>NC_057725.1:67765595-67827736 GCF_004010195.1 Chiloscyllium plagiosum
CTCCCCCCACCCTGTCTCAGTCAAATCCATCGAATTCAGCACCGCCTTCCTAACCTGCAATCCTCTTCCCGACCTCTCCGCCCCCCCCCCAGTCTGACCTATCACCCTCACCTTGTCCTCTTTCCACCTATCACATTTCCGACGCCCCTCCCCCAAGTCCCTCCTCCCTATCTTTTATCTTAGCCTGCTGGACCAACTTTCCTCATTCCTGAAGAAGGGCTAATGCCCGAAATGTCGATTCTCCTGTTCCCTAGATGCTGCCTGACCTGCTGCGCTTTTCCAGCAACACATTTCCATCACAGTATGTAGACAAGCTAACAAGGGGCGAGGCCACATTGGATTTGGTACTGGGTAGTGAACCTGGCCAGGTTTTAGATTTGGAGGTAGGTGAGCACTTTGGTTATAGTGGCTGCAATTCGGTTATGTTTACTTTAGCGATGGAAAAGAGTTCTTGCAGGGGAAGAGTTATTGCTGGGGGAAAGGCAATTATGTTGCCATTAGGCAAGATTTAGGATGCATAGGATGGGGAAGGAAACTGCAGGGGATGGGCACAATTGAAATGTGGAGCATATTTAAGGAACAACTAATGTGTGTCCTTGAAAGGTATGTACCAGTCAGGCAGGGAGGAAGTGATCGAGCGAGGGAGCCATTGTTTGTTGAGGAAGTTGAATCTCTTGTCAAGGGCAAGAAGAGGACTTATGTTAGGATGAGACGTGAAGGCTCAGTTAGGGCGCTTGAGAGTTACAGGTTAGCCAGGAAAGACCTAAAGAGAGAACTAAGAAGAGCCAGGAGCAGACATGAGAAGTCATTGGCAGATAGGATTAAGGAAAACCCTAAGGCTTTCTTTAGGTATATCAGGAATAAAAGAATGACTAGAGAAAGATTAGGGCCAATCAAGGACAATAATGGGAAGTTGTGCGTGGAGTCCATGGAGCTAGGGGACGCGCTAAATGAATATTTTTTGTCAGTATTCACACTGGAAAAAGACAATGTTGTCAAGGAGGGTACTGAGATACAAATTACTGGAGTAGATGAGATTGAGATTCACAAGGAGGACGTGTTAGCAATTCAGGAAGATGTGAAAATAGGTAAGTCCCCTGGGCTGAATGCGATTGATTCTAGAATTCTCTGGGAAGCCAAGGAGGAGATTGTCGAGTCTTTGGCTTTGATCTTTATGTCTTCATTGTCTATGGGAATAGTGCCAGAAGACTGGAGGATAGCAAATGTTGTTTCCTTGTTCAAGAAGGGGAGTAGAGACAACCCTGGCAATTATAGATCAGTGAGCCTTACTTTGGTTGTTGATAAGGAGTTGGAAAAGATTATAAGAGATAGGATTTATAATCATCTAGAAAATAATAAGTTGATTAGGGATAGTCAACACAGTTTTATGAAGTATAGGTCGTGCTTCACAAAACACATTGGGTTCTTTGAGAAGGTGTCCAAACAGATGGATGAGATTGATGTGGTGTATATGGATTTCAGTAAGGCGTTTAATAAGGTGCCCCACACTAGGCTTTTGCACACAATACAGAGGCATGGAATTGAGGGTTATTTAGCGGTTTGGATCTGAAATTGGCTCGCTGAAAGAAGACAGAGGGTGGTGATTGATGGGAGATGTTCATCTGGAGTTCAATTATGGAATGAGCTGCCAGAGGATGTGGTGGAGGCTGGTACAATTGCAACATTTAAGAGGCATTTGGATGGTATATGAATAGAAAGGGTTTGGAGGGATATGGGCCGGGTGCTGGCAGGTGGGTCTAGATTGGGTTGGGATATCTGGTCGGCATGGATGGGTTGGACCGAAGGATCTGTTTCCATGCTGTACATCTCTTTAACTCTATGGTGTACCACAAGGATCTGTTTTGGAGCTATTGCTGTTTGTCATTTTTATAAATGACCTGGAGCAGGTCATAGAAGGATGGGTTAGTAAATTTGTGGATGATACTAAGGTCAGTAGAGTTGTGGATAGTGACAAAGGGTGTTGCAGGTTAAAGTGGGACACGGAGCAAAATGTGGAAAATTGTGCGATGATTCACTTTGGAATGAGCAACAGGAATACAGAGTTCTGGCCTACTGGTAAGATTCTTGGCAGTGTAGATGAGCAGACAGATCTTGGTGTCCATGTGCATAGATCCCTGAAAGTTGCCACCCAGGTCGATAGGGTTCTCAAGAAGGCATATGGTGTATTTGCTTTTATTGGTATAGGGATTGAGTTTCAGAGCTATGAGGACATGTTGCAACTGTACAAATCTCTGGTGTGGCTGTACTTGGAGTATTGCACACAGTTCTGGTCACTGCATTATAGGAAAGACGTGGAAGCGTTGGAAAGGGTTCAGAGGAGATTTACTAGGATGTTGCCTGCTATGGCAGGAAGTTCTTATGAGGAAAGGCTGATGGACTTAAGGCTGTTTTCCTTGGAGAGAAGAAGGTTGAGAGGTGACTTAATTGAGATATATAAGATAATCAGAGGGTTAGATAGGGTGGACAGTGAGAGCCTTTTTCCTCGGATGGTGATGGCTAGTACAAGGGGACAGAGCTTTAAACTGAGGGGTGATAAATATAGGACAGACGTCAGAGGTAGTTTCTTTACTCGTGGAGTGTTAGGGGCATGGAACGCACTGCCTGCAACAGTAGTAGGGAATTTAAATGGTCATTGGATAAACATATGGATGAAATGGAATAGTGTAGGATAGAGAGGCTTTAGGTTGGTTCCACAGGTCGGCACAACATTGAGGGTCGAAGGGCCTGTACTGCACTGTAATGTTCTCTGTTCTAAGTCAGGGTCACAAGACCTGATTGCCTCAGACCTGGGCTTGGTCGGGAATGGATCTCTTGGTTCATCCATGATTTCTGGTTCTGGAATATGGACCAGTCCACTGACTCTGGGCAATCCTATTGAAGATCTTTGTTGCCTTAGACCAACAGTGCATTAATTGCAGTACTGTGCCCTCATGCTTCAATTTCTGCTTGCAACCTGGAAGGAGGAGCACAGTGTTGTGATCTGACTTTCCAAACTGCAGTTGGGAGATGGAGTTGTAAGCATCTTTGATGGCTGGATAGCAAAGGTAAACAATGTGCAGACGTCTGGTAGGATAAGAAATGTGTTGGTGGTATTTTGGTAGCACATTCTTAACGTTGGTTGAAATCACTGGCTACAATGAACAAGACCTTCGGATATTCTGTCTGAAGATTGTTTATAGCTTTGTAAATTTCATCAAATGCACTCTTCACTTTCACATGCGGTGGGATATAGACCACTGCCACAATAGTGGAAGTAAGCTCCTGAGGCAATTTGTAAGGACTGGACTTCACTGTAAAATATTTGAGGTCCAGGAAGCAGTAACTTGCCAGGGTCACTACGTCTGAGCACCAGGAGGTGTTGGTTAGGAGGCAGACCCCATGGCCCTTGCCTTGTCAGAGGATGTGAGCAGCCCATTCTGTGAACTGAGAAACCCTCAGATTGCAAAGCATAGTCAGATGTTACAGAAGTGAGCTATGCCTCGGTAAAACATATCGCACAGCAGTCCTTCAATTCCCTTTGGAAGTTGAGTCTCGCTTTAAATTCAACCATTTTGTTCTCAATGTCTTGAACGTTTGTCATAAATATGCTGTGGAGGGGAGACTTGACACCCTAAAGTTTCAGTCTCACTGAAGGCAGCGTGTCTGCCACATTTCCTGGATAGGTGGCTGCTCCTATTTGAGCAGGAAGTGAGGGAAGTTTAGATTAGATTAGATTAGATTACTTACAGTGTGGAAACAGGCCCTTCGGCCCAACAAGTCCCTTACCTAACACTACGGGCAATTTAGCATGGCTAATTCACCTGACCTGCACATCTTTGGACTTTAAAGCTAGCTGCCCTTGTTGAATGCTTTAATCAGTTAAGAGGTAGACTGCTGATCAAAATGCAAAATCGAGATTCCTTTCAAGTTTTTTCCCTAGATAATTAAAGTTTTTATCAATGTGCAAGAGGTGGCATCTCAGGTTAGACAGTGCACTTCAGATCTGAGGTACCACTGTTTTTTGACAGAAATGAATCTTGAATGAAATAATTCCCGTGTGTGTGTGCGTATGTGTGACAGAGAGTGTATGTGCGCGTTTGTGAGAGAGAATGTGTGTATGTTCATGTGTGCATTTGAAGCTCAACACCCACATAGCCACAATACTATGGTTCAGCGTCATGGAGAACTGGATTATGCATTCATCACTGAAGAGCAGTGCTCAAGATGAGAGAACTTGAGACTCTGATCAAAAAAAAGGAAAATGGCAAGTACAGACAGCTGGGATTGAGTGAACCTCCCCGAGGAGTATAAAGGCAGTGGGTATATACTCAAGAGGAAAGTCAGGAGGGCTAAATGTGGTCACGAGACAGCTTTGGCAAATAAGGAGAATCCAAGGAGATTTTACAAATACATGAAGGGCAAAAGAGTAACTAGGGAAAGAATAGGGTCCCTTAAAAATCAACAACACCTGTGTGTGGAACCGTAGGAGATGAGTGAGATACTAAACAAGTATTTTGCATGAGAATTTACTGTGGAGAAGGATGTAGAAGCTAGAGAACCTAGAGAAGTAGACATTGATCTTTTGGGAAGTTTTGTAGCTCAGGTTGAGGTTCTGGGTGTATGCTTGCTGATCTGGAGGGTTCATTTCCAGATGTTTCATCACACTACTAGGTAACATCTTCAGTGGGCCTCTGGGCGAAGCACCGCTGATAATGCCTGCTTTGTATTTATACATTTGGGATTCTTTGGGTCGGTGATGTCATTTCCTGTGGTGATGTCGTTTCCTGTTCTTTTTCTCAGGGGGTGGTAGATGGGGTCTAAGAACTAGAGGGCATAGGTTTAGGGTGAGAGGGGAAAGATATAAAAGAGACATAAGGGGCAACTTTTTACCTAGTAGGGTGACGAAACATCTGGAAATGAACCCTCCAGCTCAGCGAGCAAACCGACATCCATCTGATCAGGTGTATCCCAGATATCATGGGAAGCTTGGGAAGTGATTGCTGGGCCCTTTGCCGAAGTATTTATTTCTTATTAGCTTACAGACCGAACCCACTCAAAATATACTAAGAAAATGGGGCGGCATGGTGGCTCAGTGGTTAGCACTGCTGCCTCACGGTCCCAGGTTCGATTCCAGCCTCGGGTGACTGTCTATGTAGAGTTTACACATTCTCCCCGTGTCTGCCTGGGTTTCCTCTGGGTGCTCCGGTTTCCTCCCACAGTCCAAAGATGTGCTCCGGTTTCCTCCCACAGTCCAAAGATGTGCAGGCCAGGTGAATTGGCCATGCTAAATTGCAGATAGTGTTAGGTACATTAGTTAGAGGGAAATGGGTCTGAGTGGGTTACTCTTTGGAGGGTCAGTGTGGACTTGTTGGGCCGAAGGGCCTGTTTCCACAATGTAGGGAATCTAATAAAAAGATGGTATACGCTCTAACTTTTTCTTATTTTGAAGGTAGTTGTATGGTATTGTGTTACAGATGCAGTTTGATTGGTCAAACTATTCACATTAATCCAAACAGTCTTTATTTTAACACGGCAGTTAAAATACAGATGAAATAAACAGACAATAATTGGCTTAACTGTATTTTATTGAAATGCTTAACAAAATAATAGTTATATTAACTACTACTAATTAATTGTTCCAATATAGTAACATCCTTGGTAAAGACAAATTTAGTAAAACTTATTGTCTCACATGCAATTCTGGTACGTAGCAGAAAGAGAACTCCAGTTTTTAGCTGTAACAGAAGGAGGATGAAGAGCTTCCACGTTCAGCTTCAAGACTTGCATAAAATTAAAATTTAAAATCCTGTTTTTGTGGGAACTGACCCTACCCATTCAGGCTGATTCTATTCTTTTTTTTAAAAAGCTGTAAGGCCTCTCAGGCAGTTTATTCTGTTGGCTTTGATTGGGTTGCTTGGCGCCTCTGTCTCAACCTTGCTTCAAAAACAAAAGGGCAAGATACACTTATTCAAGCCACAGCAGTGTTACAACAGAGCCAAGCAAATTGTCACAGTCATAGACTCATAGAGATGTACAGCATCGAAACAGACCCTTTGGTCCAACTCATCCATGCCAACCATATGTGCTGAATTATTCTAGTCCTATTTGCCAGCACTTGGCCCATATCCCTCTAAAACCTTCCTATTCATATATCCATCCAATACAATGTTGTAATTGTACTAGCCTCCACCACATATTCGCAGCTCATTCCATATGCATACTACCTTCTCCATGAAAAAGTTGCCCCTTAGTTCTCTTTTAAATCTCACACTAAGCCTATTGGAGAAATATTGCATGAGAGTCTTCTCATAACTTTAGGTGTTATTTTGATGGCATTTGTATGAATTCAATAAAATTAAAAACTAATGTTTCTCTGTAGCATATGTGTTGGAGCACAATGGGACTGCTCTGACATTCAATGTCCTGGCACTTGTTCAATCGAAGGAGGCTCATTTGTGACGACGTTTGATGAAAGAACATACAGATTCCATGGTGATTGCGAGTATCTACTTGTTGGGGTAAGTTTTGACCGAATGTGAAGCACCAGTTGGTAATGCTGGGTGAAGTTTTAGATGCCTTTACTGTCTCAGAGAAGAAAAAATACTTCAGTAAAATTACACAACACCAGCATATTATGGGAATACTCAGTTGACATAGCAGTATCTGCTATCTGTGAAGAGAGAATCAAAGTTAATGGACTAAATTTTCCCTTTGGTGATGGGAGCTATGAGTCAGGAGTATTTCAAAATCGTTTTCTGTCATCAAAAATAAACTTTAGCATTCAACATGTATTCATAATGAGACCAGTTGGCAAGATAAAAGTCTCATTATCTGTTTATAGAGTCATTGAAACAGGTCCTTTGGCTCAAACTGGTCCATGCCAACCAAAATGTCCTTTCACATTAACCCCATTTCCCTGAACTTGGCCTATATCCTTCTAAGCTGAAAATGTGTTGCTGGAAAAGCGCAGCAGGTCAGGCAGCATCCAAGGAACAGGAGAATCAACGTTTCGGGCTTAAGCCCTTCTTCAGGAATGAAGAAGGGCTTATGCACGAAACGTCAATTCTCCTGTTCCTTGGATGCTGCCTGACCTGCTGCGCTTTTCCAGCAACACATTTTCAGCTCTGATCTCCAGCATCTGCAGCCCTCACTTTCTCCTCTATATCCTTCTAAATCTTTCCTATCCTTGTATTTGTCCAAACACCTTTTAAATGTTATTAATGTACTCAATCACTTCCGCAGGCAGCTCATTTCATATGCATGCCACCCTCTGTGTAAAAAGTTTGACCCTCAGGTTCCCTTTTATTCTTTCCCCTCTAACCTTAAATTGATGCCCTCTGGTCCTTAATTCCCCAATCCTTTGAAAAGACTGAGTGCATTCACCCTATCCATGTCTGCCATGATCTTAGGTATTTCTGTAAGATGCCCCCTCAATCTCCCAAACTGGAAAGAAAACAGTCCTAACATGTCCAACCTCTCCCTGTAAACTCAATCCCTTGAGTACTGGCAACATCCTTATAAATATCTTTTTCACTCTTAACAGTTTAATAATGTCCTACCCACAGTAAGGTGGACAAAACTGAACACATTACTTCAAGTGCAGCCTCACCAACATCTTGTAGAATTGCAACATAACTTCTCAACTTATATAATCAATGCCGTGACTTGATGAAGACCAGTGTGCCAAAAGTCTTCTTCACTGCCCTGTCTACCTGTGACTCCACTTTCAGAGAACTGTACATCTGAACTCTAAGATCCCTCTGTTCCTTTGCACTATGTAAAGCCCTACCATTCACCATGAAATTCCCACCTTGATTTGACTTTCCAAAATGCAACCTCACACTTATCGATATTAAACTCCATTTCCCATTTCCTGGCCCACTTCCCCAGCTGATCAAGGACCTGCTGCAATTTCTGATAATCTTCCTCACTGTTCATGATATCATCTATTTTAGTGTCATCTGCAAACTTACTAATCATGCCTTGTAGATTCTGATCCAAATCATTGATATGGATAACAAATAGCAGTGGGCCCAGCACCGACCCCTGAGGCACAAATCTAGTCACAGGCCTCCAGTCAAACAAGCATCCTTCCATTATTACCCTCTGCTTCCTACCATCAAGCCAATTGTGTATCCAATTTGCCAGCTCCCCCTGGATTCCACGCGATTTAACCTTCCAGAGCAGCCTACCATGCGGAACCATGTCAAAGGCATTACTGAACCCCATGCAGACTACGTCTACTGCCCTGCCCTCATCAATCTTCATGGTCACTTCACCAAAGAATTCTAATAAATTTGTGAGGCACAATCTCCCAACCACAAAGCCATGCTGACTATTCCTACTCAAACCCCGTCTTTCCAAATGCATGAACACCTTATCCCTCAGCATCTTCTCGAGTAATCGAACGGCCACAGATGTTAAGCTTACTGGTCTATAGTTCCCAGGTTTTTCTTTGTAGCACGTCTTGAATAAGGGCACAACATTTGCTACCCTCAAGTATTTCGGGACCTCATTCGTGGCTAACAATGATGCAAAAGTATCAGCCAGGGCCCCCGCAATTTCATGTCTAACCTCTTGCAGTGATGTTGGATATATTTGGTCAGGAGCAGGAAATGTATTCACTTGGATACATTCTAATACATCTAATATCTCATTTACTGTAATATGGACTGACCCCAAGAAATCACCACTAACTTCCCCAAGTTCCCAAGTCTTCATGTCTTTCTTCACAGTAAATACAGAGGAGAAATATTCATTGAGGACCATGCCCATTTCCTGCAGTTCTACACATACATGTCCACATTGGTCCTTGAGGGGTCCTATTCTCTCTTTAGTTATTCTTTTCTGGTTAATTTACATAAAGATCCTCTTTGGATTCACTCTAATCTTCTCAGCCAAGGCTATCTGGTGTCCCCTTTTCACCCTCCTGATTTCCTTCTTTAGTAAACTCCTGTATCCCCTATATACCTCGATCGATTCCCTTAATCCCAGCTGTCTGTACCTGAGCCGTGCCTCCTTTGTCCTGGTCAAAGCCTCAATATCTCTTGTCATCCAGGCTTACCTATTCCTGCTAACTTGCCCTTCACCCTCACAGGAACATATGGAACTTGGACTCTAGCTATCTCACTTTTAAAGGCCTCCCACTTGCTGGAGGTCCCTTTGCCTGCAAACAGATTTCTTCAATCAACCCCTGAAAGCTCCTGTCTAATTCCATCAAAATTTGCCTTGCTGAAATTGAGAACTTGATGATGGGGGCCAGTTTTGTCTGTCTCCATAACTATTTTAGAATTAATAGAACTATAGTCACTGGTCCCAAAGTGCTTCCCCCACTGTCACCTCACTCACCTGTCCTGTCGTATTTCCCATGAGTAGATCAACTTTTGCCCCTTCCTGAGTAGGGCCCTCTATATACTGTTTGAGGACACTTTCTGGAATGCAATTAACAAATTCCGCCTCATCTAAGCCCTCAATGCTATGGCAGTTCCAGTCTATGTTAAGAAAATTAAAATCCCCTACTATGACAATCCTGTTGCTCCTGCAAGTCTCCCCAGTCTCCTGCATATTTATTCCTCTAATTCCCATTGACTATTTGAGGGCCTATAGGACAACCCCTATAATGTCACCATTCTCTTCTTATTTCTTAGCTCCACCCACAAAGCCTCACTGGATGATCCTTCAGTTATTTCACCTCTGATTAGCCTACTTTGTTGATTCAATTGTAACATTTAAGTGTCGTTCTTGCTCTCTCTCTTTCTCCCTCTAATTTTTTCCCCTTATCTCAAGAATTGATGATCAGCAAAGTAGTCAAAGAGGTCATTGAGAGTTATGTCAAATGCTGATTTCTCACCAATAACCTGCTCATTGCTACTCAGTTTAGCTCATATGGTCTTTTGGCTTCAGGCTATTGTCCAAACATGGACAGAATAACTGAACTCAGAATGGCAGGAGAGAGTGACTGCCTTGGACATCAGGTAGCTTTTAACCAAGTGTGGCATCACGTTGTCCTAGCAAAACTAAAATCAATGGAATTTGAAGAGAAAATTCCCTCACTGGTTAGACTCATATCTAGAACAAAGGAAGATGGCTTTAGCTTTTGGTGATCTATTATTTTAGTTCCATCTCTGCATGAGTTCCGCAGGGGATTTTAGCTGTGTCAGCAATAACCTTTTCTCCATCATTAGTCAGAAATGGGCATGTTTGCTGATGGTTGGAAATCTTCAATATAAATTCACTAGTTCTCACGTCCTGGAACAACATCTGTTGCAAGTAATATCCTTGCTACACAAGTGGCAAGTGATGATCATCTCCAGCAAGAGAGAACCAAACTATCACTTTTTGACCATGAATAGCACGAGCATCATCAAATCCCTCAATGGCTAGCGTTTTGGGGTGACCATTGACTGGAAGCGGAGTTGGACTAGCCATATATATAATGTGGTTGCAACAGCTGATCAGAGGGTAGGAATTCTGTGAGGAGTGACTGACTTCCTGTCTCCCCTTTACCTGTCCAACACCTACAAGGCATAAATCAGTTGTGAGATGAGATATTCTCTACCTGCTTGGATGAAGGCAGCTTCAACAACACTCAACAAATTAGTCATCATCCGGGACCGAAGTAGCCTGATTGATTGGCACTTCATCCACATCTTTCAAAATTAATTCCATCCATCTCCAATGCCAGTGCACTGCAGCAACTCACTAAATCTCCTTTGACACTGTCTTTCAAGCTGTGACATCTGAAACATTTAGAAAGACAAAAGTACCAGATGCATGAAAAACACCACCAACTATGGCCCCCTAAGGTTCTTGACTTGGAGTTATTGACTTCATTGCTGCAAGTCAAAACTCAGCCAATACCTTCTTAACAACACTGTAAGTGGTCCAATAAGGTAGCTCATCAGCACCTGCTGAAGACCAGTCAAAGATATATAATAAATGCTGGTATAGCTATTCAAATCCTGTGATGAATTTAAAAACTCAGTAATTTGCATGTTTTGTTCATTTGAAAATGATTGCTGAAAGGAGTGAAGCTAATATATATTTTATGGAATAATCTACGTTTTTTTTGTTTTGCAGAGCAATAAAATGGCCAGGCATGGTACTGTAGAAGCAGTTTTTGAACAATGCGGTACTACATACACAAAAACCCGTTTAGCAAGTGTCATCTATGCTACTTATGAGGTAAGTAGATAGAGTCATGGAGATGTACAGCACGAAACAGACCCTTCATTAAGTCATACAGCACAGAACCAGACCATTTGCCCCAACTTGTCCATGCCCACCAGGTTTCCTTAACTGAACTAGTCCCATTTGCCTGCGTTTGGCTCATATTCCTCTAAACCTTACCTATCCATGCATCTGTTCAAATTTTTAAATTGCAATTGTACTTGCCTCTCTTATTTCTGGCAGCTCATTCCAGATACACACTACACACTGTCAGATAGAATTACCCCTCAGGACTCTTTAAAATCTTTCTCCTCTCACCTTAAACTTACATAAACATAGAACTCTACTGCACAGGAACAGGCCCTTTGGCCCACGAAAATGACACCAAATAAGAGGCAACTTTTTCACGCAGAGGGTGGTACGTGTATGGAATGAGCTGCCAGGGGAAGTGGTGGAGGCTGGTACAATTGCAACATTTAAGAGGCATTTGGATGGGTATATGAATAGGAAGTGTTTGGAGGGATATGGGCCAGGTGCTGGCAGGTGGGACTAGATTGGGTTGGGATATCTGGTTGGCACGGACAGGTTGGACCGAAGGATCTGTATCTATGCTGTACATCTCTATGACTCTATGATCCCGACTGCCTGCTATTGATCTATATCTGTCCATTCCTTGCATATTCATGTGCTTATCTAAAAGTCCCTTAAATGCTGTTGTAACTGCATCCACCACCACCCTTGGCAGTGCGTTACTGATTTCTACCACCCTCTGTGTAAAAAACTTGCCCCTCACATTTCCTTTGATCTTTCCCCATAACATCAAATGCATGCCCCCTAGTATTTGACATGTCAATTCTGGGGAAAAAGATTTTGACCATCTACCCTATGCATCTCATAATTTAATAGACTTCTATTAAGTCCACAATCAGCCTTCGCAGCTGAAGAGAAAACAACCCTAGTTATTCTAGCCTTTCCTTACAGCTCATATCCTTTAATCCAGGCAGCATCCTGGTAAATCTCTTTTGCACCCTCTACAAAGTTTCTAATTCCTTCTTGTAATGTGGCAACCAGAATTGAACGTAGTGCTCTAAGTGTGGCCTAACCAAAGTCTTACAAAGCTGAAACATGACATCCTGACTCTTGTAGAGAAAGTGAGGGCTGCAGATGCTGGAGATCAGAGCTAAAAATGTGTTGCTGGAAAAGCGCAGCAGGTCAGGCAGCATCCAAGGAACAGGAGAATCGACGTTTCGGGCATAAGCCCTTCTTCCTGAATTGGGAGGTCATGTTGTGGTTGTACAGGACATTGGTTAGGCCACTGTTGGAATAGAGTGGTGCTGGAAATCCACAGAAGGTCAAGCAGCATCCGAGGAGCAGGAAAATCGACGTTTCAGGAAAAGCCCTTCATTAGAAATAGAGGCAGAAAGCCTCCAGAGTGGAGAGATAAATGGGGTGGGGTGGGGCTGGGGAGAAGGTAGCAAAGAGTACAATAGGTGAATGGGGGTGGGGAGAGGCTGAATAGGCTGGGGCTATTTTCCCTGGAGTTTCAGAGCTGAGAGGTGTCCATTCAGAGGTTGTACAGTATTGGAATTGATCCTCCTGGGACCAGATGCGGCGGAGACGAAGGAATTGGGAATATGGGATGGCGTTTTTACGGGGGCAGGGTGGGAGGAGGTGTAATCTAGGTAGCTGTGGGAGTCGGTCGGTTTATAGTAAATGTCCGTGTTGATTCGGTTACCCAAGATAGAATGGAGTGGTCTAGGAAGGGGAGGGAGGGAGGAGTCTGAGACGGTCCAGGTAAATTTGAGGTCGGGGTGGAAGGTGTTGGTAAAGTGGATGAACTGTTCAACCTCCTCGTGGGACTTATCCAACGAAGAGGCAGGCATAGCTGGGGCCCATGTGGATGCCCATGGCTACTCCTTTGGTTTGGAGGAAGTGGGAGGATTGGAAAGAGAAGTTGTTCAGAGTGAGGACCAGTTCAGTCAGTCGAAGGAGGGTGTCAGTGGAAGGGTTCTGGTTGGTATGGCGGGAAAGGAACAAACGGAGGGCTTTGAGTCCTTCGTGATGGGGGATGGAGGTGTACAGGGATTGGAAGAGCATGGTGAAGATAAAGCGTTGGGGACCGGGGAAGCGAAAACCATGGAGGAGGTGGAGGGCGTGGGTGGTGTCCTGAACGTTGGTGGGGAGTTCTTGGACTAAGGGGGACAGGACCGTGTCGAGGTATGCAGAGATGAGTTCGGTGGGGCAGGAACAGGCTGAGACAATGGGTCGGCCGGGGCAGTCAGTTTTGTGGATTTTGGGCAGGAGGTAGAAACGGGCGGTGCGAGGTTGTGGGACTATGAGGTTGGAGGCGGTGGAAGAGAAATCCCCTGAGGTGATGAGGTTATGGATGGTCTGGGAGATGATGGTTTGGTGGTGGGAGGTGGGGTCATGGTCAAGGGTGCAGTAGGAGGAGGTGTCTGCAGTTGGCGTTTAGCCTCTGCGGTGTAAAGGTCGGTGCACCAAACTACTACCGCGCCTTTGTTACATGTCTCTTGCTGTAAATATCAAAAAAAAATACTTTCATGTATCAGTCAGTTTGAAAGTTCCTAGGTGGCAACATTTAACTCTGCCCAGCAGTAGAGGACAGGTTTTTGCAAGGGTTTCAGTTGGTCATTCAGGACAAGCTGGGGTTATTAAGGACCAGTTCAAAAGATTACAGAGGTGGAAGTTAATCAGTTGTGAGAGATACAGAGACTGGACTCCATGCTGTTAGCATCTTCCCTGCAATACAATTAAACTACACAGTTATGTAATAAAGTCCCAACATGCTGCCAGATATTGCGTTTTCACAGCAATTTCAGTTTTTGTTTCTGATTTCCAGCAACTGCAATCTTTTGGTTTTTTGAATTTGATCTTGTATAGTAATAGCAAGTTGGCAATACTGAATTAAAGTCCATTTTAAACAACATCCAATTTCCTTTTCTTTTGACACTGAATATCCTACCCCAATCCTGTTATGCTGTTATTTAAGCATATAGTTTGATTTTGTATTTCTTTACCAAATCATGCAACGCTCTTGCCTTAAACTAATGAATACAATTGCTTGAATTTAGCTAAATATTTTTTGAATTTCACAGATGAAAATCGTTTTTTCAATGGATGGGAAAATAGAAGTAAATAATCAACAGAAAGATTTACCATTTCGGGCAGGTAAGAAGAAAAATGATTTGTCTCCCAGGGACTTTTTGCTAATATACCTTTTGAAATACAAGGCTCCGTATACAATTTGCAAATCTGGGTCATT
Organism: Chiloscyllium plagiosum; assembly: GCF_004010195.1. Lineage (NCBI taxonomy): Eukaryota > Metazoa > Chordata > Chondrichthyes > Orectolobiformes > Hemiscylliidae > Chiloscyllium > Chiloscyllium plagiosum. Next base: position 67,780,048 of record NC_057725.1, read on the forward strand.
CACACATTTGTATTTTCTGTCTTTCTTATGAGCAAGCTTCTCCTCAATTCTAGTCAATCCTCTGTAAGGCACATGTCAGGACTGTGATGCAGCACATCCCAACTTGCCTGTTAGAGTGTGTAGTGATTGGAACGAGGTCAGCCAGGTAGATCTCATAGAATATTATTCCCTGGTTGGGGCTGTTAATCTGGTCCATTCAGGGAGCCCTAGCTGATATATATAAACAGGAGTATCAGGGGTTCTGCTCACTCTAGGAGCAAGCTCTGTGCTAGTTGGGTCAGTGTCTTGTACAATGTACGTGTAAGCAAAGGTTGACTTGGTGACGGGATACCGGCCTTCGTGAAATTATTTCACAGTGCAGCTCCACCAACTTACAAGAAGCTTAAAACCATCCAAGGCAAAGTATCTCATTGACTGACACCCATATACCACATCAGCATTCTCTTCCTTCAAGATTAATGCAAAGAAGCATTTGCCATCTACAAATTGCACTGTAGTAACTTACCAAGGCTTCTCTGACAACATCTTCCTAACCCATGGACACTACCACTTGCAACTTTCCCTCGTAAGTCATATGTCACCTTGACTTTGAACTATACTACTTTTGCTTCACTGTTGCTATCGCAATTTTGGAACTTGCTTCCTCAAAGGATAGTTGGTGTCCCTATATCAAAGAGCCGCCGAGGTTCATGGAGACAGCACATCACCACCTTCTCTAGGGCAATTTGGCGTGGGCAATAGATGTTAACCTAGCTAGTATGTCATGATATGAACAAGAACATGAAAAATAGGAGTTGGAGTAGAAAGAATGGCCTTCCTTGAGACTGCTCCATTGCTTTTGGCTGACCTTTTGGATTACTTGCACTTCCCTATCCACTTTTGGTATTCCTTGATTGCCAGGGAGGCAAAAAAAACCCTCTATCTCTGATAGAGGGCTTTTACAGCATTGACATACATGGATAAAGAAGATTTGCTGGAATTATTCAGGGATTTTGGGATCATATTTGAGGTATCATATTTGAGGATCATATTCCCTGAGGTAGAAAATTCCAAAGGTCATAATGCTTTGGTGGAAATAATAATTCTTAACTCCTTATCCTAAGACTTATGCTCTCTTTGTCTAGATTCCTCAGCCAAGAGAATAAGCTTCCCTATATTTAACCTGCCAAGCCTCTTTAGAATCTTGTATGTTTCTTAGGATCACTGCTGTTATATTCTTGCTATTGTTATTGTTAGATTAGTGCAAAACATTTCATGAGTGTACTAAAGCATATAATTCATGAACTTTATTTCAACACATCTTACTGTTCTAGCTTATATCATTGGCATAAGCATCCACCCGATTAAATGAAAGGTCAGACCTTATGATGCTGCATCACATGGAAGCTGATCCTGTGATGATGTACACCTGGGTGTAAGCCAATACAAACCCAACCACCTGATTCATGTTCTTCAAAACTCAGAGACCTTCGGTTGGGAGCATACATTCAGACTTCTATCATAGCACAAATCTCTCATCTTAGGATTCAATCCATTGATCTTTTGTTTTTCTACCTGCAATGCAAGCATATCAATCTTTGACGGAGACAAAATCGTGCAGAGTACTCAAATATGATCCCAAAATCCCTGAATAATTCCAGCAAATCTTCTTTATCCATGTATGTCAATGCTGTAAAAGCCAAAGTGTAATTTTGTCTTCCAAATTGCTTGCTGTACCTGTGTTGTATTTTTTTCTGTTCCTTGTATGAGTATATATAAGTAACTCTGAACTTCACCATTTAGAACTTTCACACCTTCTAAACCATAGTTCTGCACCTCTTTTCTTATTGCCAATGTCTCACATTTCCAAATTATATGCCAAGTGCCATTTTATGGCAATAAGACCAGAAGAAATATGTGCAGCAGTACATCATTTGGCCCATTAAGCTTGCTTTGCTATTCAGTAAGTTCATGGCTCATCTGATTGATTCATTTTCCTAATTTCTCTATATCTCATCACTCCATGGTTGATCAAAAATCTATCGAACTCAGCTCACGATGTATTTGGTGGCCTAGTCTTTACTCTTCTTTGATGAGCTGAATTTCAGACACCACAAATGATTGGAAAGAAGAAATTCCTCCTTATATCTGTGTTAAATGGGTGACAACTCCATGAGAGTATGCTTTCTTCTAGTGTCCATTCATCTAAACTCCAGTGAGTATCGGCCTCACCTGCTCAACTCTTTCATTTGAACAGTAAGTGGCACTACTGCCTCACAGGGCCATGGACCCGGGTTCGATTCCATCTCGGGCAACTGTCTGTATGGAGTTTGCACACTCTTCGTGTGTCTGCTTGGGTTTCCACAGGGTGCTTCAGTTTGCTCCAACAGTTCAAAGATGTGCAGGTTAGGTGGATTGGTCATGCTAAATTGCCCATAGTGTTCAGGGATGCCTAGGTCAGGGGTAAATATAGGGTAGGGGAATGGGTCTGGGTGGGTTACTCTTTGGACGGTCGGTGTGGACTTGTTGGGCCGGAGAGCCTGTTTCTACACTGTTCTATTCACCTGTTCTACTGTTCTTCTTCTATTCTTCTTCAAATGCAGACATACTCTTCCATAAATAATAATATTAGAAATGTGTACAGTTGCATTCTCACCAATGTCCTTTTCATAACAAGACAACTTCCTTTAGTATCTCATTCCATTTGGAGTGAAAGACTACATTTAATTTCCCTGCTTTATTTTGCAGCACCGACATGCTAATGTTTTTGTGATTGTCGTCACATAACGTGTTAACATTCTTCCTGCCAAAGAATGCAATCTAATTTTTTCTCGCCTGACAGTCTGCTCGTTTTGGTCCAAGGTTAAAAGTCACACAATACCAGGTTATAGTCCAACAGGTTTATTTGGAAGCACTAGCTTTTGGAACGCTGCTCCTTTATCAGGATTCGGAGATGCCGGTGTTGGACTGGGGTGTACAAAGTTAAAAATCACACAACACCAGGTTATAGTCCAACAGGTTTAATTGGAAGCGCACTAGCTTTCGGAACGATGCTCCTTCATCAGGTCTTTGTGAAACTATCACTGTATTCTAACAGATGAAAGGCTTAACAGACAATCAATTCTTCAATGTATAATTTCAGTTACATCAGACTGCAAATTTTTGCTATAAATTCTGTGTTACGATCGAGCCCTCCACAATCACCTGATGAAGGAGCGTCGCTCCGAAAGCTAGTGTGCTTCCAATTAAACCAATATAACCTGGTGTTGTGTGATTTTTACCTTTATCAGGAGGTTGTGAAGTATAAGATCGTAAGACACAGAATTTATAGCAAAAGTTTACAGTGTGATGTGACTGAAATTATATATTGAAAAAGGCCTGGAATGTTTGTTAAATCTCTCATCTTTTAAAATGAACATGTGGTTTCAGTTCTTTCATATGTAAGTCGCAGAAATTTTTAAAAGTTACATTTTCAAGTGAACTTTAGCAATTGGTGTCATGTTGGCCCAGATAATGCATTTGAGTTGTGATGTGCCCTGTGTGAGACTGTGCCATAATGGTCAGACTAATTCTAATCTAAAAAAGCGTATTTTAGATTAGAACAGCTATAAATTCTGTGTCTTATGTACTTATACTCCACAACCACCTGATGAAGGAGCAGCACTCCGAAAGTTAGTGCTTCCAAATAAACCTGTTGGACTATAACGTGTGTTGTGTGATTTTTAGCTTTGTACACCCCAGTCCAATACCGGCATTGCCAAATCAGTTTTGGTCCACTTACTTACATGTATTCTGTTAGGGATTCTTCTATATTTGCATCAGTCGCAAATTTAGCTACTAAAAACATTATCCCTTTAACATAGTCATTAATATAGATCATTAATAATGAGTGCCCTGCAGTGATCCCTCTGGCACTTCATTGGTTTGTTTGCAAACTTGGAACTGAGCCACTTATCACAATCTTGTTTCCTGTTTGTTAGATAATTGTCTACCTATGCTAATACGTCACCTCCACCGTGAGTTTGTGTCTTGTGCAGGAATCTTTTACATCCAGTTTATCAAATGCCTTTTTGAAATCGAAGTACATTACATCTATTGGTTCTTGTTTATCCACTGAAAGGGTTGAATAAGAGTTAAGCAGTTTCAGTTAGAAGTGATTTGGTTAAAAAGTCAGAACTGAAATATCAAGATGTACAGAAAGAGCATAAGGATTGTGGATAGCTAGGTCACACAGTCTTCGATAAGGAAGACCCTGGGTAAGTACATACATTGCCTGTTATATGTTTGTAAGAAAGAGTATACAACCAACAAGACACCTGATCAACATATGGTACTTGACCTGTTGTGTATAAAAGCTAGAAATCTGTGATGCATTCCACAGATTAGTTTTGACTTATAAGGCTGACTCTCATTGGGTTCACTTGAATAAACAATCATAATTTGTATCCGAGTTTCCTGTAGTTTGTTAAGTGGATACTGTGTCATTAAACTTGACAAACTACCAGAACACTTAGGCACAGCTTACCATCAAATATCAGTTAAATCTTAGAAAAAACAGACTCATCAAATTTCAGGTCATACTTGAACTGTGGTTCAGGAACCTATAGGCATATTTATTACTTACATACCTATTTTGATATTTTTAGGCAATGTCAAAATCTACAGACGCTCTTCCAATTACATTCAAATGAATACCAACTTTGGCCTGGACATACTTGTAAAGGTTATTGAAGTTTTCCAGGTGTATATCACAGTTGGAGTGATGTTTTATGGCAGTACCAGTGGTAAGCATTTAAGCATGTAATTTAATATATTAATGAATGTAATAGGAGATGTTACAAAGTGTGGGAATGGTGATTTTCTTTCTCTAACAGCAGTGTTTATTCAATACTATGATATTGGATTGAAATTTTTTTTGCTATATTTTTACTTATCTTCTTTATAAAATTTTGATTTATTCTTAATTAAGGAATAGTATCAAATTTCTGCCAGAGATTAAAGTATAATTAATCGAAAGTTTGCTTGTGCAATACAGTAGCTAGTAAATCTTTTCAACTCTGGCAGAAATTTGCTTCATGTAAAGGCATGATGGTGAAATCATACTCTGATATTGATTTACAAATAGATCTGTATGAAATGTCCTTATTTTTTCTTGAAATATAGTGTATCAGCTTTAAGTTAATTAATACCTCTATTGAAGTAACAGACAAAGCAAGACCATACTGACTTGTATTAGATGACTCCATGACAATGCTTCAAAGAGATGACTCATTAACAGGCAAAATTCCCTGTTTTGGAATTGAGGATTAATTCAAATCACAAACTTCTGGAGCTTACTTGTCTACTTTTAGCACTGTTTGTGGATAACGTTTAAATGCAGAATGACATTATTTCATGATCTATGTAAAAATGGGCAGATGTTCACAGGGTTAGAAATACAAAGATTGAATTAGAAACAGAAAATAGGAGCCGGAATAAGTTGTGGCAAAGGAACAGAGTAATGATATGGGTAAAGACAACCAAAGTGAGACAAGCGAAAACAGCAAGTTTAACATAAATGGTTTGTCAGGTGATTGCAGGGAATAAAAGTTAAAACACCAAAATTACTAGTTTTTTTTATCAGAATGTACAAAGTATCTGCAATAAGGTAGATGAACACCGGTGGCATAGATAGAGATAAATGGTTTATGTTAATTATCATTAGAGAGGTGTGCTAGCTTAGTGTTTAAGGCTGGAAAATAAATATTTCAGGGTGCACAATATTTCAGAATGACAGACAGAATGGCAAAGTAGCAGTAAAGCATGACATATTACATTTGTGGGGAAGGACTATTATAAATAATTATAAAAGGACTATTACTGTAAAAAAAACAGTAGTTGGAATTAGCATTAGTCTCTTAGCAGCAGAGACTTCCTATCACAGGGAGTGAGGAAATCTTTTGTGTCTGTTTTCACTGTAGAAGACAATGGTTGCATACCAAAAATAGAAGCTCATCTAAGGGTTGTGGAGGAATTCAGAAATTAGGATAATTTATGTGGAAAAAGTATTGGACAAACTCAAGGGACTAAAATCGGACAGAATCCCTTGGGCCTAATGATCTACATCCATGGGTTCAAAAAGAGATAGTTGCAGAGTTCATGAATGTGCTAGCTATGACTTTTTTCTAAATTCCTGAGATTCAAGAATGGTCCCATCAGATTAAGAGTTGGTAAATATAAAGCAACTTGTCAGAGCATTTTTCCCTTGACAGGGAATGAAGACTCAGGAGACAGGCAGAACTCGAGCAAGTGAAAGTTTATTCATGCAGAAACCAGTTAAAGTAGGAATAAAGCTAAAGGATCTTCCCTGAATCTGACTTCAACATGAGAAAGCAATTTTTCCCTTAATCCCTCAGATCGGAAGATAGATCAATGACACACTCACTCTCGTACAGTAAAACGTTGTATCTTTATACATTTCTGTATTACAGCAATTACATACAATGTGACTACTACCCTTCCTTCCTAATACATACACCCAATCCAGTAAAACATCTTACCAGTGATGGGCACCTGCTTCGCCAGCCTCGGCTTCCTATTACTTCATGGTGTCTACCAGCCATTTTCATCTCTAGTCCTTGGTATCTTTCTCTGTATCCTATTTATTCACTTATCCAAAGTCACTGGCTGTATACCTTTAGATCTGTTTCAGGCTAGCTTATCTTGTACGCACAGCTTGAATTCTGTTATTCACTGTATTCTATTTAATTGTAACTAATTGCTATAACGTTTGTAATAGTGATCTCTTCTGAAGTTAGTTAAGGTTAGATATAGCTACTCCTACTCTTAGTACTCTGTAATTAATGGCTGTGAACAATCTATTTTGTCCAGGGTGAATGAGCGTACTTCCTCAAGCTAATTAACTTTCACACATAAGCATAAATGTTTTGGTTATATGCATCTATATTTATGTTGAAGAGTAATTAAGAAATAACTACTTGCTATGAAATGGATAACTTTTGTTCGGATAGCTAGTTAGGGAGTTTAGAATGCTATTATCTTGTCACTGGTGTTTTATTCACTTAGTGGCATAATCCCACTTTCACTAGTGAGCTGAGAATATTTGCTTGTTTGTCTCAGAAGACATATTTTTGTCATATCTGTCTATGATGGTTGCTGCTCAAGACCCTTTTATTGGCTTTGGACTAGGTTTGTTTGAAGGTACCATTATTTTCTTTTACATAAAAGCTGGGACAGACTGTTAGTCTTCTTTCAGCCATCTTGTGTTTTAATGTTATGCCAGGCTATTGTTTTTGTTGAAAATGTGTTGCTGGAAAAGCACAGCAGGTCAGGCAGCATCCAAGGAGCAGGAGAATCGATGTTTCGGGCATGAACCCTTCTTCAGGAATGAGGAAAGTGTGCCAAGCAGGCTAAGATAAAAGGTAGGGAGGAGGGACTTGATGGAGGGGTGTTGGAAATGCGATACGTGGAAGGAGGTTAAGGTGAGGGTGATAGGCTGGAGTGGGTGTGGGGGCAGAGAGGTCAGGAAGAAGATTGCAGGTTAGGAAGATGGTGCTGAGTTCGAGGGTTGGGACTGAGATAAGGTGAGGGGAGGGAAAATGAGGAAACTGGAGAAGTCTGAGTTCATCCCTTGTGGTTGGAGGGTTCTTAGGCGGAAGATGAGGCGCTCTTCCTCGTGTTGCTATGGTCTGGCGATGGAGGAGTCCAAGGACCTGCATGTCCTTGGTGGAGTGGGAGGGGGAGTTGAAGTGTTGAGCCACGGGGTGGTTTGGTTGGTTGGTTGGTGCGGGTGTCCCAGAGTTGTTCTCTGAAACGTTCAGCAAGTAGGCGGCCTGTCTCCCCACATCGGGTGCAGCGGATGCAGTAAATGATGTGTGTGGAGGTGCAGGTGAATTTGTGGAAGATATGGAAGGATCCCTTGGGGCCTGGGAGGGAAGTAAGGGGGGAGGTGTGGGCGCAAGTTTTGCATTTCTTGCGGTTGCAGGGGAAGGTGCCGGGAGTGGAGGTTGGGTTGGTGGGGGGTGTGAACCTGATGAGGGAATCACGGAGGGAGTGGTTTTTTCGGAACTCTGATAGGGGACGGGAGGGAAATATATCCCTGGTGGTGGGGTCCGTTTGGATGTGGCGGAAATTACGGCAGATGATACGCTGTATATGGAGGTCGGTGGATGGTAGGTGAGGACCAGTGGGGTTCTGACTCTAGGTAGCTGTGGGAGTCAGTCGGTTTATAGTATACGTCCGTGTTGAGTTGGTCGTCCGAGATAGAAATGGAGTGGTCTAGGAAGGGGAGGGAGGAGTCTGAGACAGTCCAGGTAAATTTGAGGTTGGGGTGGAAGGTGTTAGTAAAGTGGATGAACTGTTCAACCTCCTCGTGGGAGCACGAGGCAGCGCCAATACAGTCATCGATGTAGCAGAGGAAAAGGTGGGGGGTGGTGCCAGTGTAGCTGTTTTTGTTGGCCATTTTGGCCATGTTGGCAGACATGGGCCAGTTTGTTATAAGCAGGTACAGGTCACCCTTGCAAGGATGGAGGACTGTAACATCGATCTTTGGAGAAATATTGGAATCTATTATTAAGGGAGTCTTAACAATTCAATTTCAAGTTGGCAGATTATGACTAGTGGCATGCTGAAAGGAACTTGTTATTTATATTAATCACTTAGGTACAGAGACAAAGTCATGTATCTAAGTTTTCTGAGGATACAAAGCTAGGTGGAAAGCTAAGTTTTGCAAAGAACACAGACTGCAAATAATGCAATAACAAACAAAAATGCTAGAGGAAGTCTGCAAATCGGGCAGCATTTGTGGAGAAAGAGACAAAATTAACATTTCAAATATAATGAGACTCTTTGGGAACTGAACGGGGATGAAAAATTATAGTTTTTATAGATTTTATGCTGCCAGTAAAGGGATGGAGGAGTGCATGGTACAGATGGTGAGGTACCTAGAGCACAAAAGTCAGAACAAGTGCTAATTGTAGTAAGAGAATATAGGTGCAAGATGTATGCAAAATAGGTTTTAATGGTAAACGTGAATAGTAGAGAACAAGTCAGCCTTGTGGGCGAGCTGGTGGATGGAAAGCAAAAGGAAACAGCGAGGACAGAGTATGTGCTCTGAAATTGTTATACTGAATATTGAGTGCTGAAGACTTAACGTGCTTAATCTGAAAATGAGGTGCTATTCCTCCAGTTTCTGTTGAGTTTCACTGAAGCACTGCAGCAGGCCTCGATCAGAAATGTTATCATGACAATAGGATGGTTTTTTTTGAAATTGCAAGCAATGTAAAGACAGAGTGCAGGTGTTCCGCAATGTGGTCACCCACTCTACATTTTGTCTTGACCATATTGTGAGCAGCAAATACTGTAGACTCAATGGAACAAATAAACCTATACTTCATCTAGAATTGTTTGAGGACTTAGACAGTATGGAGTAAAAGGGCAAGTGTTACATTTTCTGTGATTGCAACAGAGGGGTGAGAAAATGTATGGAATGATCAAGGAGTGGACCTGGGTTTCACATAGGGAGCGGCCCCTGTGAAATGTTAACAAAGATGGCAGGGAGAAGATGTATTTGATGGTGACATCCTGCTGACGAAATAGCAGAAGATGATCCTTGAATGCTGAGGTTGGTGGGTGGGAAATGAAGATAGTGGAAGCTTTTTCATTGTTCCAGGAGAGAGGTGAAGGGTTGATGGTAGAACTGGAGGAAATGGCTGGGATACAGCTGAGGGTCCAATCAACCTCAGAGTGGACAATCCTCTGTTGAGGAGGGAGGAGGACATGTCAGAAACCCCCTTTGAAAGGTGATATAGTCAGAACCAATGTAATAGAGTTAGAGAATCTGGGAGAATGAAATGGAATTCCTACAGCAAGTATGATGTAAGATTTTTTTTAATCCATGATATGTGGGTGCCACTGGTTGGGCCAGCATCTGTTGTGCATGACTAGTTGCCTTTGAGAAGGTGGTAGTGAGCTGCTGTCTTGAACCACTGCAGCCATTGTTATTAAGGTAACAATGTGATTGCATGGATTTGTAATGGATATTAGTGTATAGTGTTTCTCCATTTTCCAGCATCTGAAGGACTCAAAACATTCACTTTTCTCTCCATAGATGTGTTTCTCTCTCCACAGATGTCACCAGACCTATTGAGTTTCTCCAGCATTTTCTGTCTTGCAGTATCCCCAATTCTTTGCTTTTATTGTTTCAAAGAGATAGAGACTGATTAAATGAGTGGACAATAAAATGGCAGATAAGAGAATAATGTGGAATAAGAAGTTAGTCGCTTTGGTCAGAAAAATAGAAAAGAAAAATTTCTTTAAGAGGTAAAACTTGTGTAAAACATGTGAATGTTGGTATTGAAAGTGACTTCATACAAGGAATTCAGAAAGTTAGCATGCAGGTACAGCAAGGAATTAGAAAGGCAAATGACAAGTTGACCTTATTGCATGGGGTTTGGTGTAAAGGAATAAAGTTCTGCATGGCTTTGGTAAGGTCATATCAGAAATACATTGTGCAGTTTTCGACACCATACTTAAGGGAGGACATATATGCACTGTATGCGATAGAAGACTCAAAGTTTCCACAATTTTGAACAAACAACATTAACATGAGGGCATAGTCTGTGGATAAGATACTGATCATTTAGGACTGAAAATGAGGAAAAATTTCTTCACTCAATGGGTTGTGAATCTTTGGAATTCTGAAGGTTGTGGATGCTCTGTTGTTGAATATGTTTAATTCTGCAGTAAACCAACTTGGTCTCTCAGGAATTGAGGGATATAATAGTATTGATGCCCAAGGACACCCATGATCATATCGAATAGCATAGCAGGCTTGATAGGTGCATGGTCTACTCTTCCTGTATCTTGTGTTGTTATGTTCTTGATTTGTTCAGCTCAGTCATTAGTTGTAGTATTGAGACACTTGATAATGATTGAAGTCCCTAACCTAGAATATATCCTCAATGCTTCTTTGAATTTTCAGAAATTGCAGGAATTATTGGAAAAGACTTTGAAGCAGTTCAGCTACTTTGTATGCAAATGATTGTTTGCAAAAGCTATTTTTGAATGACCGTCCTTCAGGCTGGGCATTGCCATTCATCTGCTTCACATATTTTCTTGCAGGGCTATGTGGTAATTTCAATGGAGATTCAACAGATGATTTTAAGAGCAGTATGGAAATAACAGAAGGTAGTCCGGTTAATTTTGTGAATTCCTGGAGAGTCACAGCACATTGTGGAGTTGCTCATGATGAGGATTCTGATCCTTGCTCATTAAGTCAAGTAAACGGTGAGTCTAAATAGAGTGCACTCTATTAAAATGACTGTTTATATTCAGTTTTAAAAAGTATGTATCTTGTATCTTTCTGACCATCAAATGTAGTAACAATAGTTTGGTTCACTTCTATACTGTGTTTTTTAATTAGTTATTGGGTTGTGAGTATCGGTAGTAAAGTCAACATGTAAAGATCATCCCTCATTACCTTTGAACTGAATAACCAATTAAGCCATTTCAGACAGCAGTTAGAAGTCAACCACTTTGCTACGGATCTAGAGTCACATGTGAGCCATGCCAGGACTTGATAAAGTCTGCAAGAATTCCAAGTCCAATATTAAAGTTTTAGTAGGTTTTTATAACGATCCAGCAGTTCGATGGCAATTATTAAAGAGATTAACATTTAAGATTAATGATTCTTCTCATTTACTGATCAGATATAAGCATTCCTCAGCTATTGTACGGAATTTGAATTCATACCTCCAGAATATTCATTTTCTGGATTACTAGTCCAGTAACATAACTGATATTTATAGACCCGATTTGATATTTCTGAGAAATTTGGATTATCTTTTCTATTTCCGAAGATCTAAGGTGGTTTAATATGCAAATAAGAGCAGAACTGGATCAGTTTATGTTCTTATTGAATGGTCGAGTAGGCCACCTCCTGGTTCTTGATCGTACATTCCTGTACTACTGAGGTGTCTTCAGGCCTGATGCTATTTTCTGGGTGGTGTCAGATTCATCAGTGGGAAACAAAGTGAGAATAAGATTTTAAATCAAGCCCTATTATAGAAGTAAGCAGATAATTCATCCTGTGGCTTATGTGCAATTGTGAGGGAGGACAGCATTAAAAAAGCCATTTTGATTGATACTTTATATGTTGAGTAGAGCCTTTAGAGAGGAGGTGCAGCAGCTAACAGATTGGGTGCAGAGCCAACAATCTGTCTCTGAACATGGGCAAGATGATAGAGATGGCTGTTGTCTTCAGGAGGGCATGAGAGAAATCTGGACATTGATGGATCACCCGTGGAGATCATGAAGAGCATCAAATTTCTTGGCGTACACCTGGCAGAGAATCTCACCTGGACCCTCAATATCAACTCCATAGCCAAGAAAGCCCAGCAGCATCTCTACTTTCTGCGTAGGTTGAGGAAAATCCACTTCCCTCATCTTCACCACATTCTACAGAGGGTTCATTGAGAGTACCCTGAGCTGTTGCATCACTGCCTGGTTTGGGAATTGTGCCATCTCGGATCGTAAGGCCCTACAAAGGATAGTGAGGACAGTTGAAGGATCATCATGGTCTCTCTTCCCTCCATTACAGGCATTTACAGCACATGCTGTACCCAAAGGCTAAGAGCATCATGGAAGACCCACACATCTCTCACTCAAACTCTTCTCCCTCCTGCCATATGGAAGATACTGAAGCATACAGTCTCTCATGGCCAGACTGTGCAATAGTTTCTTCCCCCAAGCCATCAGGCTCCCTAACACAGTATTATTGGACTCTTTCCCATCTGAAATTCTTTAATATTGCTGCTAGAAAAATGTCTATTAGTCATCATTCTTCTGTTACACTTTAACTTGCATGTTTTACATTTTTTATGCACTTTATGCTGTGTATGATTGTGTAGCTTGTGCTGTCAATGTAGCACCCTTGGTACTGGAGGAACACTGTCTCATTTCTATCTGTATCAGTTGTATGTGGTAGAAATGACAAATAAAAGGTACTCAACTCTACTCTAGTTACCTGACTCACCAGAAAGTGGTGGACCATGCAAGTGATTTGGTGCATAGCTAATCATTTTGGGCTGCATAGGAAAAGTCAGGAAGGCTAGTGGTAGACAGTACTGAAGGCTTTAAGGGGCTGTGAAATTATCCGAGCTTGTTGAATTGTGTATATTAGGGCCTGATTAATCTATGGGCTCAGGACTGGGTGGCATTGGTGAAAAGTCATGGGTTGGTTACAGTGTGGGGCTATTGGAGGTTGCGAAGGGAGATACCTGAATCCAATAGGTGTGAAGGCAATTAATTCCGAAATCCACCAAAGCCTCACTTTGATGAAGCTTCTCAGTTCCATAACACTTGGGGAATCCAGGGTAACAGCTGTTACGTTTCAACAGCTGAATGACAGCAAAAATCACAGCATTTTAACACATTTAAACTGCTAACCCACATCCTTGGATTGGGTTGGTCACCCAGACAACATGTGGTCCAAAAGAGGTTTCTGACATTAAGAAAATACATTTGCATTTTAAATTTAAAAATATAGCTTTTGCAGTTTACGTGACTGCAAAACATCATCAAATCACAATTTGAAGTGAAGCATGTTCTGCTAAACTTGTGTCAACCCTTATAAGACCATAAGACATATGAGTGGAAGTAAGGCCATTCAGCCCATCGAGTCCACTCCGCCATTCAATCATGGCTGATGGGCATTTCAACTCCACTTACCCGCATTCTCCCCATAGCCCTTAATTCCTTGTGACATCAAGAATTTATCAGTCTCTGCCTTGAAGACATTTAGCGTCCCGGCCTCCACTGCACTCTGCGGCAATGAATTCCACAGGCCCACCACTCTCTGGCTGAAGAAATGTCTCTGCATTTCTGTTCTGAATTTACCCCCTCTAATTCTAAGGCTGTGTCCACGGGTCCTAGTCTCCTCGCCTAATGGAAACAATTTCCTAGCGTCCACCTTTTCCAAGCCATGTATTATCTTTAATGGTGGAGAAATAAGAACATTATTCTTATGTATATATTGCTCCTTGAAATTCACAGCATTCTGGGTAACTCTTCACAGATTTGTGAAGGATGTGATGATTGCAGTGATTATAATGAAGTCAGCCAGGTTGACCTCATAGAATATGAATTCTCTGATTGGGGCTATTACTTTGGTCTAATCAAGGAGCCCTTGGCTGGCAGATATAAACAGGAGTGTCAGAAGTTCTGTTAGCTGTGAGATTTGGCTGTATGGAACTGGATGAGTGTGAGACACTGTTTACTAATATGTAAATAAAGGGTGACTTGGTGACGGGATACCAACCTGTGTGGAGTTATTTCAGTGATATTATGGTAATGCTCATGTTTCACTATTACTTATTATTCATTTGGTATTTTTGATCTATTCATTATCTATGTAGGCTTATTGATACATTTGGATGATGTTAATTACAAAATTATCAAAGACTTTCTAATAGCTCTGTATGCATTTTGCTTTCAATCACTCTGAGCAGCATTTCATTCTATAAATGAAACCTTCCTACATGGGCTTGACCTCCAACGATTTATAGACGTCTAAGCACCAATGTTTGTTTTTGAAGCTGTGTCGCCATACAAATGTGCAGCAACGTAAAAGATCCTGTATATGCTCTGCATAATTTGGTTCTACTTGGAAGAAAAAATATTAAAGGACATCTGCATTGAAAGATATCTCCACTGTCATATGGTTATGCTAATTTGCAAATGACAGATCTTGTCTGATCTTGAAAACTAAGCAGACTTAGGCCTGTTTGAGGGCTCTTGTCCCATAGTGCTGGTGAGCTTATCTCTGACCCAGAGGTCTGTATTCAAATCTAGTGATAAGATGTGATGGTTATGGAGGTGTGTCATAATGTCTAACAAAGGTAAACTTTGGATTCTTGTGGTACAATGGACATGGGTTTACATCTCAGCTGCTTTAAAGGTGAGTCATAACAGGTCAGAACAAGTTATTCAAAACTTCAAGAAATTGCCTGGTTGCTCTGATTTTTAAAAAATGCGGTTTATTCCTACAACATCGAAAAATCATACGTCTTCAATGTTTCTGGAGTTAAAACTTTTGTTAGCTACCACTTTTTCACCCTGGAGGTGTGATTGTTGATGGTTTGAGATGATAGGTGATGCAAACAGAGTTAGACAAAGCTATAATGAATTTATTAGTCTATTTCTTTCTAGTTTGGCCCTCATGTCAGTGCTCCTAAGGACTGCCTGGTGGGTATAGTAACAGTAGTGGCCTCCAATTTGTTTGGACCAGATCAAAGCCCCTCAAACTATATTAACAAGGTAGCCCAGACCATAACTTATTCTTATTTTAAGGATAAATTTAATGTGTTGTGTTCCAGATGCAATTTGATCAGTCAAATTACTTGACATTAAGCAAAACACAATTTATTCATACACGATAGTTAAAATACACAAATACTAACTCTGTTGAAATAGAGTCATAGAAATATACAGCATGGAAACAGACTCTTTGGTACTGAAATTAATCTGTACACTGGGGTAGTACCAGATGATTGGAGTGTGGCAAATGCTATTCCCTTATTCAAGAAAGGGAATAGAGATACCCTAGGAGTTACAGACCAGTCAGTCTTACATTGTTGGTGGGCAAATTATTGGAAAGGATTCTGAGAGACAGGACTTATTATTATTTGTAAAAGTATTGTTTGATTAGAGATAGTCAGCATGGCTTTGTGAGGGGCAGGTCATGCCTCACAAGCCTTATTGAATTCTTTGAGGATGTAACAAAAATCCTCAAAGTAGAGCAGTGGATGAGGTGCATATGGATTTCTGCAAGGCATTTGATAAGGTTTCCCATTGTAGGCTCATTCAGAAAATAAGGAGGTATGGGATACAGGAAAATCTGTTTTTCTGAACACAGAATTGGCTGACCCATAGAAGACAGAGGGTAGATGGAAAGTATTCAGCCTGGAGTCGGTGACCAGTGGTGTTCGCAGGGATTGGTTCTGAAACCTTTGCTCTTTGTGATATTTATAAATGACTTGGATGAAGAAGTGGAAGGGGGGCTTAGTAAGTTTGCCAAAGACACAAAAGTTGGTGGAGTTGTGGTGAGTATGGAGGGCTATTGTGAGTTGCAACAAGACATTGACAGGATGCAGAAATGTGCTGATAAGTGGCAGATGAGTTCAACCTGGAAAAGTGTCAAGTCATTCACTTTGGAGGATTAATTTTGAATGCAGATTACAGGGTTAAAGGCAGGATTCTTGGCAGTGTGGAGGAACAGAGGGATCTTGGGCTCAACGTCCATAGATCCCTCAAAGTTGCCGCCCAGGTTGATAGGGTTGTCAAGAAGGTACATGGTGTGTTGGCTTTCATTAGCAGAGAAATTGAGTTTAAGAGCAGCGAGGTTATGCTGCAGTTCTATAGAGCCTTGGTTAGACCACACTAGGAATATTGTGTTCAGTTCTGGTCGCCTCATTATCGGAAAGAAGTGGAAGCTTTAAAGAGGGTGCAGAGGAGATTTACCAGGATGCTGCATGTTTGGAGGGCATGTCTTATGAAGAATGGTTGAGGGAGCTAGGGCTTTTCTCATTGGAGAGAAGAAGGATGAGAGGTGATTTGATAGACGTGTACAATATGTTGCGAGGCATTGATAGAGTGGATAGCCAGAGACATTTTCCCATGGTGGAAATGTCTATCATGAGCTGGCTTAATTTTAAGGTAATTGGAGGATGGTTTCGGAGCGATGTCAGAGGTAGGTTCTTTACACACGAACAGTGGTGGGTGCGTGGAATGCATTGTCAGTGGTCTTAGTAGAGTCAGTTATATTCGGGACATTTAAGCTACTCTTAGATAGCACATGAAAGATAGTACAATGAAGGGTATGTAGGTTAATTTGATCTTAGAGTAGGATAAAAGGACAGCACAACATCGAAGGCCGAAGGGTTTGTACTGTGCTGTACTGTTCATAAGAGCATAAGAACTAGGAGCAGGAATAGGACTTCTGGCTCTTTGAGCCTGCTCTGCCATTCATTAGGATCATGGCTGATGTTTTCTAGAGTCAATTCCACTTACCTGCCCTCTCACCTTATCCCTTAATTCCTTTAATGTTCAAAAAAAACTTTTCTTAGCTTTAAAAACATTTGCTGAAGTAGCATCAACTACTTCACTGGGTAGGGAATTCCATAAATTTTCAACCCTCTGGTTGAAGAATTCCTTCTCAATTCAGTCCTAAATCTGCTCCCCTAATTTTGAGGCTAATTTCACCTGCCAGTGGAAACATCCTCTGTACTATTATCTATTCCCTTCATAATTTTATACATTTCTATAAGATCCACCCTTATCCTTCTAAATTCCAATGAATATAATCCCAGTCTATTCAGTCTCTTCTCATAAACCAACACCCTCACTCTAGAATCAACCTAGTGAACCTCCTCTGCAACCCCACCCATGCTGTATGTCCTTTGTAAATAAAAATATAAAAGCTTTACTTTATTTAGATTTGATTATGAAAACATATTAAGATTACTAGAGGGATATGGCTAGTTTTGAGTGGGTCAGCAAAAACAAAATGGCAGATGGAGTATATTGTGGGAAAATGTAACTTTTCCACTTTGGTATGAAGAAAGAAAAAAACATTATTGCATAAATGGGGAGAGATTAAAGAGCTCTATGATACAGAGGGACCTGTGTATCGCATTATGAATCACTAAAAGGTGCAGTGCAAATACAGGGAGAGATTATGAAGTCAAATGGAATTCTGTTCTTTGCAATGAGAATGGGATATAATTAGAGTGAAATTTTGCTGCAGTTGTAAAAGGCTTTGATGGGAATGTCTATGGAGTGCAATTTTATTCTACATAAGTAATAATATAATTGCAGTTCAAGGCAGTTCAAAGAACTGACTGATTCCTGAATTCTCTGATTAGGAGTGTTTGGACAAGTTGGGCTGTTATCCATTGAAGTGTCGAGGAATGAAAGGTGATCATATTGACACATATAAAATCAGGATATAACCTGAATGGGACTTGACAAAGTGTATGGTGTGAGCACGTTTCCCCTTGAGAGAGACTAGAACTAGGAGGTACAAAATAAAAATAAGGGTTCTTTTTGAATTGAATTTTGATTTGAAAGGGAGATAAGAAATTTCTTCTTTTAGGAATTTAAATTGGTGCTATTCTCTTCCTCAGAGAGCAGCCATTTAATATTTTCAAACTAAGTTATGTAGATTCATGACTGATAAGGTTAGATGGTAGTCAGCAAAGTAAAGTTGAGGTCATAGTCAGATCAGTATGGCAGAGCAGGCTGAGGGAGCCAAGAGACATACTTTTGCTCCCAATCCATATGTTCTTAACCAAAAATAGATGGAAAGACATATTATGAGAAGGTTACGAAGGGCTTATACAGAGCTATTGGTATGTCAAGAAAAAAGTGGGCGAAAAGATGGCAAATGAAGTATACTGTAGGAAAATGTGAAGTTGTTCATTTTGGAAGGGAGAACAAAAGACAGTTTAAATGAAGAAAAGCTACAGAAAGCTGCAATGCAAAAGGATTGTGGGTACTTATGCACAAAACATTGAAACATAGACAGCTGTACACAGGTGCTGTAGGTAATTAGGAAGGCTAATGGAATGTTGGCCCTTATTTCAAGGGGATTAGAGCATAAGAGTATGGAAGTTTTATTGCAACTGGACAAGTGCTGGTGAGACCATATATGGAGTACTGTGAGGAGTTTTGGTCCCCTTATTTAAGAAAATGTATTATTTCATGAGAAGCATTTCAGACAAGGTTCACTAGGATACTCTCCGCTCTGGAGGAATTGACTTATAATCAGAGGTTAAACAGGTTGGGACTCTACTAATTAGAATTTAGAAGAATGAGAAGTCATCTCATTGAAACATAAGATTCTTAAGGGGCTTGATACGGTAAGTTGTTTGATGACACTTCCCCTAATGGGAAAGCTAGAGGGCATAGTCTCAGCATTAAGGGGTGGCAATTTAGGACTGAGATGAAATTTTCTTCTTTGAATGTTACGGGTGTCTGGAAGTAGTACCCACTGAGAGCTGTGTGGGTAGAGTCCTTTTGTAAATTTAAAGCTGATATAGATAGAAGCTTGATCAGTAGAGGAATCAAGAGTTACAGGAAAATCACCAGAACATGGACGTGAAGATTACTGGATCAATCAAAATCCTGTTGAATGGCGGTGCAGACTCGAGGGTCTGAATGATCTGCTCTTGTTCCTATTTCTTATGATCTTATGGTTTTAACTATAAAATGGATCCTTAGACAACACTTTAGATTAGATTACATTACAGTGTGGAAACAGGCCCTTCGGCCCAACAAGTCCACACCGACCCGCCGAAGCGCAACCCACCCATACCCCTACATTTACCCCTTACCTAACACTACGGGCAATTTAGCATGGCCAATTCACCTGACCTACACATCTTTGGACTGTGGGAGGAAACCGGAGCACCCGGAAGAAACCCACGCAGACACGGGGAGAACGTGCAAACTCCACACAGTCAGTCGCCTGAGGCGGGAATTGAACCCGGGTCTCTGGCGCTGTGAGGCAGCAGTGCTAACCACTGTGCCACCGTGCCGCCCACTGTGCCACCGTGCCGCTGGAGTGTAATATTTTCTGTTGAGATATTTATTTTAAAATAGTGTTCTACAAAAAGCAGATGGCACACTGCTTTATTGATATCATTAAGGTAAGCTTTCAGGCATCGACATTATGTAATTTGGGTTTCTTCTTGACTGTCTCCTGCCATTTGAATAGGTGGGATTGGCAAAGGAATGAAGAGTAGGTGTGACTGACAGATAGATTAGGGACAGAAAGACTGAAAGCAAATGATACAGCTGACAGCAGGAATTAGATGGGAGTGAAAGATGAGAGGAACAGGAAGGGCAAAGGGTCGATGAAGCAGCTAGGGAGCAAGAAGCAGGAAGGAGTGAAGAAGGGAAAGGATTAGAGCAGATGCTGAGAAGGAGTTATAAAGAGAGTTGAAAGAAGTAGTGATTCACTGTGGGAAGAAGCAGTGGTTATAAGTGGAAAAAAAGTTGAATGGAGTGAGAAGCAAATGATGTATCATGGAGATTAGAACAGGAGGGAGCCAAAAGTGTTTGGTGGGGATCAATGGAGAGTGTGATAGTGGATGATGAATCAGCAGCAGGTGGGTGTGGCAAATGGAGCCAGAGGTGTCAGGAATCGGACAGCGGGGAGCAAGAAAGAGACCAGATGGAAGTGGGAAACAAGTGGTGGGTGGGGAAAGTGAAAAGCATTGGAGAGTGAGAAAACTGGGAGTGTAGGGAGACTAGGAAAGAGCACTGTGAGAAGTCAGCAAAAATAGAAACTATGCATGTTCCAGTCGACAAAGTAGGAACTGAGTTCCTGTTTGATGACAAAATGCATGGATGAGAAAATACAAGTGATTCTGCAGGAGTGGGTCTCACAATGTAATGCTTTGTGCATAATATAGAGGCTTTTGATTCAACTTAATTTGAAATTTGTTATATATATTAAATGTGATTTTTTTATTTAAAGCAATGAAAGGGTCCAGTTTAAAAGGAGTTGAAATATTAACTGTTTTTTTCTCCCCAGGGATGCTGCCATGCCTGTGGAGTTTTGCAGCACATTTTGCTTTTATTTAAAAGATCTGTTAATTTTATAAATGCTATTTCATTGTGTGCAGGTAATGCATTTTAAATTTGGATTCACTTGAGACCCTCTAAATAGATACAGAAACTTGTGGTTCTCTGGCTAAGATGAATATACTTTAACATTTAGTTCTGTAAATAATTATGCAAGTGTAAAGTTTACTTGAGTTCAATCCCTCATTAATTGGAATGCTGGAATAGAACACACATTATTTTCTATTGAATTTCTTCCCTGTTGAAGATGGTACTTGGAAATGCAGAATGTTTAGGTAAAAACAAGGGATGCAGATGCTGGAAACCAGATTCTAGACTAGAGTGGTGCTGGAAAAGCATAACAGTTCAGGCAGCATCCGAGGAGCAGGAAAATCGACGGCTTGGGCAAAAGCCCTTCTGCTCCTTGGATACTGCCTGAACTGCTGTGCTACTCCCGCACCACTCTAGTCTAGAATGCAGAATGTTTGTAAATACACAATTGCCTCATTAACATGTTGAGCAAGAAAACAAATTCTGGGCTGTGGGATTATGTTTCTTTTAATGAAATACAACTGAACAGAATTTTTCTGTTTTTGACAATCATCAGAATCAGTAAGGCTGAAACACTTATTTTAAATAGAATACTTCAAAATTTCTCACAGTATGTTGTTTTCCATTTAACAGAGGTGTTTGCTGAGACCCATTGCTCTGAACTGTTGAAAGAGAACTCCATATTTGGACAATGTCACAACTACTTGGATCCTATAGAATTTTATCAGGCAAGGAACTGTTTCATTTGTTTTTTTTTAATCATTGTTAATTAGCTAAGAGATAGTGATTTAAAAAATAGAGTTGAGGAGGAATTACATCTTGCAAAGTGTTGAGAGTCTGAAATTCACTACCTGAGAGTGTGGTAGATGCTGGGACACTGAATAACTTTAGGGAGGAAATAGACAGATTTTTGATTAGTTATAGTTTGAAGGCTTACAGGGTCTTGAGGCCAAGATGAGACGAGCCATGACTGTGTTAAATGGTGAAGCAGGCTGAATTGCCTACTCTCTGCTAGTTCTTATGTTCTTATCGTGTTATCTTTATTCTGACAGCACTTAAATTCGTTTCACAGATGTAAGAGGTTGAGACTTCATGTTAAAATTGCATATACATGAATGCAAGGTAAATGCAGGAAGAGTTTGGTTGGAACTACCAGGAGTAGCTTGGCAGCAACTTGGCTGATTTAGGATTCAACCAGCTCAAAGGACATTTCAGTAAGACTGAGTGTGTGGCAGGTGATGAGAGAACCAACCCCCTCACCTTTGAGTTTTTTTTATTGCCCAAAGTGGGCTTTGCTTGTAAATATTGGATTGGCTGCAGAGATGGTTGTACTGATGATGCATAGTAGTTTTTAAAAAACACAACTTATGATGGCTTTGGTGTTGGGAACAATACAGCACAGGACAGGCCCTTCAGCCCTCCAAGCCCGAGCCACACATTTTACCTTCCATTCTAAAACTGTCTTTACTTCTCGGATCTGTATCCTTACATTCCCTTCCTATTCTTGGATGCTGCTGTGTCTGCTTTCACCACCTCCACTGACATTGCATTCCAGGCAGTCACCACCCTGTGTGTGAAAAACTTGCTTCACATTTCTTAAACATCACACCTACACACCCTAATCCTATGTCCTGTAGTAATTGACCCCTTTATCCTGGGAAAAAGCCTCATACTTTCCACTCTATCCATGCCATTCACAGTCTTAAATTTCTCGCAATCACCCCTCAACTTTCTGTGTTCCAGTGAAAACAAACCCACCATATCCAACCTTTCTTCATAGCTAAAATTACCCATACCAAGCAGGAGCCTGATAAATCTTTTCTGTATGCCATCCAAAGCATCCATATCCTTCTGGTACTATGGTGACCAGAACTGCATGCAATATTCCAAGTGAAATTCTGTATCCTATGATCTGCCGTACTATCTACCTGAAAAAGCAGCAGTGCTGTGGAAGCTTGTACTTCCAAATAAACCTGTTGGACTATAACCTGGTGGTGTGTGATTTTTAACTTTATTCTTCCAATGAAGGCAAGCATGTCAATCAATTTTTTTACAACCTTATTTACCTGCCTTGCCAGCTTTTGTGATCTGTGGACCTGCACACCCACATCACTCTCAATATTCCTAAGGGTTCTACTCTTCACAGTATAATTTCCACCTGTACTTGATCTTCCAAACTGGATCACCTCACTATTGGCTGGATTAAACTCCATCTGCCATTCTTTCTGCCCATGCCTCCAACTGAACTCCTGTATCCTCTGACAATGCTAAATATCTGCAACTCCAAATCATTGTGTCATCCACAAACTTACTAATTAGACCACAACCGGCAGAGGCCCCTGCACTGATCCCTGTGGAACACCACGAGTCACAGCCCTCTATTCCGAAAAGCATCCTTCCACCGTTATCCTCTCAATGACTAAGCCAGTTCTCAGTCCATCTTGCCAGCTCACCCCTGACACCATATGACTTTACTTTTTGTGCCAGTCTGCCATGAGGGACCTTGTCAAAGGCTTTATTGAAGTCCATGTTGAAAATATCAACCGCTCTTTCCTCAATCATCTTCATCAACTCCTGAAAAAACTCAATGAAGTTACTGAGGCATGACCTCCCCCGCACAAAAGCATGCTGTCTATCACTATTAAGTTCATTTGCATCTAAATGCATATAGATCTTGTCCCTAAGAATCTTTTCCAATCATTTCCTTACCACCGACGTGAGGCTCACAGGCCTATAATTTCCGGCATTATCCCTGTTACCTGTCTTAAACAATGTGACAACATTGGCTGTTCTCTACATTAAGATTGCACACATGGCCCAAGAAAACAAAGATGCCTGTGTGATAACCCTTTCAGGTAGAAAAAAAAGACAAGCAGATCTACTGCCCCTCCAATTTTACTTTGATTTAGCCCATTTTCCTCCCTCCCTACCCTGATTCACTTTTGATGGTTGCATTGCCTTTAATTGGCTTTGCATGTAAATATTCAATTAGCTAAAGGGGTATTTTATTTGTAGTAATCATTAGGTTAAAAACAACGCAAACAAAAAGTGGTCAGTGACTTTGGTGGTGAATAATTTGCACCAGTTCCGTGTGACTACACCTCCGTGTAGAATAGGATAAAAAGCAGACCCACTTCCTCTCCAACTCTGTTTCACTCGCTTCCCTATCTCCCTGTCTTTCGATGGTTTGTGTTGCCCTTAATAGGCATTGTATGTAAGTATTGAATTGGCTACACTGATAGATGATAGTATTTAAAAAAAGAAAGCAAAAATCGCGGTGATTTCAGTGGTGGGAATGTCACTTAGTTGTGCGTAATAGCACTTCTGTGTCTAGAAATAAGAATAAGTCAGACACGCTGTTCCTCCAAATCCATTTTGATATAGCCACTTCTCTCTCTCCGTACCACCCCTTCACTTTTAACAGTTTGTGAAATAACTCCGATTGAAAGTATCCCATCACCAAGTTACCCTTTATTTACATATGCTTGGCAGTTCACACTGGTGCAGCTTGCATGGAGGCAGCTCCTAGAGTGAGCAGAACCCCAACACTCCTATTCATATCTGTCAGCCAGGGTTCCCTGAATAGACTAGGTTAACCGCCCCAATCAGAGAACTGATTGTCCATGAGGTCCAACTGGTTGACCTCATTCCAATCATTACATCCCTCACCCTATAAGTCCTGGGATGTAGACTTGTTCTTTGTCCTGTAGCTTCTCCTGGAGAATTTTCACATCAGGTCTGGTTCCTTTGACTCTGCCTTGGATACTGGCAGCATGTACCAGACTGTAGCCCATCTCTTGCAGCTGACATTCATCTTCAGGCAGTACCGACATCAAGACTGTGACTATATCCATCTCTTATTCAGAGGTTTCTTAGATGCAAAGTGGAATGGGAGAACCCACAGGTTCTCACAGCCTAACCAGATGGTCAGAGAGACCTGGGTATATTTTGCACCTGCCCGGTTGCAAGGTTACTGCTCTCATATGGTTTGCTTGCTTGTTCAGAACCGCCTCTCCTAACTGAACTTTGTACACTGCGGGACCTGACCTTGTGTTGACCCTACCTCTTACCATGCAAGGTCATTCCTGTGGTTTCAATACCAAACTTTGTCATCGAAAGTAAACTGCTTCTTGGCTTAGAGGAGCATTGTGTCCAGCATTGGTGTTTCTGATGCCATTTCAGCTCTCCCACCCCTTCTCCATATCTGGGAAGATCAGGTTTAATCAGGTATGGAGTCTTCACCCCATTAGCAACTCTGCTGAAGCTGTCCCTGTAGTTGCATGAGGACTGGTCCTATAATCAAACATGAACTAGGATTGTTTGCAATTGAGTGAATCTGTAGGCTATTTCTTTACTCCTCCCAACAAAGTTTTGCTCTTTCTACCCGACCATTGGATGATAAGGAACTGTCCTTCCATGCTAAATGTCATTTGAAATACTCAAATTTCCTGCTGGTAAATGACAGCCTGTTATTTGTGACCAACACCTTCAGGAGTTTTGCAAAAGAAGCTTTTAAGTCATCATCCCCATGTTTGACAAACTGAACTATGTTGACTCATGCTCAAAGTGGTTGGGTGTGCATAAAAACATAGAACCCATAAAAGGACTAGCATAGTCAACATGTAACCAAGTCCAGTGTTTACCTGGACATTTTCATGAATGTGGGCGAGCTACTGGTAGTAATTTGGCTTTGTTGGCACTCTGGGCATTGCCCCACCAACACAGCTATGTTGACACTCAATCTTGGCCATCAGATAACTTCTTGTCAACATCTTCATTTGGAAACCCCTGGATGAACCTGGTGGAGTTCATCCATCTGGAAGCAACCTTTGCTGAGGGCAATCAATCACTCTTGCTCGCATAATAATATGCCATTTTCTATGGTGATCTGGTCTCACCAGGCTCAGAAAGTTTCAATTCTAGTTATGATGATCCTTTTGTTTCTCCCCCATCACATGAGCTGTTTTAGTTTTGCCAGGACACGATCTTTGTGTTCACAGTTTAATATTGTCAGTAATGACCTGAAGGATGCCCTAAAGTTTAAAACCAGAATGGACTCTTCAAGTGTTGGCACCACCAGTGGTGTATCTGCCAGTAGGAAGCAGCTGATGGCATCTGCCTCCTGAATGGTATTACAATTTTGAGTCATTGGGTCCTACGACACAGAGACAGACCCTTAAGCCCAAACTGGACCATGCTGATCAAAATCCAGGCTAACCCCATTTCCCTGCAATTGGCCCAATTTGTAATTACATGCACTCAGAATAAGAGCCCATTGCTGAATTTGATCTGAAGCTACGGGCAGCATGGCCCTATCCATCTTAAATGACCCTAGCAGGGGTTTTTTGTTCATTACTATAACAAATTTATATTGTTAAAGGCATTTGTGGAACTTCCTCACACCAAAGATGACTGCTAACCTTCCTTCTTTATTTGGGCAAATTTTCATTCAGCTTCAGCCAAAGTCTGGGAATCATGTGATATCAGACGTTCTTCTCCGCTGAGCCACTAGTGTGCTAAATTACCCTGATACTGTATGAGGAGGCATCGCATGTCAGTACACATGAAGTGTGCCACCACCTCAGTTGATGATTACTGCTTCTTCACTTCCGTAAAGGCTATTTCTTGGCTACAAGGCCTCTTCCAAGGCTGACCCTCTCAATAGCAGATGTAAGTGTGCCAGGATAGAGGCCAGGTTATGAATAAATTTTCCATTATAATTCACCAACCCAAGGAAAGACCTAAGCTCTGATCCATAAATGGAAACCAGGGCACTTTTGATCACCCTCAATTTATGTTCCAAAGAATGTATCCTGGTCTTGTCAGCCCTGTAGCCCAAGTAGATCACTTGGGAAGCCTGGAACATTTTTCCCTCCTACAGCGTACTCCAGCCTTAGAGAAATATTTAAGCACCATGTCTTCCCAGTTATTAGCATGTCATCCATATAAATAGTGACCTGTGACAGACCTTATAAATGTCCTCCATCATCTGCTGCAAAATAGCACAGTCTGATGATACCCCAAAAGGAAGTCTTGTATCTTGGTATGAACTCTTATGGGTTTTAATTGTAGCATATCTCTGGGAGTCCTCATCTAATCCCAGTTGCATGCACCTATGGCACATATCCAGCTTCATGAAGGACAGCCATCCAGCTGTGACAAGTAATTTACTGTTTGTTTAAAATCCCTATAAAGGCAAACCAACCCATCAGACTTCACAATCGTATGACCGGTGCTGCCCATTCTGCAAACTGTACTGGTTTGATAATTCTTTTGCTTTCCAACCTCATAATTTCTGCTTGTATTTTTGCATGTAAGACAAATGGTACTGGACAGGCCTTGCAGAATTGTAGAATTGCTTCTTGGTCAATATGTAAGATAGTTCCCGGGCCTTCCTGAAAACCTTCTGGGTATTTAATTAGGTCTTCACTCAGGCAGACATTTTCCAATCGAAAAATATTGAGCCAATCAAGTCTCAACCAATTTCACCCCATCAAGCTTGGGTCCGAGCCTTTTACTTCAAGTCGTGATAACTGAACCAGCAGCTTCTCATAAAACCGGAACTGAAGTCATACCCTTTATCTGTAGGTGTTCCCAGGCATAGGAGTCCAGCCTGGCTGAGGTCTTATGTAAACTTGAGGGTAGGAGTCCAGAGCAAATTGTGGTCAAGACTAGCTACGCAATCAATGATACAGCTGTCCCTTTAACTTGGTGTTTATTTTGATTGGTTCTGATTTGGATGTTGCTAAGCAATTTATCTGTTCCAAACCAGCTGTAGGTGGACTTTGTAGAGTGTTCACTCTCCTAGATATAGAACTATAAGTTATTTTAGATTAGATTACTTACAGTGTGGAAACAGGCACCTTCGGCCCAACAAGTCCACACCGACCCTCCGAAAAGCAACCCACCCATACCCATTTCCCTACGTTTACCCCTTCACCTAACACTACGGGCAATTTATCATGGCCAATTCACGTAACCTGCACATTTTTTGGACTGTGGGAGGAAACCAGAGCACCCGGAGGAAACCCACACAGACACGGGGAGAATGTGCAAACTCCACACAGACAGTTGCCTGAGGCGGGTCTCTGCGGGCCGCTGTTTCACTGTGCAGTATCTTACTCAGTTCAGGCTTAGTGGGACTCTTGCTATTGTGTGTCCCCATACCGACAGCAACAACAATGGCCTGTTGGTTCGGATACTGAATAAAATGTTTATTGTTTGGCTGAGGCATGGCTTTGTTTTGGGGTTCTGCTGTGAGCTGACCTGGAATCCTTCTGTTCAGCATATGTCCTGAGTGAGTTTATTCATTGAAGAAAGGTTGAGGCAGCTAGGACTTTTCTTATTGGAGTGAAGAAAGATGAGAGGTGACTTGATAGAGGTATACGAGATGTTGAGATGCATTGATTGAGTGGATAGTCAGAGACTTTTTCCCATGGCGGAAATGTCTATCATGAGAGGGCATAATTTTCATGTAATTGGAGAAAGGTTTAAGGTCGATGTTAGAGGTAGGTTCTTTAATCAGAGAGTGGTGGGTGCGTGGAAGACACTGTCAGCAGTGGTGGTAGTAGAGTCAGATACATTAGGGACCCCATTTAAGCAAGTCTTGGATAGGCACATAGATGATAGTAAAATGAAAAGTAGGTTAGTTTGATCTTAGAGTAGAATAAAAGGTTGCCACAATATCGAAGGGCTGAAGGGCCTGTACTGTGCTGTACTGTTCTTCGTTCTATGTTCAAGTGGTGTCTCCCAAGCTCAGTTGGTCTGGCGAGGGCTTTCACTTCCTTCAGCATACCCTGGAACTCATATGCTTCACGCTGCATTTTCTAATGACAAAGTGCCTGTTTGATGTCTAGTTGGGTTTGTGCTAGTAGGAACTTTGAATGGTTATATCATTAATCCCACATACCAAATGGTCTCTCAGGATCTCATTAAGGGTTAAACGGAAGTTACATGCCACTGCCAGTCGTCTTAAACTAGACAAAGATTCCAACATGGATTTCCCTGGCTCTCAAACTGCTGAGTAAAACTGACAGCATTTCAGAGGAGGTTTAGGGTCATAATATTCCTTAACCAAATTCAACAATTCTTGAAAGGTTTTAGTATTGGTTGCTTCAGTAAAAATTAGGCTCCTAATAACTGAAAAGCTGTGGGTCTACAAGCAGTCAGGAGCCTTACTCGTTGCTTTTCATCTGCCCCAGTGTCGTTTGCCCAGAAAAAAAAGCACATTCTTTTCATACTGGGTCCAGATGTTCAACGGCAGTGTCAAATGAGTTAAGCTTTCCAAATAGCAGCATGATGTCAGAAATACTTACCCAAACTCAAAGATGATTGTTGAGCATATCTCTTCAGGGACATGTTTTTCTATCATTCCCACTGAAATAATTCCACGAAGGCCAGTATCCTGTCATCAAGTCACCTCGTATTTAAACATGCATCATACTTGTCACTGCTCCAGCTAGCACAGAGCCAGGACCTAAAGTAAACCAAATACCTGGCACTCCTGTTTGCGGAAAGACATTCTGGCTATTGAGGGAGTGCAGCATAGGTTCACGAGGACAATTTCTGGAATGGCGGGACTACCTTACGCTGAAAGACTGGAGCTACTGGGCTTGTATACCCTTGAGTTTAGAAGACTGAGAGGGGACCTGATTGAGACATATAAAATTATTAAAGGATTGGACACTCTGGAGGCAGGAAACATGTTTCCGCTGCTGGGTGAGTGCCGAACCAGAGGACACATCTTAAAAATACGGGGTAGACCATTTAGGATAGAGATGAGGAGAAACTTCTTCACCCAGAGAGTGGTGGCAGTGTGGAATGTTCTGCCCCAGAGGGCAGTGGAGGCCCAGTCTCTGGATTAATTTAAGAAAGAGTTGGATAGAGCTCTCAAGGATTGTGGAATCAAGGGTTATGGAGATAAGGCAGGAAGAGGATACTGATTGAGGATGATCAGCCATGATCATATTGAATGGTGGTGCAGGCTCGAAGGGCAGAATGGCCTATTCCTGCACCTACTGTCTATTGTCTATATCTGTCAGGCAAGGCTCCTTGACTAGATTGGGTTAAGGAGCCCCAATCAGAGAATTGATATTCTATCAGGTCCTCCTGGAAGACCTTCTTAAATCTCTACAGTTTGCATTGTGCATACTTGCATGCAGTTATTGAATTGCCTTCACATATTTTTACTGGTGATTGCTTGTAGTTTTAAAAAAAAGTGAAAAGAGTGACTGTGATTTTGGCAGTGGGAAGGATACCGAGCTGTGTTCGGTAATCCTTCTGGATAGAAGAAAAAAATGGATTAAGCAGATCCTCTTTTTTGGGGCATCGGGTGAGGAGGGCTGTGGGCCCATCAGAGGATCTCCTCGTAGGTCTACTCCGGACTAGCCAGACTGGCTATAAACAGAACCAGACAGTGGGTTGTGGAGGGGATCATATCTGCTAACTGTAGCACATGGTATCAGTGCTTTCAAGGCCTTCAGAGAGAGGTAGGCATCATGGGGGATACAGTGCTTAATCTCCCCTTCAACTCCATTTTGACTGAGCCTCTTTCCTCTCTCCCTACCCTCTCTCTCACTTTTGATGGTTTGCATTGTCCTTAATGGGCTTTGTATGTAAATATTACATGGGTGTTTTTACTGGTGGAAGTTAGTAGTTTAAAATAACTGCTAAGGAATGTTACACTGATTTTGATTGTGGGAAAGTCAGTCAGTTGTGTGTAATAACATTTAGAATCAGACTCATAGAGATCTATAGTATGGAAACAGGCCCTTTGGCACAACTTGCATGCCACTGAATTTACATAATTAAACTAGTCTCATTTGGTCCATATCCCTCCATACCTATCACATCCATGTTTCTGTCTAAATATTTCTTAACTGATGAAATTATACTTGTTTCTACCAGTACCTTTGGCAACCCATTCCAGGTATTCATCATCCTCTGTATGAAATAATTGCCCCTCTGGACCCTTTTGTATCGCTCCCCTCTCACCTTGAACCTATGCCCTCTAGTTTTAAACTCCTCTACCTAGGAAAAAGCTCTTGGCTATCTACCATATATACGCTTCTCATGATTTTATCGACCTCTATAAGGTCAACCCTTAGTCTCCTGCGCTGTAGGGAAAAAAGTGCCTCAGCCTATCCAGCCTCTTCTTATAACTCAAACCTTTCAATCCAGTTAGTATCCTAGTAAATCTTTTCTTCCCTCTTTCTAGTTTAGTAATATATTTTCTTAGTAGTGCTAGAAATAAATTTTAATTAATTTAGGTGAGACCACCAAAACTGGAAACAAGACAATTTATTCTACGATCTTGCAAGAAAGGGCATCAAATTCAGAAGCAAATGAGCAATGAACATTCAAACTAGTACACAATTATACTTTTGAGCTGCATGAGGTCATCTCTCCTATCTCTTACGTTACCCAATCTTTCTTATTGTATTCTACCACTACCCAGCTGCGCTCTGCCCTTATTGCCCCCTTTTCTCCAAGTTGGCAACCTTTCCCTCTAAGTGCTGACATAAGGCTAAACTTGTATCTTGATGTTCTTTTACTTTGCTTGTAACATCTTCCATTGTTCATAGGCACATTCCATTCCTGAACACACGTTTTGACAATGTATCTTTTCTTGTCTAGTTTATGCGTTTCAGCTATCAGCTATTTTGCTGAGACTAAATTATTTAAAACATTATGATGAAAGAAATTATTTGCTTTAATAATTCTGCACTAAAGTTAGTATTCAATTATCCACAATTGTACATTAAAGATAAAGATACATTTCCCTAATGCTTTCCCAGCTGATATTTTTCCCTGTACCCCTTTTCTGCACATACACACTCTTGCTTTTCTATTTCTTATAGTAGGGCGACCAGAACTCCAGTCAGTACTCCAAATGTGGCCTCACCAATGTCTTGTGCAAGATGTCCCAACTCCTATATTCTGCTCTGACTGATGAAAGAAAGCATGCCGAAAGCCTCCTTCATCACCCTGTCTACCCCTGACTCCACTTTCAAGAAGTGAAGCTTATCGAGAAATTGACCTACAAAGGAACAGGCCTTTCAGCCCTCCAAACCTATGCCGACTCATTTTGTCTTTCCATAATAAAACTGTCTTCACTTACAGAATCTGTATCCCTCTATTCCCTTCCTATTCATGTATCTATCCATGTGTTTCTTGAATGCTGCTTTTGTGTCTGGTTCCACCATCTTCTCTGGCAGTGCATTTCAGGCATTCACCACTCTGTGTGAAAAAACTTGTCTCGCACATGACTTTTAAACCTCCCCCCCATCTCTGCACCTTGAACCTTTGTCCCACAGTAATTGACTCATACTTTCCGTTCTATCTATGCCATTCATAATCTTATAAATTTCTATCAGATAACCCCTCAATCTCCCGTGTTCCACTGAAAACAAACCCAATCTATCCAGCCTTTCTTCATAGCTAAATTCCCCCATACCAGACAACATCCTGGTAAACCTTTTCTTTACCTTGTCCAAAGCATTCATACCCTTCTGGAAGTGTGATGACCAGAACTAATACTCCAGTATTCCAAGTGTGACCTAACTAAAATTCAATAATGCTGTCTCCTATGATTAAGCCAGTTCTGTATCCATCTTGCCATCTCACCCCTGATACTATGTGACTTCATCTTTTGTACCAATCTGCCATGAGGGACCTTGTCAAAGGCTTTATTAAAGTCCACGTAGACAACATCAATCACTTTTCCCTCAATCACCTTCGTCACCTCAAAAAAACTCGATCAAGTTACTGAGGTATGACCTCCCCTGCACAAAAGCATGCTGTCTATTGCTAATAAGTCCGTTCGCTTCTAAATGTTTACAGATCTTGTCCCTGAGAATCTTTTACAATAATTGCCCTACCACCGTCATGAGACTCCCAGGCCTGTAATTTCCTGCATATCCCTGTTTCCCTTCTTAAACAGTGGGACAATATTGGCTATTCTCTCATCCTTTGAGACCTCACCTGTGGCCCAAGAGGATCCAAAGATGTTTGTCAATGCTACAGAAATTTGTTTTCTTGCCTCAATATTCTGGGGTAGATCCGATCAGGATCCGGGGACTTATCCTAAGCAATACTTTTTAAGATGCACGACACCTCTTCCTTTTTAATAGCAACTTGGCTTAGAACTTTGGACACTCTCTTCTCTGAGATCATCCTCCACCAATTCGTTCTAGAACATAGAAAGTAGAAAAGTACTGCACAGTAAGGCACCTTCAGCCTTCAATGTTATGCCGACCTTTTATCCTACTCTAAGATCATACACACCTACATACCCTTCATTTTACTATCATCCAAATACCTATCCAAGGGTTGCTTAAATGTCCCTAATGTATATGACGCTACTACCACTGCTGGCAGTGTATTCCACCCATGCACCACTCTCTTTGTAAAGAACTGACCTCTGACACCTCCCCTAAACCTTCCTGCAATCACCTTAAAGTATGCCCCCTTGTCATAACCATTTCTCCCATGGGAAAATGTGTCTAACTATCCACTCTATCTATGCCTCTCATCACTTTGTACACCTCTATCAAGTTACCTCTCATCCTTCTTTTCTCCAGTGAGAAAAGCCCTAGCTCCCTCAACCTTTCTTAATAAGATATCCCCTCCAGTCTAAGCAGCATCCTGGTAAATCTCCTCTGCATCCTCTCTAAAGCTTCCACATCCTTCCTGTAATGAGGCAACCAGAACTGAACACAATATTCCAAGTGTGAACTAATCAGGGCTTTATAGAGCTGAAGCATAATCTTGCAGCTCTTAAACTCAGTCCCCCTGCTAATAAAAGCCAACACACCATATACTTTTGTAACAACCCTAAAAAACTTGGATGGCAACTTTGAGGGATCTATAGACATGAACCCCAAGTTTCCTTTGTTCCTCCAACTGACAAGAATCCTGCCTTTAACCCTATAATCTACATTCAAATTTGACCTTCCAAAATGAATCACTTCACACTTTTCTAGGTTGAACTGCATATGTCACTTCTCAGCCTAGCTCAGTATCCTGTCAATGTCCCGACGACAGCCCTCCACACTATCCACAACTCCATCAACCTTCATGTCATCAGCAAACTTACTAACCCTCCCTTCCACTTCCTTATTCATGTCATTTATAAATATCACAAAGGGCAGAGGTCTTAGAACAGATTCCTATGGAACATCATTGGTCACCGATTCACTCAAGCTGACTACTTTTCATCTACTACCACCCTCTGTCTTCTATGGGTTAGCCAATTCTGTGTCTAGACAGCCGACATTCCCTGTATCCCATGCCTGCTTACTTTTTGAATGAGCCTACCATGGGGAACCTTATCAAACGCCTTGCTAAAATCCATACGTTCCACATCCATTGCTCTGCCTTCATCAATATGTTTTGTCACATCCTCAAAGAATTCAATAAGGCTCGTGAGGCATGACCTACCCCTCACACAGCCATGCTGACTATCTCTAATCAAACTATGCTTTTCCAAATAATCATAAATCTTGTCTCTCAGAATCCTCTTCAATAATTTGCCCAGGGTTATCCCTATTCTGTTTCTTGAACAAGGGAATAATATTTGCCACCCTCCAATCATCTGGTACTTCTCCAGTGGACAGTGAGGACACAAAAATCATCACCAAAAGCGCAGCAATCTCTTCCCTTGCTTCCTGTGGTAACCTTGGATATATTCCGTCTGGCCCAGGGGACTTAACTAACCTCATGTTTTTCAAAATTTCCAGCACAATCTCCTTCTTGAAATCAACCTGTTCATGCATTTCAGCCTGTTCCACGCTGACCTTGTAAACAACAAGGTCCCTCTCACTAGTGAATACTGAAGCAAAGTATACATTAAGGACAACCCCTATCTTCTCCGACTCCAGGCACAAGTTGCCTCCACTGAGTCTGATTGGTCCTACCCTGACTCTGTCTATCATCTTGTTCCTCATATACATTTAGAACGCCTTGAGGATTTCCTTAATCCTACCTGCCAAGGCTTTCTCATGCCCCCTTCTAGTTGTTGAGTTCCTTCCTGGTTATCTTGTAACCCACTAGAGCTCTGTCTGATCCTTGCTTCCTCAACTTTGAGTAAGCTTCCTTTTTCTTCTTGACTAGATGTTCCACATCTCTTGTCATCCAAGGGTCCTTCACCTGATCATCCCTTCCTTGCCTCAGTGGGACAAACCTATCCACCAAGTGCTTCTTAATCAACTTCCACATTTTTGTTGTGCATTTTCCTAATAATATCTGTTGCCAGTTTATGTTCCACAGTTCCTGCCTGATGTCATTGTAATACTCCCTGCTCCAGTTTAATGCTTTCTCATTCCATCTGCTCCTGTCCCTCTCCATGACTATAGTAAAGGTCAGGGAGTTCTGATCACTATCACCAAAATGCTCTTTCATCAAGAGGTCTGCCACCTGACCTTCATTGCCAAGCAGCAAATCCTATATGGCCTCCCCTCTAGTTGGCATATCTACATATTGAGTCAGGAATCCTTCCAGGACACAGCTGACAAAATCTGCTCCATCCAAATTATTTACACTAAGGAGGTTCCAATCAATATTACAGAAGTTGAAGTCAGCCCTGAGAACAATCCTGTCACTCCTGTATGTTTCCAAAATCTGTCTCCCAATCTCCTCCTCCGTGTCTGTGTTGCTATGGGGGGATCTATAGAAAAATCCTAATAAAGTATCTGCTCCTTTCCTGTTTCTGACTTCCACGCATCCTGACTCAGTCGACAAACCCTCCTCGACGACCTATCTTTCTGCAGCTGTTGTACTATCCCTGATTAGCATTGCGACTCTCCCACCTGTTTTACCTCTCTTGCTATTCCTTTTGAAGCATCTAAATCCCGGAACTTCCAACAACCATTCCTGGCGCTATGATATCCAAGTCTCTATAATGGCCACAACATTGTAGCTCCAAGTACTGATCCATGCTCTAAGTTCAGCACCCTTACTCCTGACACTTCTTGCGTTAAAATGGACACACTTCAATCCATCACACTGGCTGCAACTTTGTCCTATCAACTGTCTTTCCTTCTTCACAGACCACTGGCACGCTGTATCTGCCTGTTCATCAGCTACACCATCATCTGATCAGTATCTCTGGATCCTAGTCCCCTACCATCCTGAAGAGCTCTAGTAAACCTCCCACCCAGAATATTGGTACCCCTCCAGTTCAGGTTCAACCCGTCCTCCTTGTACAGATCCTGCCTTCCTTAGAAGGTATCCCAATGATACACATAACTGAAGCCCTCCCTCCTATACCAGTTCTGCAGTAATATGTTCAGCTGCACTGTTCCTAGCCTCAGTAGCACATGGCACTAGTAGCAATCCTGAGATTGCTACTCTGCTCGTCCTATCTTCTAGCTTCCACTTTAACTCCCTATATTCTCTTTTCAGGTGCTCAATCCCTTTTCCTAGCTATGTCATTGGTACTGAAGTGTCCCACGATTTCTGGCTAATCAGCCTCCCCCTTCAGAATCCTGTCGAATTGATCTGAGACATCCCTAACTCTGGCACTTGGGAGGCAACATACCGTTTGGGAGTCTCGTTCACGATCACAGAATCTCCTGTCTGTTCCTCTAACAATTGATTCTCCTATCACTATCGTTTTCCTAATCTCCCCCATTGACCTCTGAGCTACAGAGCCAGGATCAGTGCCAGAGACCTGATCACTCTGGCTTTTCCCTGGTAGGTCATCTCTTTAGTGAATACTGACACAATGTAATTGTTAAGGATGTTACTTACCCCTTCTGTCTCCACACATAGATTCCCTCCTTTGTCCTTAAATGAGCCAACCCTGTCTGTGGCTACTCTCTTGCTTTTTTGCTTAATCCTGTTTGCTAACAACATTTCTTGGTCCCTTTTAGCCTTTCTAATCCAAAACCTAGATTTATTTATTTTATAATGGTCCCCAAGGCCCTACCATTGATTGTGTGAGTCCTGTCCTTGTTGCCTTACGAAAATGCACCACCTTGCAGTTATCTAAATTAATCTCTATCTGCCATTCCTCAGCCTGGTGGCCCAGTTAATCAAAATCTTGCTGCATTCCAGATAAGCTTCACTATCACTATCCACTATACCACCAATCTTGGTGTCATCTGCAAACTTATTAACCATACTTCCTAAATTCTGATCCAAGTCATTCATATAAGTGACAAATAAGAGTGGAACAAACATCTGTAGCACACTGCTGGTCAGTCTTCCAGTCTCTCTGAAGTATATTCTAACATCTTCTATACTCCTTGAGGAATTCATTTGATCCCAGGTGTCAATACAAGTCATATGTTCCCTTCTTTTTCTTGACCAAGGCCTCAATAATTCTAGCCACCCAGGTTGTTCTACTTCTGCCAGGCTTATCCTTCACTTTAACAAGGACATGTTGGCCCTCAACGCTTACTAACTCATTTATGAAAGCCTCCTATTTACGAGACTTCCCTTTGCCTGTAAACAGCCTCCCCCAATCAACTTTTAAAAGTTCCTGTCTAAGACCATCAAAATTGGCCTTGTAGACCAGACCAATCTTTTCCATAACTATTTTAAAACTAATGGAATTATGATCACCGGTGCCAAAGTGCTTCCCTACTAACACTTCCATAACTTGCCCTAGCTTATTTTCCAAGAAAAAGTTTTGCCCATCTTTAGTAGGGCTAGCTTCATACTGCATAAGAAATTCTTCCTGAACATGGTTAACAAATGTCTCTCTATCTTAACACTTTGGCAGTCCCAGTTGATGTTTGGAAATTTAAAGTCCCCTGCTATTACAATGCTATTATTCTTGCAGCTACCTGCAACCTCCTTACATATTGGCTCCTCAATCTCCCATTGACTATTAGGGGGCCTGTAGTACAATGCAATCAAAGTGATCTTCCCCCTTTTTATTTCTCAGTTCTACCCATTTGTATTAAGGATTGGCATGGTGGATCAGTAGTTAACACTGCTGCCTCACAATGCCACGAACCCGGGTTCCGTTCCACTTTTGGGCAACTGTCTGTGTGGAGTTTGCATGTTCTCCCCATGTCTGCGTGGGTTTCTGCTGGGTGCTCCAGTTTCCCCTCTCAGTCCAAAGATGTGCAGGTTAGGTGGATTGCTGTGCTAAATTGCTCTTAGTGTTCAGGGATATATCGATTAAGTGCGTTAACCATGGGAAATGTAGGGTGATAGGCTAGGAATATGGTTCTGGGTGGGATGCTCTTCGGACGGTCAAGTATAGACTTGTTGGGCCTCTACAATAGGGATTCTGTGGTGTAGACTCAGTGGACAAACTCTCAAGAATATCTTCTCTGAGTACTGTTGTGATGTTCCCCTTAATCAAAAATGCAACTTTTTCTCCCCTGTAACCTTCCTATAGCATGCGTACTTCGGAATATTGGGTTGCCAGTCCTGTACCTCCCTTATGTATGTTTCTGTAACAGCTATGGTATCCCAGTGCCACATACCCATCAATGCCTCAAGTTCATTTGCCTTACCTGTCAGGCCTCTTGCATTAAAATATTTACTGAATGTTTATAAATATTTATATTTATTCAAGTTTATTCCAGACTTCCCTTTCTTCAAGCCATGCTTTTTCAAGCCCTATCTAGTACTAGGAATACTAACACTACCTATACTATTTAACTTGCTCTCACTAACTTCTATATTATTCTCATCTCCTCTTTCATCTCCCTACTGCTTTGGATCCCACCCATCTGCCTAACCTCCAACAATCATCTCTTCAGGACCTTATTCGGCCATTCCAAATGAAGGGAAAGTGAGGTCTGCAGATGCTGGAGATCAGAGCTGAAAATGTGTTGCTGGAAAAGCGCAGCAGGTCAAGCAGCATCCAGGGAACAGGAGAATCGACGTTTCGGGCATAAGAAGGGCTTATGCCCGAAACGTCGATTCTCCTGTTCCCTGGATGCTGCCTGACCTGCTGCGCTTTTCCAGCAACACATTTTCATTCCAAATGAAGGGCTTATGCCTGAAACATCGACTCCCCTGCTCCTTGGATGCTGCCTGACCTGCTGTACCTTTCCAGTGCCACACTTTTTGACTGTTTCCTGATCTCCCACATCTGACAGAACGAACCTACCACTGCTCTGATTGCCATCTCTTACCCTTCACAGTAAGACAAAGAACTGAATCTTACCTTCCCCTTACCTTGTTCACTGAAGCCAAGTATTCACCAAAGCCTCACACTTAAACTCTAGCAGCACATCAATAGCTAAGCAGCCCTTCTTAAAATGGTTGCTAAGCAGCCCTTCTTAAAATGGTTGCTCTGCTATCACTTGCCTCTCTTTTATTGGCTCATTGGCATTCACTGGTACCTGAGCAACTCGTCCCAGATTCCTCCTCACTCTACTGCTCACCAGTGCCCTCTGATGGATGCTCTTGCACCATTCTCTGACACCAGCTCTTCTGTGTTCCCCTCCTCAGTTGCTTCTCATAGAGCCATAGAGTCCTACAGCAGGGAGATAGGCCTTTCAGCCCAAACTGGTCCGTGTCGACCAAAATGTCCATCCATGCTAACCCTGTTTCCCTGCACTTGGCCCATGTCCTTCTAAACAGTTCCTATCCGCATATTTGTCAAAATGCCTTTTGACAAATCTCTGGAACAGAGAAGCCATGAACTCTGTCCTCCTGGTTCAGAGATAGGGACATTTTCTCTATGCCACAAGAACACTTAAGAAACGTTAAGGCCTCAAACACTGTTGCAGGGAAAACCTAAAGAATCAGACTTCAGTTGGCAGCAAAGAGGAACAGCGAGTATGGGGACTGAACCAGAAACTTCAGCAATATCAACACCATGCTTTAACCATCAGAACCAATGGTCAACAGGCCTTTGGTTGACTTATTTTTCATTCTTTTTAGAGCCAGAAGAGCAATCACACACATCTGAGCATCTTTCCCACTATCAAAATCATAGTGACTTTTCTTTTGTGTTTTTTTCCACTCTTACCACCAGTAATCACCAGTATAACTAATTGAATATTTATAAGCAAAACAATTGTGGGCAATGCATACCATCAAAAGTAAAGAGGAGGTAAGGAGAGAGGGAAGGAGCTAAATCAAAATGGAGTTGGAGGGGAAACTGGATCTGCTTTTTTTGTTCCTTTTTTTTTGTTACTTTTACTGAGAAGGGCTATCAGACGCAACTGACTGACCTTTCCAACACCAAAATCATTGGGTTCTTTTTGATTTTGTTTTCCCCCCATTGACTTCAGGAAGCAAGGACAAGAACATGCCCCTATCTACATCAATGGAGCTAGGTGGACATGGTCAAAAATGTCAAGTTCCTAGGAGTGACGATAACCAATAATCTGTCCTGGACCACCCACGTTGATGCGATTGGACAAGAAGGCACAACAATGCCTCATCATCCTGATGGCACGGTGGCTCAGTGGTTAGCTCTGCTACCTCACGGTACCAGAATTCGATTCCAGCCTGAGGTGACTGTGTGCAGTTTGTGCATTCTCCCTATGTCCCCTCCGGATGCTCTGATTTCCTCCCGCAATCGAGAGATGTGCAGGTTAGGTGAATTGGCCATGTTAAATTGCCTATAGTGTCCAGGGATGTGTCAGTTTGGTGCATTAGTCAGGGCTAAATATAAGATAGGGGAGTGAGTATGGGTAGGTTCCTCTTTAGTGGGTCGGTGTGGACTTGTTGAGCCGAAGTGCCTGTTTCCACACTGTAGGGATTCTTTCTAAATGTTGTTAATGTACCCGTCTCAACCACTTTCTGGCAGCTCATTCCATATACGTACCACTCTGTGTAAAAAAGTTGCCTCTCAGGTTTCCTTTTTATTCTTTCCCCTATAACCTTAAGCAGATACCCTCTCGTGCTCAATTCCCTAACCCTGGGAAAAAGAGAGTGCATTCTGTCTATCCATGCCACTCATGATGTTATACACTTCAATAAGATCCCCCTCAGTCTCTTACGATCGAAAGAGAAGAATCCTAACTTGTTCAACCTCTCCCTGTAACTCAGTCCCTTGAGTCCTAGCAACATTCTTGTAAATTACTTCTGCACTCTTTCCAATTTAATAACATCCTTCCTATAGCAAAGTGACCGAAATGGAACACCATACTCCAAATGTGGCCTCACCAACCTCCTGTACAACTGTAACATAACTTCCCAAATTCTAGTCAGTGCCCTGACTGATGAAGGCCAGTGTGCCAAAAGCCTTCTTCACTGCCCTTTCAGAGAACCATGCACCTGATCCAGGGTCTCTCTGTTCCACTACCCTCCTTAAGGTCCTACCATTCACCATGAAACTCCTACCGTAATTTGTCTTTCCAAAATGCAAGACCACACACATCCCTACTAAACTCCATTGCCATTTCTTGACCCATCACCTTCCTCAATAACCATGATACTGCCGATTTAAGTATCATCTGCAAACTTACTAATCTATTCCTGATGAAGCGCTTTTGCCCGAAACGTTGATTTTCCTTTTCTTCGAATGCTGCCTGACCTGCTGTGCTTTTCCAGTACCACTCTAATCTAAACTGACTAATCATGCCTTGTTCATTCTCATCTAATTCACTGATATGGATAACATACAGCTATGGGCCCAGCACCAACCTCTGAGGTACACCACTAGTCACAGGCCTCCACTCTGACAAGTATCCTTCCAGTATTACCCTCTACTTCCTACCATCAAGCCAATTGTGCATCCAGTTTGCCAGCTTTCCCTGAATTCCAAGCATCTAACCTTCCAGAGCAGCCTACCATGTGGAACCTTATCAAAGGCCCTACTGAAATCCATATAGACTATGACTACCATCCTGTCCTCATCAGCCTTCTTGGTCATGTCATCAAAGTCTAACAAATTGTGAGGTATGATCTCCCACTCACAAACACATGGTGACTACACCTAATCCAACCACATGTTTCCAAATGCATGTGTATCTTATCCCTCAGAATCTTCTCAAGTAACTTACCTACCTTACTGGTCTATAGTTCCTAGGTTTTTCTTTGTAGCCCCTCTTAAATGAGGGCACAACATTCGCTATCCTCCAGTCTTCCTGGACCTCAGTCGTGGCTAATGATAGTACAAAAATATCAGTCAGGCCCCTGCAATTTGTTCTCTAGCCTCTTGCAGGGTTCTTGGATACTTCTGGTCAGGACCAGGAGATTTATCCACCTTTATGCATTCTAATATGTTCACCATCTCCTCTAATTGTGATATGGACTGTCCCCTCTGCACTTCTGGGTATAGAGGGGAAAGAAATGTAAAGCAGACCCACTCCTTTTCCAATTTCATTTTGATACAGCAGCTGCCCTCTCTCCCTATCCCCACCAACTTTTGATGGTTTGCATTGCCCAAATGGGCTTTGCATAAAAGTATTGAATCAGCTACACGTGTTTTACTGATAGTGTTTCGTGGTTTAAAAAAACACATAAAGCAGAGCAGCAACTCCATTTTGATTTGTTCCTTTCCCTCTCTCCCTAGATCCACCTGAATTCTACTGGTTCGCACTGCCTTTAAAATGCTTTGCTTGTAAATATTTAATTGGTTACCCGGGTGATGACTGCTGGCAGTTAATGTGATTTAATTTAGATTAGATTACTTGCAGTGTGGAAAAAGGCCCTTTGGCCCAACAAGTCCACACTGCCCCACCGAAGCACAACCCACCCAGACCCATTCCCCTACATTTATCCCTTCACTTAACACTACGGGCAATTTAGCATGGCAAATTCACCTAACCTGCACATTTTTGGACTGTGGGAGGAAACCGGAACACCCGGAGAAAACCCACGCAGACGCGGGAAGAATGTGCAAACTCCACACAGTCAGTCACCTGAGGCAGGAATTGAACCCGGGTCTCTGGCACTGTGAGGCAGCAGTGATAACCACTGTGTATTCCATTATTTTCACCTGTACCTAAGTGCAGTGAAATGTTTTGTTTTCCATGCAGTGTAGGCAGATCATAACATATAGATCATAGGGTGATTGGACAGAGTGAGGCATAGAACGTTATGGCTGCACAGAAGATGTACAAAACACAAGATCAACATTAGATTTGAAATTTGAGAGGTCGATTCGCCAGTCTAATAACAGGGGGAAGAAGCTGCTCTTCCACTTGTTGGTGTATGTGTTTAAAACTTTTGTTTCTTTTGCTTGTTGAAAAAGGTTGGAAGAGGTTACAACTGGGGTGGGAGGAGTCTTTGATAATGTTAGCTGCCTTTCCATGGCAGTGAGATGCGTAGATAGAGTCAGTGGATGGGGAGTTGGCTTGTGTGATGGCCTGGGCTATGTTCACAACTTTCTGTACTATCTTACGGTCCAGGGCAGAGCAGTTGCCGTACCAAGCAGGGATGCATCCGGCGAAAATGCTTTCCACAGTGCATCTATAAAAGGTGGGGAGGGTCCTTATATACGTGCTGAATTTTCTTAGTCTTTTGAGGAGGATGAGGCATTGTTGTGCTTTCTTGATCAATCGCGTCAATGTGGGTGGTCCAGGACAGACTATTGGTTATCATCACTCCTAGGAACTTGACATTTTTGACCGTGTCCACCTAGCTCCATTGATGTCGATAGGGGCATGTTCTTGTCCTTGTTTCCTGAAGTCAATGGGGGTATTAAATTTAAAAGAACCCAGTGATTTTGGTGTTGGAAAAGTTGGTCAGTTGCGTGTGAAAGCTCTTCTCAGTATAAGTAACAAAAAGAAAGGAAAACAAACAAAGCAGACCCAGTTTCCTCTTCAACTCCATTTTGATTTAGCTCCTTCCCTCTCTCCCTCCCTCCCCATACTTTTGATGGTATGCATTGCCCACAGTTGCTTTGCATGTAACTATTGAATTAGCTATTCTGGTGATTACTGGTGGTAAAAAAACACCAAAGAAAAGACACCA
This sequence comes from Chiloscyllium plagiosum, assembly GCF_004010195.1. Classification (NCBI taxonomy): domain Eukaryota; kingdom Metazoa; phylum Chordata; class Chondrichthyes; order Orectolobiformes; family Hemiscylliidae; genus Chiloscyllium; species Chiloscyllium plagiosum. The sequence continues at coordinate 67,823,542 of NC_057725.1, forward strand.
TGATTTCGATGGTGGGAAAGTTGCTCAGTTGTGTGTGATTGCTCTTCTGCCTCTAAAAAAGAATGAAAAAAAGTCAACCAAAAGCCTGTTGGCCATTGGTTCTGATGGTTAAAGCATAGTGCTGATATTGCTGAAGTTTCTGGGTCAATCCCCATACTCGCTGTTCCTCTCTGCTGCCAACTGAAGTCTAATTCTTTAGGTTTTCCCTGCAACAGTGTGTTTGAGGCCTTGACCTTTCTTAAGTGCTCTTGTGGCATAGAGAAAATCTCTGAGCCAGGAGGACAGAGTTCATGGCTTCTCTGTTCCAGAGATTGTTCATGAACATGTTGATTTAAAGACAAAGGAAAGCCGACCCAGGTGGGCCCTTGTGACAGTAGTAGTGTCCCTACCTCTGGGTAGTGGAGGCCTGATTTCAAATCCCACTTGTTTCAGAGATGTGTAATAGCATCTCTGAACAGGGTGATTAAAAACAAATAAGGCAAACCCAGGGACAGTGGTAAGGTCCTGATCTCTGAGTCAGGAGTCATGGGTTCAAATTCCACCTGTTCCGGAGAGATGTCTTAACATCTCTGAACAGATTGCTTTTTTTAAAAAAAAGCAGACCCAGAGGGGTCTTGTATTGCAGTGACAGTGTTCCTAACTCTGGACCAAACAATCTGGGTTCAAGTCCCATTAGCCCTCCACGTTAATCATAGCATGTTTGAACGTCTTGATTAAAATAACTACATAGGGACTTTGACCCAATGGAGTTCATCTAGTAAAATTAATGAATGTCTGAGACTATTGAGAACGAATGCTCAAATTATTGGTACAAATGTGGAACAGCTCAACACAGGAAAGGGAAATAAAGAAGACCCAGGGATGGCTCTGCAGAACTGTCTCACGCTGGGACTAGCCTATGTATGCCATACATAGTAGCTGTATTTTGGTGTTCCATAAATGGTGTTCCTTTCCAGTCAGGTCTTCTGAGTTATTACAGTTACATGTGTGAATAAGATGATAAATTTTTGAAAATTGTTATGCCTCATTGCAGAACCACACTGGAAATCAAGAATTCCACAATTTACCTGTTTTTTAGAACCAGCATTTCTGTACTGTAAAGAATTTACAATTTATTAGGACTAATTCAACTCGAGCTGATTAGGAATACAATTCTATTGATGATAATTCTAATCCCTTGTATGCATATAGAGGAAATAACAGATAGATGCTATGAATGAAGGGAAAGATTGAGAAAGAATTTTAATTTTTTCTTGAAGTGATTCTTGCGCTAGTCAGAATGCTGATTCTTGGTCATCCTTCTCTGGGTGCTTCCACTGTCTAACATTAGGCGAAGGGTGTCTGGTTCATGTATCAAAGGCATCAATTAGAAGTCACACAACCCTGAAGTAAAAGATAAACATACTTTTTTCAAGTGGCTTTTAAAAAAAATGTGTACTTATGGGACGAGCAGCATTTATTGCTCAGGGACAGTTAAGAGGAACCCTCATTGGCGTGGATCTGGATTCAGATGTAGGCCAGACTAGGTAAAGAAGACAAGTTTTCTTCCCTGAAGGACATTAGTTAGGAGTTTCCCCTGACAACTGACAACTTCGTGCCCTAGCAGGATTTGAACCAAGATCCCTAGGATATTACCTGGGTCTACTGGATTATTAACCTAACAACAACACCACTAAGTCATCAACTCTCCTTTTCATACTGAAGAACAGGGAAGGCTCTTGAACTCGTGGAAGTATGATCTAGTCTCTGTATCTAGTCCCAAGCTGATTTGCGACCTGAGAACCAATCACATAGTGTTTGGCAAGCAGAATGCCTTTGTCATCAGTAACTGATTACTAGCCATAGACCAATCAGCACTCAGCTACCAACCAAAACTCCACCAGTACACAGTCTCAGCTCAGTTTGTCTCCAGTCACACTTTAATCACTCCTGGAACAAACAGTTGTGTAGAAAGCAGTATAAATGGTGCTTACAATGAGTGTCAGGTTATTTGCCTTTCACAGATGCAACAATCCTCCAGTAACCCTTAAAGCTTTTTGACTTAGTTCTTTTCTCAATTCAATCTATAATTAGAAATTCAGGAAAAGTAAAATGGTATCATAGAACATAGAAAATAGAAGAATACAGCGCAGTACAGGCCTTTCGGCCCTCGATGTTGCGCCGATCCAACCCCATAACCTACACTAGCCCACTATCCTCCATAAGCCTATCCAATGCCCGCTTAAATGCCCATAATGAGGGAGAGTCCACCACTGCTACTGGCAGGGCATTCCATGAACTCACGACTCGCTGAGTAAAGAACCTACCCCTAACATCTATCCTATACCTACACCTCCTTAATTTAAAGCTATGCCCCCTTGTAATAGCTCACTCCATACGTGGAAAAAGATTCTCACTGTCAACCCTATCTAAACCCCTAATCATCCTCTACACCTCTATCAAGTCACCCCTAAACCTTCTTTTCTCCAATGAAAACAACCCCAAGTGCCTCAGCCTTTCCTCATACGATCTTTCTACCATACCAGGCAACATCCTGGTAAACCTCCTCTGCACACGTTCCAGTGCCTCCACATCCTTCCAATAGTATGGCGACCAAAACTGCACACAATACTCCAGAGGCGGCCGCACCAGAGTCTTATACAACTGCAACATGACCTCAGTACTCCGGAACTCAATTCCTCTACCAATAAAAGCCAGTACGCCATATGACTTCTTCACCGCACTATTTACCTGGGAGGCAACTTTCAAAGATCTGTGTACAAGTGTGAAGTAATACATTTGGGGAGGTCAGACAATAAAAGCGAATGCCCAATCAATAGGAATATACTGAGAGGGGTAGATGGAGTGAGAGATCTTGGTGTGCAAGTGCACAGGTCCCTAAAGGGAACAGTACAGGTAGATAAGGTTGCAAAGATTGCATTTGGAATGCTGTCCTTCATTGGCATAGGTATAGAATGCAAAAGTAGGGATGAGATGATGAAACTATATAAGATACTTATGAGTCCGTATAAGACCTCAACTTGAGTATTGTGTGCAGTTTTGTTGACCACATTACAGGAAGGACATAATTGCTCTGGAGAGAGTGCAGAGAGATTTACTACAGTATTGCCAAGGCTGGAGAATTGTAGCTATGAGGAGATTGGAGTGGTTGGAGTTGTTTTGGAGTTGGAGTGGGGGATTCATTGATGGTACACCATTGAATGCCAAGGGGCAGTGGTTAGATTGTGACTTATTGGTGATGGTCATAGTCTGATATTTGTGTGGCATGAATGTTACTTGCCCCTTATCAGACCAAGGAGGAGAAAGTGAGGACTGCAGATGCTGGAGATCAGAGCTGAAAAATGTGTTGCTGGAAAAGCATAGCAGGTCAGGCAGCATCAAAGGAGCAGGAGAATCGACGCTTCGGGCATAAGCTCTTGAAGAAGAATTCTTCTGCTCCTTTGATGCTGCCTGACCTGCTATGCTTTTCCAGCAACACATTTTTCAGCTCTGATCTCCAGCATCTGCAGTCCTCACTTTCTCCTCCTTGGTCTGATAAGGGGCAAGTAACATTCATGCCACACAAATATCAGACTATGACCATCACCAATAAGTCACAATCTAACCACTGCCCCTTGGCATTCAATGGTGTACCATCAATGAATCCCCCACTCCAACTCCAAAACAACTCCAACCACTCCAATCTCCTCATAGCTACAATTCTCCAGCCTTGGCAATACTGTAGTAAATCTCTCTGCACTCTCTCCAGAGCAATTATGTCCTTCCTGTAATGTGGTCAACAAAACTGCACACAATACTCAAGTTGAGGTCTTATACGGACTCATAAGTATCTTATATAGTTTCATCATCTCATCCCTACTTTTGCATTCTATACCTATGCCAATGAAGGACAGCATTCCAAATGTAATCTTTGCAACCTTATCTACCTGTACTGTTCCCTTTAGGGACCTGTGCACTTGCACACCAAGATCTCTCACTCCATCTACCCCTCTCAGTATATTCCTATTGATTGGGCATTCGCTTTTATTGTCTGACCTCCCCAAATGTATTACTTCACACTTGTACACAGATCTTTGAAAGTTGCCACCCAGGTAAATAGTGCGGTGAAGAAGGCATATGGCGTACTGGCTTTTATTGGTAGAGGAATGGAGTTCCGGAGTACTGAGGTCATGTTGCAGTTGTATAAGACACTGGT
>NC_057725.1:67828759-67850924 GCF_004010195.1 Chiloscyllium plagiosum
GAGAACACGATCAGAGACATCACGTACCCTTGCACTTGGGAGGCAACATACCAATCGTGAGTCTCTCTCGTTCCCACAAAACCGCCTATCTGTGCCCCTAACTATCGAGTCCCCAATTACTACTGCTTTGCTCTTCTTCACCCTTCCCTTCTGAGTAACGGGGACAGGCTCCGTGCCAGAGACCTGAGGCCCGTTACTTACCCCTGGTAAGTCATCCCCTCCACAAGTATCCAAAACGGTATACTTGTTCTTGAGGGGGACGGCCGCAGGGGGTCCCTGCACTGGCTGCTTCCTCCCAGTCCCCCTCACTGTCACCCATCTATCTGCCATCTTTGGAGTTTCTACTTCGCTAAAGCTCCGACCTATGGCCCCCTCTGCCTCCCGAATGATCCTAAGTTCATCCAACTCCAGCTCCAGTTCCCTAACACGGTCTTGGAGGAGCTGGAGATGGGTGCAATTCCTGCAAGTGTAATCAGCAGGGATGTCCATGGCATCCCTCACCTCAAACATGTTGCAAGAGGAACATTGCACTGCCTTCACTGCCATCCTTCTGAAAGTAACCTTTTATAAAAAACTGGGTCTAAAGAATACAACAAGCAAAATGCAGCACTTACCTACTTACCACAACGGGTCTTATTATTTAGGTTAGAGGAGGAGGGTGGGTGGGAGGCACTATCTCTGTAGTGCCTCGGGTTCTTCTCCTGCGCGCTTTTAAAGGGAAAAAAAACCTACCAGGCTGCCCCTCTGGTCTTCGTCACTTCCCCCTGCTGCTCCCGCTCTTTCTGTAAAGAGAGAAAAAAACACCGCTGCCCGCTACCGGTAAGTAATTTTAAAACAAACTGTCTTACCTTAGCTGCTGCTCGCACTCAAAAGTATCATCTTTACAATATCAAGAGTAGTACATAGACATTTGCAATAAGTTTTATATATGTCATCAATTTTTAAGACTTCCCAAGCATTGGCACAGTCACACGAATTTGTTTCCACATCATCATTAATCTCCCCATGGGTGTGAATATTGTAGTTGTGATCCCAATCTTTAGCATTTATTGTAATTGAAATTCACATGAATTAAACTATTATTTAATAGCCATGGAGACAACATATTGTAATATACTTTAAGTATATCATTGTGCAAATAATTGTTTCTTTTCATTTATTTCTTTTCAGAACTGTAGATTTGAGACATGCAACTATGAGCGAACAAATGACTTCATGTGTGCAAGTCTTGCTTCATATGTTAGTGCTTGTGCCAAAAGAGGTGTTCTCTTAGTAGGCTGGAGAAATTCAGTAGAGCGATGCAGTAAGTATCCTATAATAATTATTATCCTGTAAATTTCAAAATACCTCATAATATCTGTCTAAGGTTCACAATATATTATCAACATTTAAGGCAAAACACATTATTTGTTAATAGTGTAGGTTTTAACTCTGAATCAAATAACTACTGATATGTGCCAAAAACAACAAATGCTGGAGATCACAGCGGATTAGACAGCATCCATGGAGAGAGAGCAAGCTAATTTTTCGAGTCTAGATTCCAGCAGCTGCAATAATTTGCTGCTCCTGATATGCGCCAGTTGTTGCTGTGGGCCATGAGGCCAGGGCTATTTCTATGCCTGAACTTCATTTAAGTAGTCTTGACAGCTGTCAGCACTGAGTGGATCACTAATAAATTAAGTGGTGTTGGGAGTACAGAGTTGGAATGCCTAGATTAGAAACAACAAAAATGATTTTTGTTCAGCTGTGCTATTCTAGGCTGACAAAATTAATTCATGATTCCTCCTTTTGGGCTACTCTGTTTCACCAGTGAAACTGGTGGGTTTATATAGAGTTGGGAAGCCTTATTTGTGTATTAAATGTCCTACTGACCATTCAACAGTAGACCACTTTAAAAATGGTAAAAGCCAGAGCATTGGTATTAATGTGATGATATGCTACGAGGTCCATTTCAAGATGCCCGGTACCTCTCTACCATTTTTTTGGCAAAGACAAAATGATCTCAATATGTGCGAATAACAAGATTTTTCTTAAACCAAGAACTGTTATGTTGAATATTTCACTTGACTTTGAGTAGTGTTAGAGACCAGGCCAGACTCCTTCAAAATATCTTAAGAAGGTAACCCAGACCCTAACTTTTTCTTATTTTAAAGGCAGATGTGAAGTGGATATTCCAGGTGTGATGCAGCTGGTCAAACCACTCAGCTTTAAGGAAAACAGCAAAAACACTCCAGTTGAAATACGAACAAAAGAATATAGAATTTAGAATAACTTAATTATTGGAAAACTTAACTGACCCGACACAGCAGTTTAATGAAGGAGCTGGTCCAATTAACATCCCATAAACACACCCCTTGGCAAGGAGAGATTTCAGAGAGAAAAGTCAGTCGGAATCATCTGCTGAAGCTTGGAGTCTTTCTCTGCACTGCAACAACTTCTGTGCTACAGCCGACCCAGCAGCTTCTCACTGTTACAACTAAACCAAATTAGAAAAAAAAAACCTGAATTGGGAGAACTGGCCACTCCCCTGCCATTGTTAAAGTAAAATATCAAAGTGTGCCATGTATTGAACAAACCTAGATTATTGTTGAGAGTGTGGTGCTCAAAGAGCAGAGCAAGTCAGGCAGCAACCGAGGAGCAGGAGAATCAACATTTCGGGCATAAGCCCTTCATCAGGAATGAGGCTTGTGGGCCGCGGGTGCTGAGAGATAAATAGGAGGGGGTTGGGGATGGGGTGAAGGTAGCTGGGAATGTGATAGGTAGAGGAAGGTGTGGGTGGAAGTGATAGGTCAGAGGGGAGGCTGGAGCTGATGAATAGGAAGGAAGGAAGATGGACAGGTAGGACTGGTCAAGGGGGCGGTGCCAGGTTGGAGGCTTGAGACTGGGAGTATCAAATTGGAGGTATGGGACTGGGGAGTCTTGGTACAGTCCCAAGCCTCCAACTCTCAACTCTGATCTCCGGTATCTGCGGTCCTCACTTTCTCCGAAACCTAGATTGTTGTTAAGTCTTAAACACTTAGGATGGGTTGCAGGTTTTGATTCATAATATGTAAATCCCAGAACTTCTTTCAAACCACATTCCCAAGATAACTTAAGATTTTAGAAAAAACACTTAGACAATGCATTAAAGGTGTGAGGTTAGAATCTGTCTATATTTCAACCTTGAGTCAGACTGGTTCTATTTCCAAAGTAGGAATTTGTAAAATATCACATGGACTGACTGCTTGACGAAGGAGCAGTACTCCAAATAAACTTGTTGGACTATAATCTGATGTTGTGTAATTTTTAACTTTGTCCACCCCAGTCCAACACTGGCATCTCCACATTATTGTTAAAGTAGACATTTCGGCACCTCTGCCTTACAACCTCTCTTGAGAAAAACCCAAGGACAAAATAACCTTTTCAAAGTGACAGCATCATCACAGTAGGCATTGGGAAAAATGTGGATGTGAAAAATAAAGACTTTAGTCAAGATGCTGAGATATTCATTTGAGAAGACATAGTACTAACAGGATCATCATGAGGAAAGTACATTGGACCGATGCAAGATCAAATTGCAAGGGGTTTCCCCCACAAATTTGTGTTATGCAGAACCTATAGGTAGTGAAGGCTACAAATGTATTCTATGTCAAAATAAAGCAAGTAAAAACACTACAATGTAGTGAATATTTAAAAAGCATTTGCTTGACCTTGATACTAAAAAATGTTGGGAGTTAGCTCTGGAAAACCTCCATAATCTTTTTCTGCTGAGCTTGCCATCTTTGGATGAATTGTCAATGCAGTCAAACATATTTTCATATTGCAGTGCAAGATCCACGAGTATCTCTTTAACCTTCATTACTTCAGCTAGAGAAACAGATGAGTGAGTGGGCAGGCGTTCATTGGACTCTTCACTGGCTGATAATCAATTTTTTCTTCCCTTCATACATCTTGTCCATTTTTTGAACTACAGCGCGAAAATTCTGCATGTCACCCAGATGATTTTGTTAGTCTCATCATGTAGATCGTGCCTTAGTATTTGCAAAGCAATGCAGGATTTCTTAGACTTTACAGTCACAAACAGTCTCAGTTTTTTGGTACCTCCTTTGTTGCTGCAAACCTTAGCATTGACACATTGCTTTGTTTTCTTTCCACCATTATACTTGTCACCTGAAACATTACTACGCAATTTGATAAATGATGGAAAACAGTCCAGTTTCACCTGTGTTAAAAACACCTCTTGTTGCATACCTTATTCAGGATATTACAGCCATTACTGTAGCCTTGACAATGGTTTTGTGTTTGCCAAGGTCTCTGTGTTCTGTTTGTTCAGCATGATCACATTGAAGTGTACTATTTTGATGTTACCAGTCTAGAACCTTTGCTTATCAAGAACATTCTTCTAATATTGTTCCAGTGGGATTGAATGACAACTTTGCACAACTGGAGTTTTAGGGTTATCTGAATTAGATTTGTCACAGTTTTAATGAATACCCTATTGATTTTTGGCTGAGAAGTATTTCCAGCGCATGTTCGAGGAGATGCCTACACAACAGCTGCACAGAATTTGTCAGAAAGGTAAATAGGTGACCATCCAACAGCGTGGGCAAAAGAAGATTGTTCTATGCTCTCAAGCTAGTTTTCAGTGCTGAATGGCAGTGACTTTGGTTGGAAGATTCGATTGGTACACCAATGACATGTGAGACAAATGACAATTGCACTGATCATTGGGAATTCTATACTCAGCAAGAAAGGCATTTCTACAAACATCAATGTCTCATGTGGTGTGTTTCCTCCTCAGTGCCAGAATAAAGAACATTACTGGGAGTACAGAGAGCACAGTACTGAGAGCAGAAGAGAAATAGCCAGAAGTCTTGGTCAATATGGGAATGATTGACCTAGAAAAGGAAGGGGTTCATGTCCTATATTTGGACTTTCAAGAGCTAGAGGGAAAGTTAGAAAGCATGATCTCAGATATTAGTTTCTGAAATACTCTTAGTGCTACAGGCTAGTGTGCACTGAAATAAAAGAGCAAAGCAAACTAAAGCACATCTCAAGAAATGGCATAAAATTCTCAAGTGTTAGGACCAATTTGGGGCAGACAAGATCTGTTTAGCCAGAACAAGTTGCATCTCAACAGGAACTGGGAACAACACCTTTGCAGGCAAATTAATTAATGCAAGAGGTTAAGGGATTTAAACTAACCCAATGGATCCACCAGAATAAGGCATTTGAGAGGTGGAAAGATGCACAGAGAACTGGAAAGGGATAATAACAGTAAAATAAACAAACGCCAGCGAAAGGAACAATCAGATTGAGGCAAATGCAGAGCCGTCTTAAATAAGTTTGGTGTGTTTGTATATGGCCAGAGTATAGTGAGTAATACTTGAGATACAGGTATGAGTGCCACATGGAAGAATGATATATTGGGAATGGTACAGATCTGGCTCAAGGAAGGGGAAGGTTCAGAATTTGATTTTCTTGACAACAACGCATCTGAGAAAAATTGGGAAGGAAATGGAAGGTGAGTAGTGGTAGTATTGATGTATGAAACTATTGTAACATTGGAGAGGGATGATATAGTTGACGCGACAAGAATGGAGTCGATAAATTTATTGGTCCTTTTATCTAAGTCAATACTACAGTGGGTCAGTGGTTAGCACCGCTGCCTCACAGCGCCTGGGACCCAGGTTTGATTCCAGCCTTGATGACTGTGTGGAGTTTACATGTTCTCACTGTGTCTCTGTGGGTTTCCACTGGGTGCTCTGGTTTTCTCCCACAGTCCAAAGATGTGCAGATTAGGTGAATTGGCTGTGCTAACTTGTCCTTAGTGTTCAGAGATGTATATGCTAGGTGTATTAGTTGGGGGCAATAAGGTAGCGGAGTGGGTCTGCTAACTCTTTGAGCGTTGGTGTGGACTTGTTGGGCCGAATGACCTGTTTTCACACTAGGAATTCAATAGATTGTAGGTAGTCAAAGCTCTGCAACACTGACTAGTAATAGCTTGCTGGCCTGCAAATGGTCTGTTTATTCAAACATTGCTAACATGTTACCCCAAACTCTATGAAACCTTATCTTAAAGCATCAAATGTCTATGTAGAATTGAGACACTGACACCCAGACCACTATTTGTAGTAACACTGACACACTCCAAGGACTCCTGTGAGTAATGACGTTGACATATTCCCAGTGTAATTAATGGCACTTAGATATGCATGACATTCCCATGGTCAAGCTCAAAATACACAGGGCTAAGTGTGAATCCACCCTAGAAATGCTCTAATCTCTTGGGAAAATCCTGTCCTGGGATCAACCAAATAGAGAAAAGTTAGCCCAATAAACAGAATGGAACAAAATGATGATGGCCTACAAATGGTAGAAAAGATCTAAAAGCAGTTTGAGTAAGCAGTTTTAAATTTTTCAATAAAGAAATTCTCAGATAACTGATATTAATACAAGAAAGTAATACATTCTTTGCAAAGATTGGAGTAGTGCCAGACGACTGGAGGGTGATAAATGTTATTCCATTGTTCAAGAAAGAGAATAGGGATAATCATGGCAATTACAGACCAATCCGTCTTGCTCCAGTGGTGGGCAATTATTGGAGAGGATTCTGAGAGACAGGATTAATGATTACTTGGAAAACCATAGTTTGATTAGAGTATGGCTTTGCAAGGGGCAGGTCATGCCTCACAAGCCTTATTGAATTATTTGAGGATGTGACAAAACACATTGATAAAAGTAGAGCAATGGATGGGGATTTTAACAAGCCATTTGATAAGTTTTCCCATGGTAGGCACATTCAGAAAGAAAGGAGGCGTTAGATGTAGGGAAATTTGGCTATCTGGATACAGAATTGGCTGGCCTATAGAAGACAGAGTATTACAGTAGATGGAAGGTATTCAGCCTGGAGCCTGTGACCAGTGGTGTTCTGCAGGGATCTGTTCTGCAACCTCTGCTCTATGTGATTTTTATAAATGACTTGGATGAGGAAGTGGAAGGGTGGGTTAAGAAGTTTGCTAATGACATAGAGGTTGATGGAGTTGTGGATAGTGTAAAGGCAGTTGTAGATTGCAACGGGACACTGACAGGATGCAGAACTGGGCTGAGAACTAGTAGATGGAGGTCAGCCTGGAAAAGTGTGGTGATTAATTTTGGAAGGTTGAATCTGAATGCAGAATACAGGGATAAAGGGAGGATTATTGGCAGTGTGGAGGAACAGTGGGATCTTGGGTATCCATGACCATAGATCCCTCAAAGTTGTCACCCAAGTTGTTAAGAAGATGTGTAGTGTATTGGCTTTCATTAGCAGGGGGATTAAGTTTAAGAGTCGCAAGGTTATGCTACAGCTCGATAAAGCCCTAGGTAGAACACACTTGGAATATTGTGTTCAGTTCTGGTCACTTCATTATAGGAAGAAATGGAAGCTTTAGACATGGTGCAGAGGTGATTTACCAGAATATTGCCTGGACTGGAGGGCATGTCTTATTAAAAAAAGGTTGAGGAGCTAGGGCTTTTCTCATTGGAATGAAAAAGGATGAGAGGAGACTTGACAGAGGTGTACAAGATATTGAGAGGCATAGATAGAGTGAATATTCAGAGACTTTTTCCCAGGTGGAAATGGCTATCATGAGAGGGCATAATTTTAAAGTGATTGGAGGAAGGTTCAAGGGAGATGTCAGAGGTAGGTTCTTTACACAGAGCATGTTGGTGTATGGAATGCATCTGTAGAATCAGATACATTAAGGACATTTAAGTGACTCTTGGATAGGCACATGGATGATAATAAAACGAAGGCTATGCAGGTTAGTTTGATCCTAGAAGAGGATAAAAGGTCAGCACAACATCGAGGGCCGAAGGGCCTGTACTTTGCTGTATTATTCCATGTTCTATTACAGATTTAAATTCATGGTTGATATGTGAGAAATTATTTTCCGTTCCTTGGCACTGACATCAGTACTGAAAACTGGGAGGTGTATTAATGGAACAAGTTCACCTGAACAGTGCTGGTATCAGAGTTCTGCAAAGTTGTACAGCTAAGATGGCAGAGGCGGCTTTAATTGGGAGTGATTGATCACACAAGGGGAGACATAGTAAATTAAAGAGAAAAGACAAGTATATAGAGTAGGAAAGCTATGTAGTTAATGATAATAAGAACATAGCAGGAACGGACAGAGTGTAAAAATGTGTGGTCAGCAGCAGATAAGGCCAGAATTATGCAAGGATATTATTAAACTGAAGAGAGTTCAGAAAAGAGTTACGCAAAGCGCAAGCAGATGGAACTAGCTTAGTTTGGGTACATGGTCGGCATTGACCGGTTGGACTGAGGGGTCTGATTCCATGCTGTATGAGTCTATGAATATGGAGTCTTTTGATTAAAGATACATGAGTTCAGACGCTACAGTATGTATGGAAAATGCAGTGATGTTCGTGTAATGAACACTGTGTCAGTTCCTTAATTTGTATAGATGAGTTTTATCTCATGTTTTGTTTATGCATCATTATATCTTACGCCTTCCATATACTAAAAATCATTTGAGAGGAGTGATTGTTCTAGCGACAGACATGCAATGATGCAGTGGAGTTTAGCTGTGATGCACCAGTCTGGAAAACATATTTATGTTGGTAATATTTTTGTATTTGGAAGCTGGTGAATTCTATATTAAGGCCATATGGTTGTAAGTTCCCAAGGCAGAAGATGAGGCCTACTTCCGACAAACCAGAGGAGTGGCTATGAGTACTCACATGGCTCCCACTTCCTGCAAATCAGAGGGACTGCTATGGGTAACTGCATGCTTCCAAGTATGCCTGCCTCTTCATAGGATACATGGAACAGTCCCTCTTGTGCAACTACATTGGCACCATCCTCCACCTTTTCCTCTGCTACATTTATAACTGTATTGGCGCTGTCTCGTGCTCTCAAAAGGAGCTTGAACAGTTCATCAACTTCACCCGCACCTTCCATCCTGACCTCAAATTCACCTGACCATCGCTGACATCTCCTTCCCTCCTGAACCTCTCTATCTCCATCTCCACCGACCAACGATGCCCTCAACTATATCTCCTACCTTTCCCACATCTCTGCCCTAAGCCACTCACCTCCCCTCCCCCCCCGCCAAACCCCGCACTCAGCCACAACAAGGATGGAGTCTGCCTAGTCCTCACATTCCATCCCACTAATCTCCAAATCCAACGCATCATCCTCCACCATTTTCACCACCTGCAGTCTGTCTCCACCAACAAAATGATAATTCCTTCCCCACCCCTATCCACTTTCCACAGGGACTGTTCCATCGCAACTCCCTCATTAGGTCTACACTTGCCAACAACCTCACCTCCACACCTGGCACCTTTCCCTGTGGCCGCAGGAGGTGCAACACCTACCCTCACACCTCCCCTCCATCCAAGGCCCCAAAGAATCATTCCAAGTCCAGCAGAGATTCACATGCATTTCCTCTAACCTGTTTTATTGCATCCCTTACTCCTGATATGGTCTCCTCTACATTGGAGACACGGGGTGCAGACTAGGGGATAGGTTCAGGGAACATCTTCCAGTTGCCAGCCATTTCAATTCCTCCTCCCACTTCCCCAATGACATGTTGATCCTGGGCCTCCTCTGCCATCAAAATAAGGTCACATGCAAACTGGAGGAAGAACACCTCAACTTCTGCCTCAGGAGTTTACAACCAATTGGTCTTAACATAAAATTCACCAGTTTCCAAATTTCCCCTCCCCACACCTCATCCCAAACCCAAACCTCCAAAATGGCACTGCCCTCATGACCTGTCCAACCTGTCCTTCTTTCTTCCCATCTATCCACTCCACCCTCCCCTCCGACCTATCACTATCAACCCCCACCTGCATCAACCTATTGCCTTCCCACCTATATTCACTCCCCCCACCCCAACCCTCTCCAATCCTTCTAAAGGGCTTATGCTTGAATCGTTGACTCTCCTGCTCTCAGATGCTGCCTGATCTACTGTGCTTTTCCAGCACTACACTTTTTGACTCTTAATCTGGCTGACAGATAAAGAGAAGAGTGTCAGAAATTCTGGCATTCTGATAGCTAACGCTGAAGAGGCAGTACAAAAGGCAAGGACTGTTCATTGTAAAGAAAGGGTGACTTGGTGACGGGATACTGGCCTCTGTGGAATTATTTAAGTGTTGATGAGAGAAAAGCAAATTCCTATAGAAACTCTTTCGCACCAGTTCTCTTTGAGTTAGGGTAAGCATTTCTTACATCATGCCTTTGTTTGGGAAGTTTGACTTGTTTCACCCTACCTTGAGGAACTGGGCCCAGTATGTAGAAAGAACGTGCTATTTTTTCTTGCCAAATAGCATTGTCGCAGACAAAAAGGAATGTGTGATTCTCCTGACACCCTGTGGAGCTGCAGCTTTTTCTGTTATTTGGAATAAACTTTTCCTGAGGCATCAGATACTAAAACATTTCAAGAATTGAATTGTCACATGGACCGAGGCACAGTGAAAAGCTTTGTCTTGCCAGCAATACAGGCAGATCACATAGATAAGTAAATAATAGGTAAACAGTGGCAAAAAACCTAAACACAAGTACAGGCGAATGAAGAGTATGCTATTAAGTTTAAAGAGTGTAGAACGATTGTAGGAAACAGGAAACTTTGATCTGCATGCAGGAGCTCGCAAGGAGTCGACCATATTCGACACCATCTTGCATCATGAATTGACGGACATAGTTAGGGAGTATTACAACACTAAGGCTGTTTTAATTCTGCCACGCTATTGCTTTTACTTGACAATTCGAGAACTAGGGAAACCGGCATTGGGATTTTTCACTGGGTTAAGATGACTTGTGCTAAACATCGCTATCTGAGGAAAAGGGCACAGACTGTTCACTCTATCTAACCCTCTGATGATGTTATATGTCTCAAGCAAGTCAACTCTCAACATTCTTCTCTCTAATGAAAACAGACTCAAGTCCCTCAGCCTTTCCTCATAAGACTTTCCGTCCATACCAGGCAACATCCTAGTAAATCTCTCTGAACCATTTCCAAGGCTTCCACAACCTTACTATAATGCGGTGACCAGAACTGTACGCAATACTCCAAGTGCAGCCACACCAGAATTTTGTACAGCTGCAGCATGACCTCATGGTTCCAAAACTCAATCCCTTTATTAATAAAGGCTAACACATGGTATGCCTTCTTAACAACCCTATCAACCCCAATAGCAACTTTCAAGGATCTATGTACATGGAAACAGAGATCTCGCTGCTCATCTACACTATCAAGAATCTTACCATGAGCCCAGTACTTTGCATTGTTGTTACTCCTTCCAAAGTGCACTACCTCACACTTATCCACATTAAACTCCATTTTCCACCTCTCAGCCCAGCTTTGCAGCTTATCTATGTCCCCCTGTAATCTACAATATCCTTTGTCACTATCCACAACTCTATTGACCTTAGTGTCATCCGCAATTTTACTAACCCATTCTTCTATGCTCTTATCCAGGTCATTTTAAAAACGTGACAAACAGCAGTGGACCCAAAACAGATCCTTACACTCGTAACTGAACTCCACGATGAATATTTCCCATTAACTACCACTCTGTTTTCTTTCAGCTAGCCAATTTCTGATCCAAACCGCTAAATCGTCCTCAATCCCATGCCTCCGTATTTTGTGCATAGCATACTATCCTTATCAAATGTCTTACTAAAATCCATATACATCATATCAACTGCTTTACCCTCATCCACCTGTTTGGTCACCTTCTCAAAGAACTCAATAAGGTTTGTGAGGCACGACCTACTCTTCACAAAACTGTGTTGACTATCCCTAATCAATTTATTCCTTTATAGATGATTATAAATCCTCTCTCTTACAACCCCTTCCAATACATCCACAACTAAAGTAAGGCTCATTGGTCTATAATTACGAGTGCTGTCTCTTGTTCCCTTCTTGAACAAGGCAACAACATTTCCATCCTCCAGTCTTCTGGCACTACTCCTGTGGACAATGACAACATAAAGATCAAAGCAAAAGGCTCAGTAATCTTCTCCCTGGCTTCCCAGAGAATCTTAGGATTAATCCCATTGGCCCAGGGGACTTACTTGTCTTTACATTTTCCAGAATTGCGAACACGTCCTCCTTGTGTACCTCAATACCATCTAGTCCAGTAGCCTGTATCTCAGTATTCTCCTCTTCAACTTTGTCTTTTTCTAGTGTGAATACTAATGAGAAGTATTCATTTAGCACTTCCCCATCTTCTCTGACTCCAAGCACAACTTACCACGACTATCCTTGGTTGGCCCTAATCTTTCTCTAGGTAAAAACAATGACTGCAGATGCTGGAAACCAGATTCTGGATTAGTGGTCTTGGAAGAGCACAAAGTTCAGGCAGTATCCGAGGAGCTAAACTTTCTCTAGTCATTCTTTTATTCCTGATATACCTATAGAAAGCCTTAGGGTTTTCCTTGATCCTATCTGCCCACAACTTCTCGTGTCCCCTCCTCGCTCTCCTTAGCTCTCTCTTTAGGTCTTTCCTGGCTAACTTGTAACATCTCATCCTAACACAACCCTTCTTCTTCCTCTTGACAAAACATTCAACTTCCATAGTAAACCACGGCTCCCGCGCTCAACAACATCCTCCCTGCCTGACAGGTGCATACTTATTAAGGATCCACAGTAGCTGTTCTTTGAATAAGCTCCACTTTTCAATTGTGCCCATCCCTGCAGTTTCCTTCCTCATTTGATGCATCCAAAGTCTTGCCTAATTGCATCATTGTTGCCTTTCCCCCAGCTATAACTCTTGCCCTGCGGTATATATCTAGCTGTTTCCATCAAGAACAAAGAGAAGATAAAACATTACAGCACATGAATAGGCCTTTTGGCCCTCCAAGCCTGCGCTAATCCATATCCTCTATCTAAATCTGTCGCCCATTTTCTAAGGATCTGGATTCCTTTGCTCCCTGCTCATTCCATGTGTCTGTCCAGATACATCTTAAATGACACTATTGTTCCTGCCCCTACCACCTCCACTGGCAACACATTCCAGGTACCCATCACCTTCTGTGTGAAGAACTTTCCATGTATATCTCCCCTAAATGTCTCCCCTCTCCCTTTGAACTCATGGCTCCTTGTAATTAAGTCCTCCACTCTGGGAAAAACATTTCTTGCTATCCACCCTGTCTACAACTCTCATAATTTTATAGGCCTCAATCAGGTCCCCCCTCAACCTCCTTCTTCCCAAAGAAAATAATCCTAACCTACTCAACCTCTCCTCATTGCTAGCACCCCCCCATACCAGGCAACATCCTGGTGAACCTCCTCTACATCCTCCCCAAAGCGTCCACACCCTTTTGGTAATGTGGCGACCAGAACTGTACACAGTATTTGAAATATGGCTGAACCAAAGTCTTATGCAACTGTAACATGACCTGCCAACTCTTGTACTCAATACTCTGTCCGATGAAGGAAAGCATGCCATATGCCTTCTTGACCACTCTACTGACCTGTGTTGCCACCTTCAGGAAACAATGGACCTGAACACTCAGATCTCTATGTACAGCAATTTACCGCAGGACTTTTCCATTTACAGTATAGTTCACTCTGGAATTGCATCTTCCAAAATGCATCATCTCACATTTGTCCAGATTGAACTCCATCTGCCATTTCTCTGCACAACTCTCCAATCTATTTATATTCCCCATCACTATCTGCTACACCACCAATCTCAATGTCATTAAAGTAAACATAACTGAATTGTGGTCACTATCATCAAAGTGCTCAACTACCTCCAAATCTAACATCTGGCCAGTTGCATTACCCAGTACCAAATCTAATGTGGCCTCGCCCTTTGTCTGCATACTGTGTCAGGAAACCCTCCTGCACGCATTGGACAAAAACTGACCCATCTAAAATACTTGAATTATTGTATTCCCAGTCAATATTTGGAAAGTTAATGTCCCCCATAACAACTACCCTGTCACTCTCGCTCCTATCGAGGATTGTCATTGCTATCTTATCCTCTACATCTCTGGAACTATTCAGAGGTCTGTAGAAATCTCCCAACAGAGTGACCTCTCCTTTCCTGTTTCTAACCTCAGACCTTACTACCTCAATAGAAGAGTCCTCAAACATCCTTTCTGCAACCGTAATACTGTCCTTGACTAACAATGCCACCCACCCCATCCAAAAAGCATTAGCAAATATCTCCCGCTCGATATTGCTACCACTCTGGTTCAAACCACCCTGTTTGTTGCGGTCTCACCTACCCCAGAAAGAGCCCCAATTATTCAGGAATCCAAAACCCTCCCTCCTGCATCATTCCTATAGCCACATGTTCAACTCCTCTCTCTCCCCAACTCCTTGCCTCGCTAGCATGTGGCACAGGCAACAAACCAGAGTTAACAAGTCTGATTGTTCTAGCTCTAAGCTTCTACCCTAGCTCCCTGAATTGCTGCCTTAAAACCCAATCTCTCTTCCTACCTATGTCATTAGTACCTATGTGGACGACGAGTTGAGGCTGCTCCCCCCTCCCCCTCAAGAATCCCAAAAACATGATCAGAGATATCATGAATCCTGGCACCTGGGAGGCAACAACTGTGAGTCTCTCTCATTCCCAAAGAACTTCCCTAAAGGCTACAGTGCAGAGCGAAGTTTCATAAAAACTGCAATCAGATGTGGTCATGCCGGTATCGATGTCCATTAAAACTGGATGACCATTTAACCAGACATTTATTTTGATTGGTTCTTATTTGGATGTTGCTAAGCAATTTAAGTGTTCCAAACCAGAAGTAGGTGGACTTTCCAGGGTATGAACTCTCCTGGAGACCCTGCCTCTGAGTTCTCTGATTCAATTTACTCAAGTAAGACACATTAGCTGTCCTAAGTCAGCAAGCTGGCGGCAATTACAATGGGTTGTCGGTCACGATCCTGAAGAAAATTCTATCCATTTGATCAAGAGTTGGCTTTGTTTTGGGGTTTTGCTGTGGGCTGACCTAGAGTCCCTCTGATCAGGATTTTGTCCTGAGTGAGTCTATGCCATTGCCTGCACCCAAGTGGTGTTCCCCACCCTCAGTTGGTCTGGCAAGAGTGTCCAGTTCCATAGGAAAACCCTGCAACACATATGCTCCACTTGCTGCATTTTCCAATTATAAAGCCAGTCTAGTGCCTGTTCAAAGTCCAGTTGAGCTTCAGCTAGTTAGCCTTTTTGCATAGTTACATCATTAATCCTCCATATCAAGTAGTCTCTAAGTATCTCATTAAGGAATAAATTAAAGGAAAAAGAATAACTAGAGAGAGAATTGGAGCCCTCAAGGACCAAAGTGTGTGTAGAACCGCAGGAGATGGGCGAGGTCCTCAATGAATATATCTCCTCTGTGTTTACTGTAGATAAAGACATGAAGACTTGGGAACTTGGGGAGGTTAGTGGTGATAACTGATGGACAGTCCATATCACGGGAGTTGGGAATCACAGTGTTGGATTTATTAGAATCTAACAAAGTGGATAAATCTCTTGATCCTGACCAGCTATATCCAAGAACACTGCAAGAGGCTAGAGAATAAATTGTGTGGCCTGAGCTGATATATCTGCATCATTGTTAGCCATGGGTGAGGTCCCAGAAGACTGAAGGGTAGTGAACGTTGTGCCCTTATTCAAGAAGGCTGCAAAGAGAAACCTGGGAACAAGAGACCAGTAAGCTTAATATCTGTGGTAGGTACGTCACTTGAGAAGATTCTGAGGGATAAGATATACATGCATTTGGAAAGACAGGATTTGGTTTGATTAGGAATAGTCAGAATGGCTTTGTGAATGGGGAATCATGCCTCCCAAATTTGTTAGAGTTCTTTGACGAAGTGCCCTTTGTTGAGGTAAAGGCAGTAGACGTAGTCTATATGGATTTCAGTATGGCATTTGATTAGGTTCCACATGGTAGATTGCTCTGGAAGGTTAGATCACATGGAATAGTTCGTAAGTTTGCAGATGATACTAAAATAGATGTTATCGTGGACAGTGAGGAAGGTTGTCAGAAATTGCAGCATGACCTTGATCAGCTGGGGAAATAGGCCGAGAAGTGGCAAATGGAGTTTAATATATATAAGTGTGAGGTCTTGCATTTTGGAAAATCAAATCGAGGTAGGAGTTCTATGGTGAATGTTAGGGCCTTAAGCAATGTAATGGAACAGAGGGATCTTGAAGTTCTGGTGCACAGTTCTCTGAAAGTGGATTCACAAGTAGACAGGGCAGTTAAGAAGGCTTTTGGCACACAGGCCTTCATCAGTAAGGGCACTGATTATAGAAATTCGGAAGTTATGTTGCAGTTGTACGGGATGTTGATGAGGCTGTGCTTGTAATATTATGTTCTGGTTTGGTCACTTTGTTATAGGAAGGATGTTTTTAAATTGGGAAGAGTACAGAAGAAATTTACAAGGATGTTGTCAGAACTCAAGGGAGAGGTTGGGCAAGCTTGGACTTTTTTCTTTGAAGTGTAGGAGACTGAGGGGGGATCTGATAGAAGTGTATAAGGTCATGAGAGGCATGGATAGGATGAATGCACTCAGTCATTTTCCCAGTTTTAGGGAATCGACGACTAGACAGCATCAGGTTTTAGATTAGATTAGATTACATTACAGTGTGGAAACAGGCCCTTCGGCCCAACAAGTCCACACCGACCCGCCGAAGCGCAACCCACCCATACCCCAACATTTACCCCTATACCTAACACTACGGGCAATTTAGCGTGGCCAATTCACCTGACCTGCACATCTTTGGACTGTGGGAGGAAACCGGAGCACCTGGAGGAAACCCACGCAGACACGGGGAGAACGTGCAAACTCCACACAGTCAGTTGCCTGAGGCGGGAATTGAACCCGGGTCTCTGGCGTTGTGAGGCAGCAGTGCTAACCACTGTGCCACCGTGCCGCCCACGGAGGTTGGAGGTGAAATTATAAAAACGAACCTGAGAGGCAACTTTTTTACACAGGAAATGGTATACATATGGAATGAGCTGCCAGCGGAAGCGGTTGAGACATGTACATGAACAAAATTTGAAAGGCATTTAGACAAATACATATATAGGAAAGGTTTTGAAGGATATGGGTCAAGTGCAGGGAAATGGGGTTAGCATGGATGGATATTTTGTTCAGCATGGAGCAGTTTGACTCTGTGACATGGAGTCCTGGAAGTGTTGGTCACAGATAATGGTCCATCTTTTACTGTTAGGGAATTTGGGTATCTCCAAAGTCAAATGGGATTCAACATAAAGAACAGCTCCTTACCACCCATCATCCAATGGCCTGGCAGAAAGAGTTTGATTATAGAACCACCCCACATGCAACTACAGGGATAGCACTGGCAGAACTGCTGATGGGTAGAACATTCTGCAGCAGGTTAAGTCTGATCTTCCTGCACCTGGGAGAGAGAGTTAAATGGCATCAGGAACACCAGCGCCAGATGTAAGATCCCGCCAAGTAAGAGATGTTTTGATATGGGGATGAAGTTTTGTGAAAGAATCATGCCCTGCATTAGTAAGAGGCATAGTCAATGTGAGGTCAGGACTAGTGATGTGTAAGGTTAGAGTTAATGCAATGGTCCTGAAAAAGCATGTGGACCATATGAAAACTACAAATTCACAAACCGTGCAAAACATGCCCTGCTCTCAGAACATTTGGAAAGTCTGCCTATCAAGCATTGATCAGTCCTCTGACTCAGTCTTGGACATGATGGATGTTGCTGCCTCAACATCTTTGCCACCAGAAGAAGCGTGTGAAATTCTGCCGATTCGCTCCTGGCGCAAGAGCGAGCTCTCATGCCTTACATGCCGCCTGTATTAGATGTTGAATCAGAGGAACCTAACCTGATGCTAAAAGACTCCAGGAAGGTCTTTAAGATAGTAGATCGGCCTAAGTCCTCAGTCTCAGAGGGGGAAGGATGTAACAATTCCAACAAGGTCAGCCAGATGGACCTCATAGACTATGACTTCCCCATTTGGGGTGTTAATGTGGCCCAGTCAAGGAGCCCTGACAGATAAAAATAAGAGAATCAGGGATTCTAGCACTCTGATAGCTGACTCTGAAGAGGCAGTACTAAAAGCAAGGCTGTTCATGTGTAAATAAAGGGTGATTTAGTGATAGGATACTGGCCTCTGAGTAAAAAAAAACAATTCTGACATCTCTCCTATATCTATCACCCCTCAACTTAAAGCTATGTCCCCTTGTGTTAAACATCGCTATCTGAGGAAAAAGGCACAGACTGTCCACTCAATCTAACCCTCAGCCTTTCCTCATAAGACTTTCCGTCTATACCAGGCAACATCCTAGTAAATCTCTCTGAACCATTTCCAAGGCTTCCACAGCCTTCCTATAATGTGGTGACCAGAACTATACGGCAATACTCCAAGTGCGGCCGCACCAGAATTTTGTACAGCTGCAGCATGACCTCATGGTTCCGAAACTCAATCCCTACAACAGTAGTAGACTCCTCAACTTGAAGTCAGCATGTAATTACTGTGTTATGGCTGCTGCTGTCGATAATTTTGAAATAAAGCAGGTAAGAGACTTTTAGATGTCCTTGCAGTGGGCTTTACGATTATTGACCATAGCAGTGACACAACTGAAGACTTGCAAATATTTGCAAACTTCATCGTCAAGTTCATAAAAACCATTCCCGCCCATGACCAAGGGTCTTCAATTATAACCACAGTGTTAGTGCATGATTGGTTTATCCATTTTTGGTGTTCCATATCAAATTTAAAAGATCTAGGACACAACTTTGAATGCAAAATCCTACAGGAACAATGTTGCTTGGAGTTGCACAACTCGATTTCACAGGGTAATGAACAGTGCAAACAACTCAACAGTACACTGCATAATCTTATCTCTGGAGAGCAAGCAAAAATGGTATGAATACATTCCAGAGATGGTTTATTCTTATAATTGTACCCTACAAGGTTCCACTGGCTAGTCTCCACACTATTTATGTTTTGTCCTTTCCATGGTCATCTCCTTTGACTTACTACACTTTCTGATGGAATTGACAGGGTAGCTGAGCATCTCACAATGTTAAGCCAGGAGATCGAACTGGCACTCGAGAGTATAGTCGGTTCTGCTATAATATGTATTTCTTCAATGCGAATTGGCTTTAACATGATTGAAGAGTTTAGCTCATTATTTGTAGAACGTGAATTTTCCTTACGAGAATAGGACTATCGCATTATCTCAGAACTGACTGTAATCGATTACAAGAAGACATTGAACAATCACAAAGTGATCACTTTTCAATTGGTCATAGGGTATTTCTCCAAAATAGGAATATTGGTGTTCGAAACAATAAACAGGATGTCTGAGACTCCACAGAGTTATCAAGAGGATAGATTTGGGTGGTTACACCTATGTTGTTGAACTGGTAGTTAGAGGGCAGCCTTGCAAAATGATTCACCGTGGGAATTGCTTGAGGCAGAAAGTCTATTTGATGGTGTGGAGGCAAATAGTTCACTCAATGGTAATACAGAACTTGAAGTGTTTGCTGCATTATAGCTCAGGTGGTGTGTAGTTGAAAAGTAATGAGGTATCCTAGATTAACCTGTGTGCTCTGAATCCAGGGATTGCATTGTGTGTTGGAAAGGCTATTCCAACCCTGGAAGATGGATGGACTGTCACAAGGCAGTAATGGAAGTTGTTATGGAACAGGCCAGACCCCCTCAAAACATTTTAAGATGGTAGCCCAGACCATAACTTTTCCTTATTTAAAAGCTAGATGTGAAGTGCATGTTCCAGATGTGATGTGACTGGTCACACTACTCAATGTTAAGTAAAACAGTTTATTTAAACACTATTGTTAAAATTCAGACAAAAGAAAGAGGAATTTAGAATAAATGAACTATTGGAAATTTAACCAAGTAGTAGATGCAGTACCTATCATTAATTAACTGTTTCAATATAGTATCATCCCATAAACACACTCCTTGGCAAAGAGGCAAATTCAAACACAGATTTTTACATGCAATTCTTCAATCCAGGAGGGAAAAAGATATGAAGAGAGATTACAGAGAAAGTATCAGCTAGGAATCATTCACTGAAACTTCCAACTCTTCTGAGACCCCAAACAGCTTTGAAATGCTGAAAAAGCTAAAATGAGACAAAAGAAACCCTGCAGTTCCTGGAATCATAAGTAGACAAGCAGGAGGCTGGAAGAACACAGCAAGACAGGCAGCATCAGGAGGTGGAGAAGTCAACGTTTTGGGTCTCACCCAAAAACAAGAAGACCTGATCTGTGAAAGCTGGCCACACACATTCAAGCTGCATCCATTGTTCCAACTTTGCAAAAAAAACCTGAAGACCTCATAAGTTGTTTACTTAGCTGTCTGCAGTAGTGAGTTTGGAACTTCTGCCTTTACAACCTCTCTTCAAAAAACTCAGGACAGAGTAATCTACATAAAGTCACAGCATTGTCACAATATAACAAATGCTACTGATCATATGACTGTTGGAGACCTGATGAAGGACAGCGATTGGAACCTATGCAAAGAGGATAAGAGACTGAGAAATTCCTCTTGAGCAAATGCTGAATGTCATCCTAACAGTCACTAATTGCCTCGATCAGTTATGCAAGAAGAGAATACTGCCACTAATGTAGTGTCTTGACCAGGAATTAAATTGAATGTTTAATTGCAACATGTTTTCTTTTACAAAAGAGGAGATGCAGCCAAAAGATGACTGCAGATATAAATTCATTGGCTAGAGATTAACCTGGGTGTCTCACAATCTGAGGGTGTCCAGGAAGCTTCAAGAGGAGAAATGTACTACAAACTAAACTAGAATCTCCTGTGAGTATCTCAGACTGTGAAGGTGATGGGAGAAAAGACTGCAATCTGGCCAAGAGGCATGTTTGTATTTTCCCCTTTCAAGAATGCAGAAGTTTCAGGGGTTAAATGCAAGTTTTCACCTTTGTCATGTATGCTGGTGGGCTGAAGTGGTCAAGTGTGCTAGTGGGCTGAGGTGCTTATATACTAGCCTGAGTTTGAGCAGTAGTATTCTGTGAACGTCACAGTTGAAGAACCATCCATTAGTAATTCCAGCATTGCAGGCAAAGGATTCACTTACTCTGAGTGTTGGAAGCCTGTGAAAAGGAGATGGGGTGAAAGAAGCATTCTCTCAATCTGAATTATGGAAGCTAGTTAGCAAGCCTGTTCAAAAGGAAATGGAACAAAAGATTATCAACATTCCTCTGTCTTCTATTCATCAGCACTCAAGCTTATCTACATACTGTTAACTTTTATCATTTTTGGACTTGGTTGTATTTTCTAATCTGTATATGTGCTACATTTTTATTTCTTCTCATGTTTAGCAATTAAGAAACTATTTTGTTTCCTCAGAAAAGCTTGATTAAATTAGCTCTTTTTAAAACATCAATTTACCAGGGAGAAAAAATAAGTAAGGGCGGCTTCTTTTTTAATTAGAGTCATAAAGTCCTACAGCATGTAGACAGGTCTTTCAGCCCCAACTAGTCCATACCGACCAAAATGTCCGTCCATGCTAACCCCATTTCCCTGCACTTGGCCCATATTATTCTAAAGCAAACGTGGGTACTGCAGATGCTGGAGATTAGAGTCAAGATTAGAGTATTGCTGGAAAAGCACAGCAGGTCAGGTAGCATCTGAGGAACAGGAAAATCGATGTTTCAGGCAAAAGCCGTTCATCAGTCAGGGCATTGACTATAGATGTTGGTGAGGCCGCACTTGGAGTATTGTGTTCAGTTTTGGTCATTTTGCTATGGGAAAGATGTTATTAAACTAGTAAGAGTGCAGAAGAAATTTACAAGGATGTTGCCAGATCCCAAGGGACTGAGTATAGGGAGAGGTTGGACAAGCTAGGACTTTCTTCTTTCGAGGAAGGGATAAAAACCTTCCCTGATGAAGTGCTTTTGCCCGAAACGTCAATTTTGCTGCTCCTTGGATGCTGCCTGACTTGCTGTGCTTTTCCAGCACTACTCTAGATTACATTAAATTAGATTACATTACAGTGTGGAAACAGGCCCTTCGGCACAACAAGTCCACACCGACCCGCCGAAGCGCAACCCACCCAAACCCTTACATTTACCCCTTACCTAACACTACGGGCAATTTAGCATGGTCAATTCACCTGACCTGCACATCTTTGGACTGTGGGAGGAAACCGGAGCACCCGGAGGAAACCCACGCAGACACGGG
>NC_057725.1:67850929-67861418 GCF_004010195.1 Chiloscyllium plagiosum
ATCTGCTGATGAAGTTGCGTGGGTATCCGTTTTTGGCGAATACCTTGTGTAGGTGTTCCTCTTCTTCTTTTTGCAGTTCTGGTGTACTGCAGTGTGTTGTGGCCCTTTTGAATAGTGTCCTGATGCAGCTTCGTTTGTGTGTGTTGGGGTGGTTACTTTCATAGTTTAGGACTTGGTCTGTGTGTGTGGCTTTCCTGTATACCCTTGTAGTGAATTCTCCGTTCGGTGCTCTCTGTACCATCACGTCAGAGAACAGCCAGGGAATTCCTAGAGGCATGGCATTCATCTACAAACTCCATCAACAAACACATCGACCTGGACCCAATATACCAACCACTACAGCGGACAGCTGAAACTGACAACCGGAAGTGGCAGGGACAGACCACTATAAACACCGGAGGAAACATCAAAGAAGCGCTTCGCAGGAGGCTTCCAAGCACTGATGATGTTGCCTAGCCAGGGGACGAAACGTTTGCAACAAAAACTTCCAGCTCGGCGAACAGAACCACAACAACGAACACCCGAGCTACAAATCTTCACACAAACTTTGAATATGTTACTAATGTATCTGGCTCAACCACTTCCATTGGCAGCTCATTCCATATGCATTCCATCTTCCGTGTAAAAAGGTTGCCTCTCAGGTACCCTTTTATTACTTCCCCTCTAATCTTAAACTGATGCCCTCTACGCTTTGATTCCCCAATGCTGGGAAAAATATTGAAAGCATTCACCCTATCCATGCCTCTCATGATCTTGTACATTTCTATAATATCCCCCCTCAGTCTCCTATGCTCTAAAGAAGAAAGTCCTAGCTTATCCAACCTCTCCCTGTACTCAGTCCCTTGAGATCTGGCAACATTCTTGTAAATTTTTTCTGCAGTCTACCAGTTTAATAACATCCTTCCTATAGCAAAGTGACCAAAACTGAACACAATACTCCCAAGTGCGGCCTCACCAACATCCTGTACAACTGCAACATAACTACCCAACATCTGTAGTCGATTCCCTGACTGATGAAGGCCAGTGTGCCAAAAGCCTTTTTTACAGTTTTGTTTTCCTGTGACTCCATTTTTTCAGAGAACCGTGCACCTGAGCTCCAAGATTCCTCTGTTCCACTGCATTCTTTAAGGCCCTACCATTCACCATGAAACTCCTGCCTTGATTTGACTTTCCAAAATGCAGGAACTCACACTTATTAAACTCCACTTGCCATTTCTTGGCCCACTTCTCCAGCTGATCAAGGTCCTGCTGCAAATTCTGATCATTTTCCTGACTGTCCACGATACCACCTATTTTAGTGTCACTTACTAATCATGCCTTGGATATTTCCATCCACATCATTGATATGGATAACAAACAGCAATGGGCCCAATTCTGACCCCTGAGGCATGCCACTAGTCAGACGTCTGCAGTCCAACAAGCATCCTTCCACTATCACCCTCTGCTTCTACTATCAAGCCAATTGTGTATCCAATTTTCCACCTTCCCCTTGATTCCATGTGATTTAACCTTCAAGAGCAGCCTACCATGTGGAACGTTATCAAAAGCCCTACTGAAATCCATATAGACTACGTCTACTGCCCTGCCCTCATCATCCTTCCTGGTCACTTCATCAAAGAACTCTAACAAATTTGTGTTACATTATCTCCTATGCAAACCCATGCTGACTACCCCTAATTAAACCCTGTCTTTCCAAATGCAGATATATCTTATCTCTCAGAATCTTTTCCAGTAACTTACCTACCACAGATGTTAAGCTTACTGGTCTCCCATTCCCAGAATTTTCTTTCAGCCCTTCTTGAATAAGGGCACAAGATTTGCTACCCTCCAGTCTTTTGAGACCTCACCCATGGCTAACGATGATGCAGATATATCAGCCAGGGGCCCTGCAATGTTTTCTCTAGCTTCCATCAGTGTTCTTGGATATATCTGGTCAGGACCAGATATCCACTTGGATACATTCTAGTTCATCTAATACCTCTTCTACTATGACATGGACTGTCCCTAAGATATCACCTTTAAATTCCCCAAGTTCTCAAGTCTTCATATCTTTCTCCATGGTAAACACAGAGGAGAAATATTCATTGAGGACTTCACCCATTTCCTGCCATTCCACATACACATATCCACTTTGGTCCTTGAGGGGTGCTATTCTCTCTCCAGTTATTCTTTTTCTTTTAATATACTGAAAGAATGTCTTTGGATTCATTCTAATCTTCTCAGCCAAGGCTATCTTGTTCCCCCTTTTCACCCTCCTAGTTTCTTTCTTCAGTCAACTCCTCTGATGCTATCTGCAGATTTAGAAATGATGATTTTGATCCCGAAGTCCAATTTATTAAAGTAAAATATGCATAGAACTGATTCTTGTGAAACATCACTTCCAACTTCCTTTACTCTGCGTCTGTCTCCATCTTGAAGTCAGCTCACAATTCATTATTTTACTTAGCCTCTTACTGCACATTCTGTCACCCTATCCATTATGAAGTATCTGATGAAAATCCTTTTGAAAATATAGATAAATTACACATACTGTCTTACCATTATCTATTCTCTCTCTTGCCTTCTTAAAGAATTGGTCATGTTTATCAAGAAAGTTTGAGCTTTTGATATCCATTTAACTGTTCATTTTTATCTACATGATTATGTATTGCCTTGGCAGAAATTCCATTGCTTTTTATAGTGCTGATTAAATTGAATTCTTTATACTTCCATACTCATAATCTGTTGCCCTTTTTTAATGTAATGGATATGTGTATGTGGAATGGCAGGAAATGGGTGAAGTCCTCAATGAATATTTCTCCTCTGTGTTTAATATATAAAATTTCTGACAAAACAACATTTACTAAGAATCGATAAATATGTGCAGTAATGCTTTCTGCTATCTTTTCCCTGGATCATTTCAACTGCGTAGATACAGTCCAACCAGATCAGGTTCTTATTTTATCGTCTTTAAGTTTTATTAGTTTATTCAAATCATCTACTTCTTAGTTAAATTTGCTGATCTTATTGCTCATCACCTCAGTGTCATTTCAACTTGTTTTATCTCCCTGATAAATCCAAAATATGATGATTATTTTTCTGCTGTCTCTCTGTCATTATCTGTAATTCATCCCTTTATCCCTTTCTCCCATAACAGCCTTCCTTTTCTCATTAATCTCTGTGCTAAATATCTTGAAGTTTTGTTTTATGATTCTTGATAATTTAATTTTGTAATGCCACTTTGGATTTCAAATTGCTTTGACTGCTCTCTTGATCTTTTATATTTTCTCTTAGTATCACTCTTTGAACATCTGTATCTTTAATATTTACTTTTTTTCCAACCTTCAGTACCCTTGGTATTCCATTAGTGTTTACCTTATTCTTTTCCTTTGCTGTGGAATTTTTGGAACTCTGTGTTAAATATTTCCCATTGTTCAATGTTGCTTTCCAATATTATGGTTGATTTTGATTTCTTAAGTTATGTTCTCAGCCTGCCAAAATCAATTTTTCTTGAATTATTAATCTTTTTTCCAGGCCATCACTTAGGCTAAACAAATGTTCACAGCCTTATTGTTTTATTTGACTTGGGTTGATCTTTCAAACTATACTACTTTGATTACGAACAATGCCTTATTCCTACCTCAGTATATTGGCCCACTTTCTCCTCAGCCTAAGTTAGTTGTTGTAACATTTACCTACGAATCTCTCGCCATAGACAAGAAGAATCTAATGCTTTTTTGACTTTTCCTTATTCTTTTCTACAATATGTGCATTACTGGCATTTTTACCCATCCCTAATTGCTCTTGAGAAAATACTGGTGAGCTACCTTCATGAACTGCTGTGGTCCATGTGGTTTAGAGACATCCAAAGTGTCGTGGGAAGGAAGTTCCAGAATTTTGACCCAGTGACATGAAGAAATAATTAAATAGTTCTGGATCAGAATAGTGTGGGAGTTGGGGAGAACTTGCAGAACTTGCAGATTATAATGTTCTCATGCATTTGCTCCCCTTCTTCTATATGTGAGTTTCAACATTGTTGTTGAAAATTACTTAGTAATTTGCTGCAGGGCATCTTATGTACTTTTGTCATTCACCGGTGGTTGAGGGAATGATTGTGGATGGGATTGATCAAGTGGGCATTTGAGTACTTTTGGAGCTGTACTCATTCAAGTGGAGAGTAATCCATCACATGACTGACTGACACTTATAAATAGTGAACAAGCTTTGGGGAGTCAATAGATGCAAAATTCCCAGTCTCTGAACTACTGTTGTAGCCTTGCATTTAATGTGGATATTACAGTTAAGTTTCTAGTCAAAGAACAAGGAAAATTTACCGCCCATCTAAAAGTACTGTCCAAACCTGTTGGTCAATTCCTAAGCATCTGTATCCCTCTACTCCCCAATTACTCATGCATTTATCCAGACACATCTTAAATGAATCTACTGTACCTGCCTCTACCACCTCTGCTGGCAACACGTTCCAAACGCCCACCACCCTCTGTGTGAAGTACTTGCCGTGTGTATCCCCCTTAAACTTTTCACCTCTCACCTTGAAAGTGTGACCTCTCATTATTGAATCCCTCACCCTGGGAAAAAGCTTGTCTTTATCCACCCTGTCTATACCATTCATGATTTTATAAACTTCAGTCAGGTCTCCCCTCACCGTGGGTGGCATGGTGGCACAGTGGTTAGCACTGCTGCCTCACAGCCCAGAGACCCGGGTTCAATTCCCACCTTAGGCGACTGACTGTGTGGAGTTTGCACATTCTCCCCGTGTCTGCGTGGGTTTGCTCCGGTTTCCTCCCACAGTCCAAAAATGTGCAGGTTAGGTGAATTGGCCGTGCTAAATTGCATGTAGTGTTAGGTGAAGGGGTAAATGTGGGGGAATGGGTCTGGGTGGGTTACAGGTCGGTCTGGACTTGTTGGGCCGAAGGGCCTGTTTCCACACTGTAAGTAATCTAATCAATCTCCTTTTTTCTAATGAAAATAAACCTAACCTACTCAACCTTTCTTCTTAGCTAGCACCTTCCATACCAGGCAACATCCTCATAAACCTTCTCTGCACCCTCTCCAAAGCGTCCACATCCTTTTGGTAATGTGGCGACCAGAACCGTACACAATATTCTAAATGTGGCCGAACCAATGTCTTGTACAATGTTAACATGATTTGCCAGCTCTTATACTCAATACCTCGTCCAATAAAGGCAAGCATACTATATGCCTTCTTGACCACTCTATCCACCTGTGCAGCAATGTTCAGGGTACAATGGACCTGCACTCCCAGATCTCTCTGCCCATTCAACTTCTGCCAAGGGTCTTCCGTTCATTGTATAATTCATTCTAGAATTAGTCTTGCCTAAATGCATCACCTCACATTTGTCTGGATTGAAATCCATCTGCCACTTTTCCGCCCAACTCTCCAGTCTATCTATAGCCTCCTGCATTCTCTGACAGTCCCTTATGCTTTCTGCTACTCCACCAATCTTGGTGTCATCGGCAAACGTGCTGATCATACCAACAGTGCCCTCTTCCAGATCACTTATGTATATTACAAACAAAAGTGGCCCCAACACTGACCCCTGTGGAACACCACTTGTCACCTTTCTCCATTTCAAGAAACTCCCTTCAACTACGTCTCTCTGTCTCCTGTGCTCAACCAGTTCTTCATCCACCTAGCCAGAACACCCTGCACACCATATGACTTCACTTTCTCCATTAATCTACCATGGGGAACCTTATCAAATGCCTTACTAAAGTCCATGTATATGACATCAACAGCCCTTCCTTCATCTATCAACTTGGTCACTTCCTTGAAGAGCCCTATTAAGTTGGTAAGGCACGATCTCACCCGCACAAATCCATGTTACCTATCACTGATATGCCCATTCTTTTCTGAATATAAATAGATCCTATCCCTCAATAACTTCTCCAGCAACTTTCCCATCACCGACATCAGGCTCACTGGTCTGTAGTTACCCAGAATATCCCTACTACCCTTCTTGTACAGGGAGACAACCCTCCAGTCCTCTGGCACCTCACCTGTGTTTAAGGATGCCACAAAGATATCTGTCAGGGCCCCAGCTATTTCCTCTCTCGCCTTCCTCAGCAACCTGGGATAGATCCCATCTGGTCCTGGGGATTTGTCCACCTTAATAACCTGTAGACAACCCAACACATCTTCCCTAGTCAATAGTTAATCTCCAAGGTGTTAGTAGTAGGCAATTCATTGTTGAATATCATTGTTAAAATGTTTAAAATCAAGCAGAACTGCTTCAGTATTTGAGGAGTCCTAAATGAACTGAACAATGAAATAATCAGCAACATACTCATTTCCAAAATCATGATAGAGAGTAGTTAATTGTTGAAGCTGAAGAAGAATACTACCCTGAGAAACTACTATAACAATATCCTGATATTAAGGTCATTAACCTCCAACAGCCACAATTATCTTAGGAGGCAGCTGAGATGGATTATCCTGTTAATTCACCTGACTGAAGGACATCTGCATCTGTCACAGGTACATTAGTGAAGGTGATATTAATTAGAATTTGCCAATTGTTGATGATGCATCACGTCCGAAAATAGTCTTTGCCAGCTTTGCCCATCAGAACTTGGCAAACTCAATCCATACTTGCACTACCAAGCCCCCCTTAGTGCAATGCATTGATAACCTACATCTAAGGTACATTCTGTACCCTTTATATCTTCAATGCATCTTCTATGGATGTTCAATATGAAAGAGTATTCATCAGCTGAGGGAGGATGGCAGGTTGAATTGCCTATGTTTAATCTTATGGTAAGAGATTTTATATGTGATCAGGAGTGGTGTTCAGTGCTGTGATGACATTGTGCGTTCTGATTATATACCATGCACTGCCAGCTGGTTGTACCTTTACTGGTGCTAGGACACAACAATATTACATAACCAGTGATGATCACTGGATGCAGAGGAAGGTGATGGCCAAGTGTTTTTATCATGAGACCAGTAATCCAGAGATTCCAATATTGTTCTTGGGACCTGGGTTCCAATCCTGCCATGGCAGCTGACGTAATTTGAATTTTTTTTAAAATTTGTAATTAGAGCCCAGTGGTGACTGAAAAACCATTGCTAATTGTCAAGAAAAACTCACCTGGTTTACTAGTGTCCTTTAGGGAAGGAAACTGCCATCCTTACCTGGTCTGGCCCACATATGACTCCAGACCTACAGCAATGTGATTGACTCTTAGCAACTAGGAATAGGCAATATATGCCAGCCCAGCGATCAATGCCCGCATCCTGTGAATTAATTTAAAAAACAAGTTGGTCATAATAACTGCCAGACTGTTGATTTACTAGTCTGTGGGGCCGTTCTCACAATTTTCAGTCACGCTGTTGTCAGTGCCTAGGTATGTGCTGGGTGATCTGTTCACTTCGTTGTTTCTTGATTTGGGCAAAGTAGAGACCTTAGGGATTTCGGGAAAATTTTGGCTGCATAAGTAATATTGCCACTTAAATTAGATGTTCAGATTAGAGGATTTAATCATAACTAAATAAAATAAATACATGAGTCTAATTGTGGCAGACAGGCAAGCCATAAATAGTGCAATGATAGCTACATGTTGGAAAATGTTTGATAACTAAATACCATTTTAAGTTAAAAATCACATGACAGCAGGTTATAGTCCAATAGGTTTATTTGGAAGTACAAGCCTTTGGAGCACTGCTCCTTCATCAGGTAGCTAGTGGAGTAGGATCATAAGACACACAATTTATAGCAAAAGATCATCATGTCATACACTGGTGCAATATATTGAACAAATCTAGATTGTTCAATATATTGCATCAGTGTATGACACAATGATCTTTTGCTCTGTCCTATGGTCCTACTCCACTAGCTAGCTAACGATAGCTTGTACTTCCAAATAAAACTGTTGGACTATAACCTGCTGCCGTGTGATTTTTAACTTATAATCGTATTTAGTTATCAAACATGGTGATTTTAACTTTGTCCACCCAAGTCCAACACCGGAACTTTCACATCATGGCTTCCATTAGAACTAACAGTAGAAGCTGTAGAACAAACTACTAATGATGCCAGAGTGAAATCAAATCACACAGGATGGAGGCTGAGTCTGTAAGGTTTCCGAAGGTGTCCTTTCTTGCCAACTGTTAAAATAGTTACACTCAAGAAAGTCTTTTAATGTTTACTTACTTACAGCCCTCATCTTACTGCATAAGTTAACTTTTAATAAAGATCGATAATTTGATTGATCAATTAATTAATCAATTACTGTATGATTATTTGAAATTTTGTTTTCTATTTCCAGGAATTTCTTGCCCTCACAATCAGACCTTCAGTTATGATTCTAGAGCTTGCAATCGCACTTGTTTGTCGTTGTCTGATCCCAATTTTGAGTGCAGTGCAGGTGATACTCCAGTGGATGGCTGCAACTGCCCAACACACACTTACTTGGATGACACTGGAAAATGTGTCAGTGCAGCTGAATGTCCATGTTACCTGGCTTATGCTGTCATTGCACGTGCCAATGAGAAAATAAATCTTTACGGTGGAATATGGTAAGTAAAATAATGCACTGTTGATCTCCTAATTAGACAGTGAACTTGCTGGTTTATAAAGAGTTACAAAAACAATTTAAGTTCTGTATTATTTAGTTAAATAAATTAAAATTGTGAATGGGATCCTTTTGAAGGTATCTCAGAAACATGAAATTAGTATAAAAATAGAAATTGCTGGTGAAACTCAGCAGGTGTGAAGCATTTGTGGGGAGAAAGTAGAGTTAATATTTTGAGTCTGTTGACTTGCATCAAAGCTGTTTTGATCCATCTGAGTTTTACCAGTAATTTCTGTTTTTTTGTAGTCAGAGGTACAGACAGACATTTCTGTGGCTAGCAGAGAAAAAGCAGAATGGTGTGTTGTTTCCCTGGTGCCAGGATCAACGATGTCTCAGAGACGGTGCAGAATGTTCTCACGGGGGAGAGGGGCCAGCAGGAGGTCATTGTCCACATTGGAACCAATGACATAGGAAGGGAAAAGGTTGAGACTCTGAAGGGAGATTACAGAGAGTTAGGCAGAAATTTAAAAAGGAGGTCCTCAAGGGTAGTAATATCTGGATTACTCCCAGTGCTACGAGCGAGTGAGGGCAGGAATAGGAGGATAGAGAAGATGAATGCATGGCTGAGGAGCTGGTGTATGGGAGAAGGATTCACATTTTTGGATCACTGGAATCTCTTTTGGGGTAGAAGTGACCTGTATAAGAAGGACGGATTGCATCTAAATTGGAAGGGGAAAAATTTACTGGCAGGGAAATTTGCTAGAACTGCTTGGGAGGATTTAAACTAGTAAGGTGGAGGGTGGGACCCAGGGAGGTAGTGAGGAAAGAGATCGATCTGAGATAGGTACAGCTGAGAACAGAAGTGAGTCAAACAGTCAGGGCAGGCAGGGACAAGGTAGGACTAATAAATTAAACTGCATTTATTTCAATGCAAGGGGCCTAACAGGTAAGGCAGATGAACTCAGGGCATGGTTAGGAACATGGGACTGGGATATCATAGCAATTACGGAAACATGGCTCAGGAATGGGCAGGACTGGCAGCTTAATGTTCCAGGATACAAGTGCTGCAGGAAGGATAAAAAGGGAGGCAAGAGAGGAGGGGGAGTGGCATTTTTGATAAGAGATAGCATTACAGCTGTGATGAGGGAGGATATTCCCGGAAATACATCCAGGGACGTTATTTGGGTGGAACTGAGAAATAAAAAAGGGATGATCACCTTATTGGGATTGTATTATAGACATCCCAATATTCAGAGGGAAATTAAGAATCAAACTTGTAAGGAGATCTCAGCTATCTGTAGGAATAATAGGGTAATTATGGTAGGGGATTTTAACTTTCCAAACGAAGACTGAGACTGCCATAGTGTTAAAGGTTTAGATGGAGAGGACTTTCTTAAGTGTGTACAAGACAATTTTCTGATTCAGTATGTGGATGTACCTACTAGAGAAGGTGCAAAACTTGACCTGCTCTTGGGAAATAAGGCGGGGCAGGTGACTGAGGTGTCAGTGGGGGGAGCACTTTGGGGCCTGCGACCATAATTCTATTCATTTTAAAATAGTGATGAAAAAAGATAGACAAGATCTAAAAGTTGAAGTCCTAAATTGAAGAAAGGCCAGTTTTGACGGTATTAGGTAAAAACTTTCAAAAGCTGATTGGAGGCAGATGTTCGCAGGTAAAGGGACGGCTGGAAAATGGGAAGCCTACAGAAATGAGATAACAAGAATCCAGAGAAAGTATATTCCCGTCAGGGTGAAAGGGAAGGCTGGTAGGTACAGGGAATGCTGGATGACTAAAGAAATTGAGGGTTTGGTTAATAAAAAGAAGGAAGCATATGTCAGGTATAGACAGGATAGATCGAGTGAATCCTTAGAAAAGTATAAAGAAAGTAGGAGTATACTTAAGAGAGAAATCAGGAGGGCAAAACGGGGACATGAGATAGCTTTGGCAAATAGAATT
>NC_057725.1:67862547-67877692 GCF_004010195.1 Chiloscyllium plagiosum
GGTGAGAGGGGAAAGATATAAAAGAGACCTAAGGGGCAACTTTTTCACGCAGAGGGTGGTACGTGTATGGAATGAGCTGCCAGAGGATGTGGTGGAGGCTGGTACGATTGCAACATTTAAGAGGCATTTGGATGGGTATATGAATAGGAAGGGTTTGGAGGGATATGGGCTGGGTGCTGGCAGGTGGGATTAGATTGGGTTGGGATATCATGGACGGGTTGGACCGAACGGTCTGTTTCCATGCTGTCATCTCTATGGCAGGTGGGATTAGATTGGGTTGGGATATCATGGACGGGTTGGACCGAACGGTCTGTTTCCATGCTGTACATCTCTATGACTCTATGACTCTATCGCCGGCATCCACAGTTCTTTGTTTTAATATAGCATTAAATTAATGCTACTTGTAGGATACGAGGAAGGGTGCAGGTTTCTATATTTAGTTCTGATGACAGGTCAAATTGTTAAGAACAATGTACAACTTGAAGTTTAATTTATACTTTGTGCGTTAAGAAGGGTAGACCTAGTTTTTGCTTAACTTTTTTTTACAATTTTTATGGGCTTGGTACTGCAAAGCCTGAAAGCCTGTTTGTTGACACGCAGTTTTAGTGATGTTTTACATCCTCTGAACTGAAGAGACTGAGGTTATAAGTTCAGTGCGTTAAAGACAAAGAAAAATCAAGATATGCTCCAGTCTGGTGACAGGCAATCCATGAACATGCAGAGAATGAAACATCTGGAAGACTCTGAGGGAAGGACTCATTTTGGAAGCATGAAATATGGAAACTGAGTTGGGGAACTCATCTTTGCTCAAATGTTTAAATAACATTGTGGGGAAATTTCCAATCCTGGCAATAGTGTGAACATCAGGAAAATTTGGCAATCATGGTCATTACATTGTTTAAATTTATTGCCTTCTCATAATTAGATAACCTGAATTAAAAGTGTCACCTCTGCGTGGTTTCTATAAAAAACGTTTCATGGTTAGCAGTGATTGACAGTGTTTCAGAGTTGCCATTTGCACACTGAACTGCAAGCAGACAGTCTGTGAAATGCATGGTGCCATTATTAAGAGACGTGTTTGTCCTAATGGCATACTGTCTAAATTTCATTCCCCTGATGTATTATGAATACTTCAGTGGTATACTGTACATATGGATAAGGTTACTAATCTTCTGAACTCTGAGCCATGACATTGGCCTTCTTCTCCAGCCTACAATGCATCAATGTGATTTTAATGCGATTGATGTATGGGCTCAGATGCTTTCTTTGTGATACTTCCAATAAATTATTGGCTCCCACATCTGATATAGAAATTTAGTGACTGACAGGAAGCAAGGGACAAACCAGGATAGTACAGGCCAATCAGTTTAAACGCTGGTGAGAAAACTATTGGAAGCAAATTTAAGGAACAGAATTAATCTACACTTGGAAAGGCAGGGATTAATCAATAATAGTCAGAATGGCTTTGTTAAGACGAGGTCATGTCCGACCAACTTGAATTAATATTTTAAAGAGATCACTAGGTGTGTAGATGAGGGCAATGCATTTGGTGGAGTCTCCTTAGACTTTGACAAGACTTTTCATAAAGTCCCACATCGGAGACTGATAGTGAAGGTACGAACCCACAGGGATCCAAAACATTTGGTTAGTTCGATCCAGAACTGGCTGATTGGCAGGAAGCAAATGATAATATTCGAGCGGTAATTTTGTAACTGGAAGTCTGTGTGGAATCATTTTTAGGACCCTTGCTGTTTGCAGTATGTATAAATGGATGTAAGAGGCTTGATCAATAACTTTGCAGATGATATAAAAATTGAGATAGTAAATTTTAAGAAGGATAGCCTTAGGTTACAGAGCTGGTCTGATGGGATGATCAGTGGCAAACAGCATTCCATTTGGATAAGTGTGAGGTGATGCATTTGGGTAGGACAAAGGAGGCAAGAGAATACATGATGAATGGCAGAACCCTAGGAAGAATGGAGGGTCAGAGGGACTTTACCATGCATGTCCTCAGGTCCCATAAGGTTATGTAGACAATACTTGCTTTTATTGGCCAAGCCATAGAATTTAAGAGCAGAGAAGTTATTTTGCAACTGTATAAACTCTTGATTTAGTGACAGTTAGAGAGCAGTATGGAATCCATATTATAAGAGGGATGTGATTGCACTGGAAAGAGTGTATAGGAGATTTACTAGGAGAGTTTTAAAAAATTAAGAAAGATAGGATAGACTGATGTTATTTTCCTTGGAGTAGAGATGGCTGATGTAAGATATTGTTGAGTGTATCAAATTATGAGTGGCATAGACAGGATAGACAGGAAGAAACCTTTCTCCTTGGTGCACGCATCAATGACTGGAGCATATATTTAAGGTAAAGAGCCGATTTAGAGGGGGAAAAACTATTGAATCATTGTGAGAATCTAGTGCCTAATACCTGTGAGGTTGGTAGAGCAGAAATTCTCAGAACATTTAAGACATATTTAGATGTTCATTTGTGATGCCAAGGCATACAAGGCTATTGACCAAGAGCTGGAAAATTGGATTAGAATAGTTCGATGATTGGCTTTGACGAGTCCAGATGTGATGGGCTGAATGGTCTTTTCTGTACGCCCGGGGAGGCAATGGCCTAGTGGTATTATCGCTAGACTATTAATTCAGTGACCCAGATATTGTTCTGGGGACTGGGTTTGAATCCTGCCATGGCAGATGGTGGAAAAACAATTCAATAAGAATCTGGAATGAAAATTCTCATGATGGCTACAAACCATCATTGGAGAAAGATCAAATGGTTCACTAATGTTCTTTAGGCAAGGAAACTGCATCCTTACCTATTCTGGCCTACGTGTAACGCCAGTCCCACAGCAATGTGGTTGACTCTTAACTGCCTTGTAGGCAATTAGGGATGGCAATAAGTTCTGGCCCAGCCAGTGATGCCCTCATCTCATGAATGCATTAAAAAAATTCTATGACATTTGTTATGGACGAGGCCAGACCACTCAAAATATTCTTGCCCAGGCAACCCAGACCTTAACTTTGCAATTTGTTTTGGTAAATCTACAGTGAGACTTAGCCAGAGTAAGCTAGCTAGGTTGACTACTAGGTTTTAAAGCAGACAGAAATTTATTCACAAAATTACACAATGAAAGACAAAGAACACAATAAAGAACCCCTAAGAACTCGGTCTATCTAAACTAGACTTAATTATGCTGTTCTGAATATACACAACAGTCCCAATAAGCAAACTCCCTTAAAACACAGTTAAAACATGGAACAGATGCTTACAGGTTGAAGTTAGAGGGCAGAAAGAGAGAGAGAGTTTCCACACAGCTCACTGTTGAACTCCTAACTCGTTCTGGACTGTACTGCTTAGCTAGAGAGCTGACCGCTCCCCTTCCATTATGCAGGTCGCCTCTAAAACATGACCACTCTAGCCTGAAGTTTCATCTGTTCACATAATAACAAAAGGCCTCTCAAAATCTTTTAATCTATGTACCAAACGAGTCTAATCGGCGCTGGGTATGTTTACGACCCCTCTGAAAGAAACCAAGAATATAGTATCCTTTAGAAAAGGGACATCTTTTAGTAAAAAGGAAGCTGTTTTGTGACATATTGTGGCATTGCTTCAAATGCAAAAGCAACATCAAAAGTGATAACAATTAGACTCAGCAAGCTCAGCGAGAGGAGCAACTTATAACAACTGATAGAGATTGTCAAAGGTGAGAAGCAACAGGTGAAGGTGCCAGAAGGACAGAGGAGCAGGATGTGACCCTGCATCCACATGCCTCACCATCAACTGCATCTTTTGGAAAGATAGTGTGTATTCAGATTAAAACAACTAGGCGAAAGTGAGGAGTGCAGATGCTGGAGATTAGTAAAGGGCTTTTGCCCGTAATGTCGATTCTCCTGCTCCTCGTATGCTGCCTGACCTGCTGTGCTTTTCCAGCACCACACTATTGACACATGCAAACTAAGATTGTCCCAAGTCATCATCACCACATGGTGTCATTTGCTGAGCAGAACTTGTGCTCGCAGGATACAACTGCCCCGAATTTTATGTTGGCAGCTCATTTTAAGGAGCAACTCGGACTTATGTGGCAACTCACAATTCTCAATTCTCAAACCAGTCAAACCATGAGTGCATATCTGGATGTCACTTTCTCTAGGTTACAGCTATTCATAATCTTTCTCTCAATATAAGGAAAATAATGCAGCCAGGGCAGAGGAATTCTGGACCATCACTGTTTTCTGTCAGGTGCAGTCACATTGCTTTTGGATTATTTATCACCAAACTGCAGAGATTATCAACAAAAAAAAGTACCACTTTATCAGTACTCAAATTATATGGTGACAACAGATTTTAGAGATTGCGCCAGATGTCCTGGGATGTAGATGAACTAGAAACACTATAGGTTCCTGTCTCCTTCAATGGCTCTCTGGTAATAGGAGCATGGCAGCTTGGGACAAGGACTATCCCTCCAAACATGGCTGAAGACCCCTTTATGAAATGCTCAGACTGTTGCAGAATGAAGGTACTGTGCTACTCATGCTTTCACTGGGGCCATAAGGGGAATAAATTTTAGGCCTCCTTAAGATGAGGTTTTGACACCTTGAATGATGCATTGGAAGTTGAAGTTCAGACTGAAAAAGGATGTATTATGGTGGCATGCAGTACTCTTCACAACTGCATCTAACAAATGAGAAATGTCCGAGATGAAGATGAAACAGGGGATCGAATACAGTCTTTTAAAGGTGAAGATGAAAATGACTCATTGGTTCAGGAGAGAGGGGGTAGACATTCAAGATTGCAATGCATCATCCAGGTTGAGAAGCCAAGAAGAATCTAATTGAAATCCACTTTCAGGATGTATGAGCTGAGTTTGGACCTTGTTTAATCGTGTAGCTTCCTTTTGGTTTTTTGGGAAACAACCACTGCCTGGCCCCAAGGATATGGGAGAGCACGAGAGGGTAGCAGAGAGCAAGAGAGAGCACGAGGGGGTGAGAGCATGAGAAGCCTCTGAGAGTGAGAGAGAGCATGAGAGGGTGAGAGAGAGAGAGCATGAGAGGGTGAGAGAGAGAGAGAGAGAGAGCGCGAGAGGGTAAGAGAGAGAGCAAGACAGGGCGAAATAGAGCGAGAGAGAGCAAGAGAGAGTGAGAGAGCATGAGAAGGTGAGACCGAGAGAGCACGAGAGAGAGAGAGCAAGAGGGTGAGAGAGAGGGTGGGAGTGTGGGAGAAGGTGAGAGAGATGGAGAGAGGATGAGAGAAAGAGAAAAAGGGTGAGGGAGAAAGGATGAGAGAGGGAGAGAGGATGAGAGGAGAGATTGTGTGAGAGACAGAGTGAGAGAGAGGGTGTGTGTGTGTGTGTGTGTGTGTGTGTGTGTGTGTGTGTGTGTGAGAAAATCAACCCTGGGGTCATATCCTTTCACCCCGGGAGTCCCTGAAGTCTCTCCTTTCTCCCCTTTATTACTGAGCTAGGAGAGGGGGTTTCGATGACCCTTTGCTCACCCCTGAAGGGGCTTCTGTTGGCTTGGAGAGTAATGGATGTTGTTGGCGCTACCCCCAGTCGGTCTCTTGACTCTGTCACTTCTTGTCAGTATGTACCGGTTCGTGGATGAGAAGATTGCTCGTTCTCCTTTTCTTGAGTCTGCATCTGGCTGTGGCTGATTTTCTTGATGCTGGCTGGATGTTTTGCTGAGCAACAGCAGAGATCAGGGTTCCCCAGTTGTACTGACTGTCGGTTTGTTTTATCTCCTGCTAAGTCTGGATTTGAACACTGAGCTGTTGTTCCTTCTGTCTGGTTGAATGAGGTGTGAATGGTTCTCCAATTAAAGTTCACTTCACAATGCCAGGCCAAGTTGATGATCGGGGATTCACTTCACAATGCCAGGCCAAGATTGTTTTGTGGATGTTCAGGGTGAGACCCTGTAAAGATGCTGACAATGGTCTGGAATGCATCCTCTGAGGTTGCACATATGCAAGCATCATTGGCGTACTGCAAATTGATGGTATGATCTTAGATGATGGGTGGTGACTACACCTTTTTATGGAAGGCAAGGTGGAAGAAGAGCACTAATGGAGTTGGCTTCACCATCAAAAACAAACTGGTGGACCAACTTGAAGACTCCCCCTGCAGGATAAGTAAAAGTCTCATGACACTCCGATTCACCCTAGGTTGGAAGCAGTAAGTCACAGTATTCAGTGCATATGGACCAATGCTCGATGTGAAGATCTGCGTCCCCTTAAGAGGGGCCTCTTGGTTCGAGATCGCTCAAAGGAATCGACAAATGAGGTCTATTCAAAAAGCAAGGTTCATTAGTTTATTGAATTAAGGTACCTTGACGCAATTCTATCCAGCAACACAGAGATTGAAGCTTCTGTGTTCTGTGATGAAGTTGCGCAATTACATTTGAAATTATT
Organism: Chiloscyllium plagiosum; assembly: GCF_004010195.1. Taxonomy (NCBI): domain Eukaryota; kingdom Metazoa; phylum Chordata; class Chondrichthyes; order Orectolobiformes; family Hemiscylliidae; genus Chiloscyllium; species Chiloscyllium plagiosum. Next base: position 67,868,962 of record NC_057725.1, read on the forward strand.
TATATGTTTTTTTAAGAAATAGTGCAGCCCTAATTACAAGAAAGACCAATCACATATAATAAGGTGACATGATTTACAGCAAGTTAATCCAATGATATTTTCTTTAAGAAGGATATCTAATTTACGTACATTGTCATGCCATGTATTAGTTCAAGGTTAGTTCAAATGGTCAATTAATGTGTCAGTATTCATCTTATGAAAACTCTATTGTCCTCTTATCTTTGAACTGCAAGCTAATTCTGCAAATCAGCAGTATGTTCAGCAGTATCGTTCACAGGCCATTTTGTAATATTCTTTTAAATCGAGAAACCATTTTGTTGAAATAAAAATCTACATATTTTGTTACCTAAATTCCAATTTTAGATCCTCAGATGCAGCAGCTGAGGACCAGGATAGATTCTACTCCAGCTTTAGTCAATCTCTCTCACAGATTCCTGCAGTGAACAAACTAATCGTCCTCGGTGATCTCAATGTCACAGTCAGCAAAAGTGCAGACCTTTGGAGCAATATAATCGGGGAAGTGAGAGTAGGAAGCAAAACTCCAATGGCACCCTTCTGCTCACCAAATGCAACGATCAACCTCCTCAACACCAACACACTGTTCTGCCAAAAGCATAAATGCAAGTCAATGTGGCAGCACCCACGCTCCAAACTCTGGCACCTCTTTGACTATGTCATCATCAGAACAACGGATTGCAAAGACATTAAAATCACCTGCGCCATGACAGGAGTTGACGACTGCTCGGCAGACCATTGCCTGATCTGAGCCAGAATCAATATAACTATAACCTTGCCATAGCAGAGACAAGGAAGCCGTGCCGCAAAAAAATCAACTTTGAGGCACTCAAAGACCCGGAAGAAGTAGCCTCATCCAACCAGCTCCTCTCCACAAACCTAGCAACCCTCTGCAACATTGAGTTGCAGGATCCCAGTAGCTTCTGGTCTGCCCTTAATATGGCCATCATCAATGCCTGAAAAAACTCAGTCAGCCACTCAACCAGGAAATAACAAGACTAGTTTAATGAGAATGGCCAGTTGTATAATTAATTAGGTGATTAGTGCAAGATTGTATTAAAGATGTCGTTGTGAACTATTGAGAACCCAGCATCATGAATCTCACTGTGCAAGACACTTTAACTAAACGTTCAGCCCAGTGAGTTTAGTTACGAATATCTCAGAAAGATATACTAGCTGAAGGAAAAGGTATCTAGTGAATGCACAGAAATTCACTGGATGGAAGTCAGTTACTGTTGTGCCTGTCTGAGCAAGAAGCCGTGATGTGGAGATCGGGATAATTTGTCAGTAGTGTTTTTGTTGATTGTACAGATATTGCTCGATTGAAAGGAATAGTATTAATTTTAAATAAAAACAGAAAGTAATTGAGAAACTTTACAGGTCTCACAGCAGAAAAACATAGTTAATGTTCTGAGTCCAGTGACCCTTCAACTGAATAATCTCTATTCAGAGTTACTGCTTGATCTGCTGAGTTTCTCTAACACTCTGTTGATTTCTTTGTTTGTTTTTGTTATGAAGGTATACTTAATCATGGAAAGAAATCTTTAGTACCTGTATAGTTAATGGAACCATTCATTATTAACACTGTCTTCACTTAGAGAACAAATTAAATCTTTGATAGCGAGTTTTGAGAAGATTTGTAGCTCAGGTTGAGGTTCTGGATGTAGGTTTGCTCGCTGAGATGGAAGGTTCATTTTAAGACGTTTCATCACCCTACTAGGTAACATCTTCAGTGAGCCTCAGGATGAAGCACTGGTGGTGTAGCCCACTTTCTATTTATGTATTTGGATTTCCTTGGGTTGGTGATGCCATTTCTTGTGGTGGCATCATTTCTCATGGTGATGTCATTTCCTGTTCTTTTCTCAGGGGGTAGTAAATGGGATCCAAGTCAATGTGTTTGTTGATAGAGTTCTGGTTGGAATGCCATGTTTCTAGGAATGCTCATGTGTGTCGCTGTTTGGCTTATCCTAGGATGCATGTGTTCTCCCAGTCAAAGTGATGTCCTTCCTCATCCGTATGTAAGGGTACTAGTGAGAGTGGGTCACGTCTTTTTGTGGTTAGTTGCTTCTCATGTATTCTGGTGGCTAGTTTTCTGCCTGCTTGTTCAATTTAGTGTTTGTTACAGTTCTTGCAAGGTATTTTGTAAATGACATTAGTTTTGCCTGTCTGTATAGGTCTTTTTAATTCATTAGCTGCTCTTTTAGTGTGTTGGTGGGTTTGTGGGCTACCTTGATGCCAAGAGATCTGAGTAGTCTGGCAGTCATTTCTGAGATAAGCGCTTCTTCAGGATTCCTGAAGAAGGGCTCATGCCTGAAACGTCGATTCTCCTGCTCCTTGGATGCTGCCTGACCTGCTGCACTTTTCCAGCAACACATTTTTCAGCTCTGATCTCCAGCATCTGCAGTCCTCACTTTCTCCTAGTCATTTCTGAGATGTCTTTGATGTAGGGTAGAGTGGCTAGGGTTTCTGGGCATACTTTGTCTGCTTGTTTGGGCTTGTTGCTAAGAAATCGGCAGACTGCATTCATTGGGTACCCGTTCATTTTGAATACACTGTATAGGTGATTTTCCTCTGTTCTTGAAAGTTCCTATGTGCTACAGTGTGTGATGGCTCATTGAAATAATGTTCTAATGTAGCTTCGTTTGCTGGGATGATTGCTTCTGTAGTTCAGTATTTGGTCCGTAGATTTCCTGTAGACGCTGTTTGGAAGTTCCCCATTGGCTGTTTGCTCTACTGCAACATCTAGCCACAAAAAAGACATGACCCATTCTCACTAGTATCCTTACATACGGATGAGGAAGGACACCACTTTGACTGGGACAACACATCCATCCTAGGACGAGCTAAACAGAGATATGCACAAGAATTCCTAGAAGTGTGGCATTCCAACCGGAATGCAATTAACAAACACATTGACTTGGATCCCATGTACCACCTTCTGAGAAAAAGAACAGGAAATGGAATCACCACAGGAAATGATGTCACCAACCCAAGGAAACCCAAATGCAAATAGAAAGCGGGCTACACTACCAGTGCTTCATCCGGAGGCTCACTGAAGATGTTACCTAGTCTGGTGACGAAATGTCCGAAAATGAGCCTTCCAGCTCAGCAAGCAAACCTACATCCTAAATCTTGGAAGTTCACCATTCTATATATTTGCTATCAACCTCTTGGCATTAAACTGAGGCGTCAGCAGGGCCCAATTACTGAAGACCCACCTTATTCTTCAGCAGAGGGACCTTACACAGTGGTCCTTCCCCACCTTGCCATGGCAGCAGCTGCCTCAAGCTTCAGCGTGCCTCTCAGCACATAGTCCTGGACCTTGCAATGTGCCAGTCTGCAACACTTGGTCACGGTCAACTCTGACCAGCAAGTTTTGGGCAGACCAAAGAGTATCTTTCACTGAGTTTTTGATCCTCCAGATGTAGTTGATGTTCGTCTCAGTGTGCGTCCTAGGGAACAGACTGTCATGGAGCTGCTTGGAACAAACCTCGACATACAGCTCTGCATTCTTCTTTTATTTTAATGTGAATTTGAATCCTTTTCTGGTGTTTCTAATGAAGTCTTTCTAACTATTTCCTCTAAGGTATTGTAGCTCATGTTTGTTATGTTCATCGCGAGTTTACCATATTAGTTGCAGACAGATGGTCCAAGTGTGAGATTGTTACAAAACTGTACAGAAACTTGTCCACCCTCTTCACTAATCTATGCTGACAGACATGAGAAGCTGTCTGGCTTTGTGTCTGTGCTAAAAGGCAAATGAAGGCAGAGGTGCAATGAGAATCTGAGTAAGTGCAAAGTGAGTGAGCATTGTTCAGATTCATGCCAATTCATGCCTGTGCCTGTGCACAAAGTGACATGATAACAGCATTGCAATGAAAGTCTCGTAATTTTCTAAAGTGCAGCATTTAATGGTGTCCTGCATTTTAACTGAGTCAAAGATGTGCCATTCTGATGTAGTGAGGCTGATATACTTCCAATGTTACAACACAGTGGTGAACCCTTCTGTTAATTAAACTAAGCATCTGGAAAAAACTCATCTCGCCTTGTAATCTGTTAAAATACAAGTGACAGAAAACTCCCAAATTCCACTATCTAAAAAAAATCAATTTATTCTTTAACGCTAAAAGTGAACATTAAACAACTATTCACAACTCTAAGCCCCCTTTTCTCTTAACAGCTTATTATTTGCTTCCAATCTCTATAACAATATACTGTTCCAATAAAACACTTATTGAAATTATATCAACTTAATTTCAAAACCATACAGCGGCTGTTGTCTTCGGTGTCTGTCATCTTCCAGCTGAAGATCTGCTTGTAAGGTCCTTCTGCCAAAGAATAATAGGGGTCCATTCAGTAAATGGTTCTTGCTGAAGCCTCAGCTAAATGACTAGAAGTTGACAGCAAATGTAGAGAATGGTGAACAAAGATTTAATTTGTTCTAAGTAAAGACAGTATAGATATGAATGGCTCCATTAACTGTACAGGTATTATGATTAAATGTATCTTTACAGCAGCTGTTGTCTTTTTTTCATTTCAAAACCATACAGCTGCTGTTGTCTTCAATGTCTACCTTCTTCCAGCTGAAGATCTCTTTAGGTCATCATCTTTCTTTTTACTGTGAAGATGTTTCATATGTAAAGGTATCTTGAATAGAGAGTGTTTCAATGTCTTGGGTCTGTCTTGATGGCAGTTATTCTGTCTGATTTTCAAAATGCCTGCCATTTAAAAAAAATCCACAACATTGGATCGTCTCATTGGTTCGATGTTGGCAAAATAATAAATTCAAACTCACTTGGGTTTTAGTATCCTGGGGCATACTTTAAACTGATTGGTTAAATTCAAATTGTTGTCAAAACAGCAACCAACTCAGGTATTTATTTCACAGCCAAATGCTCCTTTTTTTCAGTTTTACAGTACACTGAGACTGCTGCCAGTGCTGTCTTGTAAACTCTCAGTGCAGAACTGCATTCACTCTCTCCTGAAAGAGACAGTGCATGCCTTCAACTTCATAACACCAATGTCAACCTCTGTACACACTGCCAATGGATTGTGCCATGTGTTGTGGGGGGATACTAGGCAAGATAGAGAGTTGAGGGAGCAAGCAGCTAGCTGGAACTGCCAGATACCTGCTCAGTCTTTGATATCAACAATTGTTGTTGTCTAATTTCCCTCCAAAAATAAAGCATGTTTAGGCACTAATAAGACATTAATCTATACAAACGAGCCTCTGATTGCACACTCGTGAGATTCTTGGCTCACTGTTAAATCTTTGGTGGAAAAAGGATTGTTTTTCGTCGACTTCAAAAATCTTTATTTTTCAGTAAGACCATAAGATATCAGAACTGAAAAAGGCCATTCAACCTATCGAGTCTGCTGCACCCTCTAATTGAAGAAACTCTTCTTTATCTCTTTCTTAAATGTGGTATCCCTTATTCTGAGATTATCCTCATTGTTCCTGAACTGTCCCACAAGTGAGGGGAAACAACTTTTCCATATCTGCTGTGAGGTCCTCGAAGAATCTTGTGTATTTCAATAAGGTCGCCTCTCATTCTTCTGTATTCAAGTAAGTACAGACCCAATCCACTCAACAACTATTCATAAGATAATTCCTATATACCTCATGTCAGCCTAGCGAACCTTCTCTTGACTACCTCAAATGCTAGGATAACATTCCTTAGATAAGGGGCTGAAAACTGGTCAAAGTTTAATTTCAGACCACATATTTGCAGCATTACTCAGACCACTCAGTTTCACTTTCAAAACATTGCCAAAATCCATCCTCTTTCCCAGTTTATCTGCTGCTTAAAATCTTCACCTTTGCTTTTGTAACTCTCGACTTGGCAGTTACAATACACTCCTGGATGGCCCCCACGTTCTAATCTCCATAAACTTGAGCTCATCCAAACATCTACTGCCTGTGTCATCACTCGCGTGGTGTCTCCATGCTTGCTGACCTACATTTGTGATTTCTTATCCAGAAACCAGAATTTTTAAAATACTCACAGGTAATTTCAAATCACCTCTTGAGTTCACATTTCCTCACTTTATAACTCCAACCGAAGAAGCCTCAAATATCTGCAACTCTCCAGTGTTGTCCTGTTGAGTATTTATGGTTTAGTTGCTGCATGGGCAAATAGCCATGCCTTTAAATATTTCAGCACTTGCCTTGACTTTGCTGTCTTCTTTTAAGGTTGTTATAACCTGCCTCATCGACCAAGTGAATGATCATATATAACATCCCCTTATGTGGCTTGGTATTATATTTTGTCTACTTTGCAGCAGCATCAGAAGTTTGGAATATGCTGTTACAACATCAAGGTGCTATGTAAACAAAATTTGCTTTTGGGTAAAATAAACCAAGAAGTTACAGATGCTGGTGATGCGAAACTAAAAATGAAATTGCTGGTGAATCTTAGCAGGTCTGGCAGTAGCACAAACGTTTTGAGATTCTTCAGAACAGAATCAGACTGGTTCTGTAACATGCGAGCCTGCACCAAGTACCTCAGCTGGAGTTCACTTTTGTTATCAAACTGCAAATATTTATGAACCTTCCATTTGCAACACCATGCACACTGCTGAACCTATTGGCAATTCTACAAAAAAAAATCTAGTTTGCAGAATTTAACCATGTGTTTTCTGTAAAAATGTTGAATGTTGCTGAATGCATCCGTGATATCCATTTACAGGGCCTTTATAAAAATACAACTACACAGAGCTGATTAGTGATCATCATATTGCACAGTCATTGATTTGATTCCAGCATCTAGCACAAGTGATCCTCAAGACTAATGGAGATATGATGAGCTCCCCAGGTCAGTTAATACCATGCAGGTCAATCATCAAACCTGTGGCCGTGCTACTCTGTATACCTTGTTGTAGCACCAGCTCAGGAGATACATGATATGAGGAGTCAAAATTGGGCAGGTGTGATAAATGCATGAATTTGAACCAGAAATAAAAATGCAAAAGCAGGTAATCAAAGTCCTTTAATTATGGCTTACAGTGCAATAAAAGGTAATGTCCAACACAGCTGAAAAGCACTTAAAACTGAGATCCCCCATTCCATTCCAAATCATTGCAGAAATAACTGATCTGAAGAGGACTGTCATTGTCCCTAACCATTGCAGAAAATGCATAAGGGAGACACAGGCATCAATTTGGTCACTGACCTACAGTTATATAATTAGTTTTTTGCCTGTCTTACTGTGCTAACTAACATGAAGTTGACATGTGGCAATACCCTTTCAAAGTAGTAGTTTTGCTTGGCTGTAGTTCAAAACTGCTCATCAATATCATAATAGATAGACTTCTATTTTTATTTTTGTAGTTCCGATAACCTGGAATGCACTGCCTGAAAGCGCAGATTCATTCATAACATTAGGTTATTGCTTGAAGTGAGAGACATGTACAGGTTTTTGGGGGAAAATAAGATGAATAGAATTGGCAAGCTTTCCCTAGAGCCTAAAGAGGCACAATGGTCCAAATAACCTCTTTTTGCTTGATATTATTCCAAGAGAGGTAGGGAGAAAATTGGATGAATATTTACCAACGAATCTTTTGTTTTGCAAATGCTTGGAAAAACAGGCTGCCTCTATTCAAAAAAACAATCATAAATCTCATTTGAATGAAATTAAATGTCACAATCTATTAAGATTGGACAGTGTGACCTTGACAATAATTAATGCCTATTGACTGTAAAGAGAAAGTTTGTAATTACATATCTTTTTTCATGACCTTAGGATGTCCCAATGTGGCAATGACATGTTCGCAGAGCCTTCATTTTTGTACTGCAGGAAGGTCACTTACCTTGCTGAGCTGAAATTTGGAAAGGACTGGGACTTTCTCAAAAGCCCATGTACTATTCTCATTGGTCCAAACATGGACAAAAGAGTTGAATTCCAGAGAGTAGGTAAGAGTGAGCTGAAAATGTGTTGCTGGAAAAGCGCAGCAGGTCAGGCATCATCCAATGAGCAGGAGAATCGACGTTTCGGGATTGAGCCCTTCTTCAGGAATGAGGAAAGTGTGTCCAGCAGGCTAAGATAAAAGGGAGGGAGGAGAGACTTGGCGGAGGGGCGTTGGAAATGCGATAGGTGGAAGGAGGTCAAGGTGAGGGTGATAGGCCGGAGTGGGGGTGGGCGTGGAGAAGTCAGGAAGAAGATTGCAGGTTAGGAAGGCAGAGCTGAGTTCGAGGGATTTGACTGAGACAAGGTGGGGGGAGGGGAAATGAGGAAACTGGAGAAATCTGAGTTCATCCCTTGTGGTTGGAGGGTTCCTAGGCGGATGATGAGGCGCTCTTCCTCCAACCGTTGTGTTGCTATGGTCTGGTGATGGAGGAGTCCAAGGACCTGCATGTCCTTGGTGGAGTGGGAGGGGGAGTTGAAGTGTTGAACCACGGGGTGGTTGGTCCGGGTGTCCCAGAGGTGTTCTCTGAAACGTTCCGCAAGTAGGCGGCCTGTCTCCCCGCTATAGGGGAGGCCACATCGGGTACAGCAGATGCAATAAATGATGTGTGTGGAGGTGTAGGTGAATTTGTGACTGATATGGAAGGATCCTTTGGGGCCTTGGAGGGAAGTAAGGGGGGAGGTGTGGACGCAAGTTTTGCATTTCTTGCGGTTGCAGGGGAAGGTGCCGGGAGTGGAGGTTGGGTTGGTGGGGGATGTGGATCTGATGAGGCAGTCACGGAGGGAGTGGTCTTTTCGGAACGCTGATAGGG
>NC_057725.1:67880421-67911368 GCF_004010195.1 Chiloscyllium plagiosum
TCCCCTGCAACCGCAAGAAATGCAAAACTTGCGCCCACACCTCCCCCCTTACTTCCCTCAAAGGCCCCAAGGGTTCCTTCCATATCCGTCACAAATTCACCTACACCTCCACACACATCATTTATTGCATCCGCTGCACCCGATGTGGCCTCCTCTATATCGGGAGACAGGCCGCCTACTTGCGGAACGTTTCAGAGAACACCTCTGGGACACTTGGGCCAACCAACCCAACCACCCCGTGGCTCAACACTTCAACTCCCCCTCCCACTCCACCAAGGAGATGCAGGTCCTTGGACTCCTCCATCACCAGACCATAGCAACACAATGGTTGGAGGAAGAATGGTTGGAGAGGTTCCTCATCCTCCGCCTAGGAACCCTCCAACCACAAGGGATGAACTCAGATTTCTCCAGTTTCCTCATTTCCCCTCTCCCCACCTTGTCTCAGTCAAATCCCTCGAACTCAGCACCGCCTTCCTAACCTGCAATCTTCTTCCTGACTTCTCCGGCCCCACCCCCACTCCGGCCAATCGCCCTCACCTTGACCTCCTTCCACCTATCGCATTTCCAACGCCCCTCCGCAAAGTTCCTCCTCTCTACTTTTTATCTTAGCCTGCTGGACACACTTTCCTCATTCCTGAAGAAGGGCTCAATCCCGAAACGTCGATTCTCCTGCTCCTTAGATGCTGCCTGACCTGCTGCGCTTTTCCAGCAACACATTTTCAGCTCTTATCTCCAGCATCTGCAGTCCTCACTTTCTCCTGGTAGGTAAGAGTGACTTCATATTAAGGTCATATTTGAACAAATGTGACATCAAGAAGACCTAGTAAAACTGGATTCAAAAGGAATCAGGGAAAACTCTCCACCAGTTATAGCCATGGCAAACACAAACGAACATGATTGTAGTTGTTGGAATTCAGTCATTTCAGTCCCAAGGCATCACTGCAGGAATTCTTCAAAGTGCTACCTGAGACCCAACCATTTTCAGCTGCCATTACCATATTTTTCCAGCTAAATTGCGGTTGCACATATCATTCATGGGATTGCATGAATTTGAACCAGAATACATTCCAGAAATTGCTTCAAGAAATATAACCAGATCAGGATTTGAATTGTAGGTCATAAATATTGTGAAATAGTGAATTGTTTGGAAATAAAGCAATGTATGTCTTCAGCTTAACATCATAATCATAAGATGACATCAAACGTATTATCAAGAATATAATGATTGGTACAACGAAATTCCCTTGTTACAGATATCGCTAACAGGCCCACAAGATTCAGTCTTTTTGAACTGATATGGGCAGGAGGTGTCAAGATCATTAAATTGAAGAAAAAATTATAAATCACTGTTCAGGGACAACAAACTGATGTGTCAAATCTTTGGAAAAATAAACCAAAATATGTCAGATGGCCAAAAGCATTTAAATAATTGAACAAACTTGAAGCTAGAGCAAGTAAAAATACCAAAGCTTCAAATTTCGTGGCACAAGACACAGTTTACTATTGCTACCTGTTTATGGAGAACCTTTAAAAGGTCCACTTGCAGGACCTACTGAAGCCAAACAGAAACTCAATGATGTGAATATGTTGTAACTACGACAGATAGAGGAAAATTCAGTGAGTGTCAAGTCAATAACAGGCTAGATAGTGAGGAGATGAATATGTTTACAGAATAAAAAGTACAATAAAAATCAGATTGATTCTGACGTAATAAGTTTTTTTAAATTTTTGTTTTAATTGTACACTGAATTAGGAAAATAACTGCTTTAAAACATTTTTGAAATGTTACTACACCTTCTTAAAAGCAAGTAACCTGATACACAGCTTTTGATTCAAGCATTCTGGTAAGCTGAAGTAAGTGTTGCGTGTGAACGGAGCTTTGGCTGATAAGAAGTAGCTGATTTGTGTGTGGACTAATTAGTGATGACAAAGACTTCTGTCTGCCAACATTTATGTGATTGGCTCCTAGGTAGCTGTATGTTTTAGTGGTGTGAAGGGGAGAAGCACATGGACCTCTTCAAAGGCAGGAGCTGTCACTTTTCACTTCAGTAAAATGAAGCTTGAACCTTAAGATATTCAACTTATTTTCTCTTTCACGGTGCTTTAAACTAATTTTTAAATTGATAAGTCAAAGACTTTTATAAGTTAGAACCAGTTACCCTGAGCCTCTTGCAAACAGGTGAAATTATCTGGAGAATGGATATCAAAAGTAGTGTTCTGATCAGCACAAAAGTTCTCAGTGTTTCTGTGGAGAGACCACTGAACTGCTTTCCCAGTCTTTTCCTCCACCCATGACATTCTTATTTTTCTTATCTGTGTCGGTCTGTCTATGTGTATAGAAGAGGAGTTTATAATGGTAAGAGTTTTGAGTGGTAGAATTCTATGTCGATGGTTCAGGATAGTTTATCTGTAGTTAAGAATGTCTATTTATTAAAAATAGATTCTAAGTACAGCAGCCTGGTCCATGCTTTCTGTTGATGGATCTAAAAGTAGGTAAATTGGGGAGTTCTGTGTGCTTATCATTTTAACTATTATTATAGAATCAAAGAGAACTGCAGCACAGAAAAAAAAAGGTACATCTCTGCTGATCATAAACAACCACCTATTCTAATTCCATTTTCCAGCAGTTAGCTTGCTGCTAACTTACATTCCGTTCTGGGAAATGGTAAAATTTGAATTCAGTGAAAAGAAACTGGTATATACAGCTAGCTAATGGCAACCATGTAGCCATTATCAATTATTAGAAATCTATCTAGTTCATGAATTCCTTCAGAATTGATTCCAAAGGTTTGCCCACTACCAAAGTCAGACAAATTGGCCTGTAATTATTTTGCTGATATGAAGATATTAAAACAAAACAGTACATTTCATGACTGGTGAGGATTGGAAAATGATCCTCAGAGCATACAAGATTTTTCTCTGCTTCATTTACCTGCACTCCACCAATCAGGCTGTAGTAATTTATCAACCTCCAAGGATGTCAGTCCCTTCAGTACTTCTCCTCATTATTCTTTTGGAGGGAGTACTTGTGCCATATTAGGGTTTCATCTCTGGGCCAGAACTCTAGACTTTAAATTCCACAGCAGGTCTTATTTATAGAAGGTATGTTTGTAACGTGATTCGTCAGGTTGATTACTAGGCTGGAAATCCATCAAGTACATCTGGTGAATAGGAGTGGGATAAATTCCCAGTCAGCCATCCTGCAGAAGGCATTGGCAAACCACAGCAGTACTTTGCTTGTAAGTATGGACTTTTCTCTTGGACAATCATGGCCCAACTCTCAGAAATGAGAATGAGAGAAATGATTGAGGGGCTTACCGTAAAGGTCAGTAGTTAACAATTCATTCTTCTACCATAAGAATGATGTGCTGAACATTCAATTTGAAATGAACATGTGCAAAAAACCTAATTATTAACAAATGTAAATTGTTTTTTTTTTATTGACAGTGTGTGTGAGAATGGAAATCTGAAGTGCACTGGTCAGGATCCTCAGGGTAAGAGCAAAGATGCAGTTTTATTGTGTTTAATTATTTTTGGAGTAGTTATCTGGGTGAATATCATACCTCCTGGAAAAATGTGCAGTTAGATTGTCTTGGGTTGAAGCTGTTGAGAGAATGGGGAGGAAGCAGCAATGAAAAAAGGAGGAACAAAGGAGATGGAGCAGTGTGAGGATTGAGAAAGGTGGGAAGTGTGTCATAAGTATGAGGAAAGCAGAGAAAATAATTCCTGAAATATGTATAATTTAGGTAAATATAAAAATATCAGTTAATCACCAGAATGATCCTCCATACAGAGGGGATCTCTTATGAAGCAGATGGGACTCAACATTGTTGAAATTTATAAGATTGCCTCATTGAAACATATAGCATTGTTAAGGGGTTTGACAATTAAAAACTGAGTGGTGGAACAGAGGGACCTTGGAATTCAGGTACACAGTTCTGTGAAAGTTGAGTCACTGGTAGACAGGATGGCAAGGCTTTTGGGGCACTGGCCTTCTGCAGTCAGAGCAGCAAGTATAGAAATTGGGAAATTATGGTGCAGTTGTACAGGACATTGGTGAGGCTGCACTTGGAGTATTGTGTTCAGTTTTGGTCACCTTGCTTGTAGAAAGGACATTAAACTGGAAAGAGTAGAGAATAAATTTACAACCATGTTACCACGACTCAACGGTCCAAGTTTAGGGAAAGGTTGGACAAGCTATGAGTTTTTCTTGTGTAGGAGACTGAAGTGGGAATCTTATATACCTCTAAGATCATGAGAGGCATGGAGAGGGTGAATGCACTCAGTCTTTTTCCCCCAGGGTTGAGGAATCTAGAACTAGAGGGAATTTGTTTACATTGAGGGGAAAGAAAGAGTAAAAAGGGAACCAGAGGGACAATTTGGTTTTTAAAACTAGGGTGGTACATATATGGAGTGAGCTGCCAGCAGAAGTGGCTGCAGTGGGGACATTAACATTTGGACAAATACATAGATAGGAATGGTTTAGAAGGATATGGGCCAAGTGCAAGGAGGTTGGATGGGGTGGGGTTAGTCCAGGTAGACATTTTGGTTGGCACAGACCTGTTTGGACCAAAGGGCCTATCTCTGCTGTAAGACTCTACAACTCAGGCTGTTTCCTCATGATGAAAGTCCACTTAAAAACAGTCATACCCTTGTTTCCTGGCTGTCCTCACAATCCTATGCTGTGATCCCCTTCCTGCAATGACTTAGGTGCCTGGTCCAACCTCAACTGGGTGCAGAACTGACAAAAGCTTTGCCTTCTACTGTCATTGATTGCAGAGGAGTTGCTAGGTATTAGACATTGCTCTCAGTAAGGAGTTGTTCCATGGTCAGCTGCTTGCCTGATAAATACCTTTGTGTAACAAGGTGGAAAGGGTCTTCACAGACAAGGTGACCTGGGAATCTGGCAGATAAGAGCCTTGTCACTATCACAATATTTTACCCAAAGTGTCTAAAATGATAGAGAGACAAAGTTCTGAAGGGAGTGATATACGATGGTAATTGTACAACAGTATAACATGGCAGCTACATTTTAGCTTGTGATTAGTGGTACAGTTCCTTCAGGTCAGGTGGTCTGGTTTCAAGTGCCACCTGTTTCAAGGTGTGCAGTTCCATAGTGAACAGATTGATTAGAAAGTGTCTACAGATACATTTATGGCATTAAGAGTCAAAGGTTTTAAGCCAGAGAAATTGTATTAGAAAACAAGTTAGTTTGAATCATGTTTACAATGCACATACTATGAACAATTTGTTTCCATCTTGTTCAAATCAAGCACTGAAGGTACAAAAGTGTGAATGAAGTATTGAAAGAGAGAAGGCTGGGGCTCACATTTAAGAGAATTGGATAGTGATCCAAGGTTTAAGATTATGTGGGTTTGATACGGTTACTTGTAAGATAGTTACACTTGCAGTTAGGGTGAAAATTGAAGTCCATTGGATTCAGTTGGCTAAAGAGTGTGTTCAGGAATTCTGAAAGAGTTCAAAATTGGAGCTAGCTCTTGGATTTGAGGTAACTACCAATTTGAATTTAAAGGAAAATTGAATAGGAGAGAGGATGTATCAGAATGATTGTCAATTAGATTAACAATGGTGGAAGGAGGCTTGAGTGAAGATAGTTAAAAATCACACAATTGCCTGATCACCTGATGAAGGAGCGTCGCTCCGAAAGCTAGTGTGCTTCCAATTAAACCTGTTGGACTATAACCTGGTGTTGTGTAATTTTTAACTTTGTACACCCCAGTCTAACACCGGCATCTGAATCATGAGTGAAGATAAACATTGCAGCATATCCAGTTTGTGTCATTGTCTGCTTCTATGGAGAATAGAGTGTGAAGTAGCAGCTTTAGGGGAGTCGTCTGAAAAACAGCAGCAACTTACATCAGGTCACAAGCAGATAGACATTGATATTAGTTAACTAAATGGGTACGATGCTAAAAAGATAGCTGAGTACAAGGATAAAAACCACAACACCAGATTATAGTAATTAGAAGCACACGAGCTTTTGGAGTGCTGCTCCTTCATCAGGTGATAGTGGATGACAATTGTAAGGCACAGAATTTACAGTATGATTAACTGAAATTATACATTAATACCTTGTCTGTTGAGTTTCTCATCTGTTTGAATACCAGTTTCACTTTCATGTGAAAAATCACAAAATCTTTAAAAGTTGCATTCTCAGGTTAGCTGCAACAATTGATGTTAGCTAGACAATGTTGAAGGTGTTAGCCCTGTGTTCTGTGTATGCCATGATGTTTAGATCAATTGTTATCTCACTTTAGATGAGAGTTTTACATGAATTCATGCAGTTTGAGCAAAGTACAATTAACTCCACACATACAAATTCACCCTACAAAGTGTGCATGTGGGTCTGTGTGTTGGAGGTTGAGTGGAGAGAGTATGTATGTGTAGAATATCTTAAGTCTGAGGGGGTGCTGGGAATGTGGGAGTCTGGGGTGGGGGGGTTGAAAGTGTCTGAAAGTGTGTGCAAGTGTAGAGTGGTCTAAGTTGGAGAGGATGCCTGTGAGAATGTGGGTGTGTCTGTAAGGGTGAGAGTGTGTGCATGTGTATAGGGCAATGGTGGTCACCTGTAATGTAACATGAACCCAAGATCCCAGTTGAGGCCCTTCCTATTAGTACCAAACTTAGATCTATCAGCCTCTGCTCAGCCACTTTTCACTGCTGCCTGTCCCAAAGTCCACCTTGGAGGATAGTCACCCAAAGGTTGGAGGTCAAATGTCCTGGATGACAGGTGTTCCCAACTGGGAGAGAAACATTCCTGTTGTTGTGCAGTGCCCATTTGTAGCCTTTGCTCAGTTTCCCTATGTACCATGCCTCAGGGCATTCTTGCCTGCCATGTATAAGATACAATGTTGGTGGAGTCACATGAGTACCTGCCATGTACAAAGTGGGGTGTCCCCACATGTAATGATGGTACCCATGTCCACACCGAAGTCTTGCAGCACCTAATGTGACAGGGTTATATGGAGTTGTCCCAAGAACCAGGCAGCTTGCTACAAACCTCAAAACAGATCATTGTTTGTTTGGCAGTTGTTTAAAGGCAAGCAGTGGAGGTGTGGGGAAGTTCTGGGCCATAGGGAGGGCCTCAATCAGGACCTTGGGCTCATGTCACATTACAGATGACCACCATTGCACTGTACAGACTTAGACACTCAACCCCCCCACCCTCCCTCAGACTTGAAACATTACACAAACGCCAACCCAGACAGACGAACATGCACATTGTGGGGTGAATTTGTAGTAGTTACATTGTACTTTGCTCAACAGCTGCTTGAATTCATGCAAAACAAATTCAAATCTAAGTGAAAACAATCTAAATCATGGAATAGGCAGAACACAGGGGGCTAACACCTTCAACATATTGTCTAGCTAACATCAATTGTTATAGCTAACCTGGAGGAGAAAGTGAGGTCTGCAGATGCTGGAGATCAAAGTTGAAACTTTATTGCTGGAACAGCACAGCAGGTCAGGCAGCATCCAGGGAACAGGAGATTCGACGTTTCGGGCACAGGCCCTTCCTGAAGAAGGGCCTGTGCCCGAAACGTCGAATCTCCTGTTCCCTGGATGCTGCCTGACCTGCTGTGCTGTTCCAGCAATAAAGTTTCAACTTATAGCTAACCTGAGAATTCTACTTTTAAAAGGTTATATTTACACAAGAAACTGTTATTTGAACAGATGAAAGACAGGATTTTTTTGATGTATAATTTGTCAAATCACTAAATTCTTGCTATAAATTGTGCCTCAATTGTGTCTACTATCATCTGAAGGAGTGGTGCTCTGAAAGCTTGTGCTTCCAATTAAACCTGTTGGACTAACCTGGTGGTGTGTGATTTTTAACTTTGTACACTCCAGTCCAACACTGGCATCTCCAAATCATGAGTGAAAGTAGCTATGGTCTTGGCCACAAATATAGGACAGAACATAATTACAAGCAGAAGGAGACAATTCAGCTCCTTGAGTGGACCCAGTCACCTATTTGATCATGTCTGATCTCATCTCAATTACACTTTCCAGCCTACTCCATAATCCTTCAACCTTAAAATACTGCAGAGGCTGGTATCCTCTCTGGAAGTCACCATTTACATGTACACAGTGCACTGGCTGTGGCCCACCAGCTTAGAGTTAATTCTATGTAATTTGTTCTCATCTGTAACAGACTTTAAATCAGCCAGTTTAGAAATTAGTCCTCAAAAGGAATACCAGTTAAACTATGCAGATGAGCCAGTTCATGAATCAAGTTCCCAAAATCAAATGAAAAGCAGTACAAAGGCTGTGGCCAGCCAGCTCAGTCAGTCCTGAGCTAACAAGATTCTGAATTGTAATTTTTACTGTTTGACAAAACGATGAACAGCAGTTTACAAAAAACAAATTTAAAGGGAAAGGGGCAAAGCCAGAACCCCAAACTCCACCTTACAACCCATTCACAAGGAAAAGAGGACCAACCTCAAATCCCACCTTATCAAAAGGTGAAACAGTAAATGCAATCAGACAGTCCAATTTACTGAATATAACAGTATATTACAGACACCCTGGCAACCCACCCAACCCTCCCACCTAGCCACTAAGGCAGCCCACACCCCTTCTGGCCACCTCTAGGCAAACCTGTCCTCCGTGGAGACTGGAGGACTACCCACCTTCTGGCCACCTCTGGGCCAGCCTGCCACAGTACCTGCCCAAGGTGACAGCACTGAGGACAGTCTACCCACCCTCTAGCTCAGGTTGACTTATGAGCCTTCAGCTCAAAGGCCTGCTAGACCCAGGGACACAAGTGCAGGTGATAAACCCAACAAGCAACAAGACAGTCCATTACCATAAACTTTTCTTCAATATGTAGAGTCGATTCCCAGGAATGGAGTCCACTCCAATGTACAGTAGATTGCTAAAAACAGAATCCACAACAAGGGTGGAGTCCACTCCTGAAGGGAACAAATACACCCCATAGCACAGGTGTTCAGACTCCATAGTTTGAGAACCAGGCCCACAGTAAATTGTAAGGCTGCTGTTAACTCAGGGGTTTGGTCCACTCCCAAAGGCAGGGTCTACTCCCAAACTCCAGGATGTTGCAAGTGCTCACCACCAACGCTGAGGAGTCTTGAGGCCTACCTACAGGAATAGCTCATCTGGATGTACCACCACAAGTTCAGTCCAAACACCAAAAACAGTGAAGACATACAAGAACACCAGTGTACAAGGGCTAAGCCCTGCCACAGAATCAGATCTTCTCAAAAAAGGAGAAACAGGCTGTACCCAGCCAGTGAAAGAGTTTCCTAATGAGGGATGAATTACACCTGAAACATTAAGTCAGGCAATTTCAAAATCAGACTACAAAAGAATGCTAGCTTTGTAAGCCAGCCAGTTTCAAAATCAGTTTCTGCTTTTTGGAGAACTTAGCAGTGACACTAGCCTAGCCAGCAGTGCCCTAAACTGGGAGATTCTAAATGTCCAGGTTTTAAGTTTACAAAAGTTAACATTAACAGCTATACACAAAATTTTGCAAGGGAGAGTGGCAGCAAAGGCAGGCCCCCAAACCCTACCATTCAACTAGTTTTCAGGAAAGGAGGACAAACCTCAAAGCCCATTTTCCATCACTACAAAACAGTACAAAGTACATTTAGACAGTCCAATTACACAAGTCCATAAAATACAGACTCTCCTGCAACCCACCCATCCCTCACTTTCTGGCTACTTGAAGGCAGCCTGCCCCTATGCCCCTTCTGGTTCTCAGTTCCACCCCGACTTTCCAACTACTCCTAGGATAGCCCATCCTGTTCCCCAACAGCCCCAGGACAACAGTGGTCAGGATGGTGTATCCAGCTTCCTTAACTGTCCTTTGCACCTTCTTGCCACCTCAGACAGCCTGCCCTGGTACCTGCCTGGGGCAACAGTGCTGAGGATGGCCTACCCACCTTCCAGCTGTCTGCCCCTACATACCATTGGTCTTTCCCCCTGATGTGCCATCTGGCCTGTGGATGGCCTTGACACCTTTCAACCACCTTTAGGACAGCCCATCCCCTTCCCTGAAGGGAAGCATACAGGGTAGCCACAAGCCTTCTGGATTTCAGCCCACTACACTTTTGGTGCTCAGCTGCTCTTTGTTGTGGTTGTTCGCCAAGCTGGGAATTTATGTTGCAGACGTTTTGTCCCCTGTCTGTCTAGGTGACATCCTCAGTGCTTGGGAGCCTTCTGTGAAGCGCTTCTGTGATGTTTCCTCCAACATTTATAGTTATTTGTATCTGCTGCTTCCAGTTGTCAGTTCCAGCTGTCCACTGCAGTGGCTGGTATATTGGGTCCAGGTCGATGTGTTTGTTGATAGAATCTGTGGATGAGTGCCATGCCTCTCAGAATTCCCTGGCTGTTCTGTTTGGCTTGTCCTATAATAGTAGTTGCCCCAGTTGAACTCATGTTGCTTGTCATCTGAGTGTGTGGCTACTAAGGATAGCTGGTCATGTCGTTTTGTGGCTAGTTGGTGTTCATGGATATCGATCGTTAGCTGTCTTCCTGTTTGTCCTATGTAGTGTTTTGTGCAGTCCTTGCATGGGATTTTGTACACTACGTTGGTTTTGCTCATGTTGGGTATCGAGTCCTTCGTCCTGGTGAGTTGTCTGAGTGGCAGTTGGTTTGTGTGCTGTTATGATGACAGATGACAAGCAACATGAATTTGACTGGGACAATGCTACTATTATAGGACAAGCCAAACAGAACAGCCAGGGAATTCCTAGAAGCATGGCACTCATCCACAGATTTGATCGATAACCACGTCGACCTGGACCCAATATACCAGCCACTGCAGCAGACAGCTGGAACTGACAACTGGAAGCAGCAGATACAAATCACTATAAATGCCAGACGAAACATCACAGAAGCACTTCACAGGAGGCTCCCAAGCACTGAGGATGTCACCTAGACAGGGGACAAAATGTCTGCAACACAAATTCCCAGCTTGGCTAACAGAACCACAACAACGTGCACCTGAACTACAAATCTTCTCCCAAACTTTGAGCTCAGCTGCTCTCACACCTTCTGACCACCTCTAGGACAGCCTGTCCCCTGAAGGACAGCCCACAAGCCTTCTTGGGAAGAAGGAACTCAGAACAGCATACCCACCTTTTGGCTCAGGACAACTGGCATCAAGGTGGCCTACCCATCCTTCAGCTCTGAGCTTTCAAGAAACCTATGAGCCTCTCTGCTCAGATGCCTGCTAGATGTGGGGACACTAGACAGTGCAGGTGATAAGCAATGAGACTGTCAATTACAACAAAGCCCTTTCTAGTACCCAGTCCATCACCATAAAGAGTTCTTCAAAATGTAGAGTCCATTCCCAGGACCAGTCTACTCCAGTATACAGTACATTGACAGTAATGGAGTCCACTGCTAAAAACAGAATTCACAACAGAGGGCAGAGTCCACTTCTGAAGGCAGCAAATGCACAGCACAGGTTCAGTCTCCATAGAGGCCTGGTTTGTCCACAGAAACAGGCCCACAATAAATAATGGTGCAGTTAACCCAGGGGTTTGGTCCACTGCAAACTCCAGAATGCAGGAAGTACTCACCTCCCAGCACAGATGTTCAGTCTTTACAGACATGAGGCCTACCCACAGGAACAGCTCATCTGAAAGTTTAATTTCAGATAAGGGCTCAGTCCAAACAGTGAAGACGTACAAAAACAACAAACCTAGAATCCAAAGGCCAAGCCCTGCCAAAAACCCAAAACTTTTACTTTGAGAAAAGAACAGAAAAGAGTAAAGGCTATAACCAGCCAGTGAAAATTCCCTAATGAGAACTGAATTGCACCTGTAACACTTCGATCAGGCAGTTTAGAAATCAGTCCTCAATAAGGAATACCAGTTAAACTGGCTATGCAGTTCAGGATCAGTTTCAGGGGAACCAAGAGCAGCAGTGACACTGACTGGCCTAGCCAGGAGAGTCAGTTCCCCAAACTGAGGAGATTCTACAGCTCCTGTTGTATGGTCAATCAGCTTTCCTGATTGCCCCCAGGTTAACAGTAACACTGCATGTAGCCCAATCAGCACCCTAAATAAAAGTTTTAAATCATTTTATTCATGAGTACAGTTTACAAAACAATTAACATTGTTTCTGTACCAGGCCCCAAGCCCTACTGTTCAACTAGTTCAATCAAATGATAACAAGCCTCAAATCCCAGTTTCAATCATTACAAAACTGGAAATGACATTTATGCATACAAGAGTCCAATTAAGTGCATAAGAAGGGCTTATGCCCGAAACGTCGATTCTCCTGTTCCTTGGATGCTGCCTGACCTGCTGCACTTTTCCAGCAACACATTTTCAGCTCTGATCTCCAGCATCTGCAGTCCTCACTTTCTCTCATACAATATAGACCCCAGCAACCCACCCATTCCTCCCACCTTCGAGCCATGAAGTCAGCCCACCCCTATGCCCCGACCTTTCAACCACCTCTAGGACAGCCCATCCGGCTTCCCCATCTCCCCAGATGATGGGCAGGACAGCCTACCCATCTTCCCTAACTGCCCTTTGCATCTTCCAGCCACCTCAGACAGCCCCCATTACCTGCCTTGATGAGTGCCAAGAATGGCGTACACCTTCTGTACAGTCTGCCCCTATAGCATTTGGGCTCTTGCCCACTTGGATGAGCAATCTGGCCTGTGGACTGCCCAGACCCACATTCTGGCCACCTCTAGGACAGCCCATCTCCTTCCCACAAGCCTTCTGGATCTTGGCACAGCCCTACACCTTCTGGTGCTTGGCTGCTCTGACACCTGACTTCCCCTTCTTGGGAGGACAGTACTTACAATGACCTACCCACTTTCTGGTGGTTGGGGCAACTGGCATCAGTGGCCTACCCACCCTCTAGCTCTCAGGGTGGCAGGTTTCAGGACAACCTATGAGCCTCCCAGTCCTTTCTGGTACAGAGTCCATGACCATAAACAGTTCTCTTCAAAATGTGGAGTCCATGCCAGTATATCAGTGCCTTGTCACAAATGGCATCCACTCCAAACTGCAGAGTCCATTGCTAAAAACAGAATCTAAAGGGGAAGGTAACTCTTAGGGGTTTGGTCCACTCTTGAAGGCAAAGTCTACTCCCAAACTCCACGATACAGCAAGTGCTCACATTCAGCACATGTCCAGACTTTGCAGAGGCCTAGTGCTAAGATCAAGCCTACTCACAGGAATGCTCATCTGTATTTTCAGAAGGGCTCAGTACTAAAACAAAGCACTAAACAGTGAAGACAAGAAAACTAGAGTCCAAGAGCTAAGCCCTGCCATGAAATCAGCATAGTCCTTTCCTAAAGAAAAAAAGTGTAACACGCTGTAACCAGTTAAATAATCCCCTAATGACAACTGAGTTACTCCTGAAACTGTTTAAATCAGGCAGTTTAGACATCAGTCCTCAAAAGGAATACCAGTTACAAACTGGCTAAATAATTCAGCTAGTTCAGGAATCAGGTTTCCAAAAACAGCAGTAACACTGGCTGTAGCAGCAGCTAGCAGTCAGTGCCCTAAACTGAGGGCAGTAAATCCCCTGGGAGAGGAGCAAAGCCAGGCCCCAAACCCTACCATTCAAACAGTTCAGGGAAATTAGGACAAACCTCAAAAACCAGTTTCAATCACCACAAACAATAACAATTACATGTACATAAGACAGTCCAATTACAGAGGAGTTGTACATAAAATAGATCCCAAGCAATCCACCTCTCCCACTTCTGAAGAAGGCAGCCTGCCCCTACACCCCTTCCAGCTCAGTCCACCCCAATCTTCTCCCAGCCACCTCTAGGAGAGCCCATCCTGCTTCCCAACCCACCCCCCGCCACCACAGATAACAGTCAGGACAGCCTACCCACCTTCTAGTTTCCCTAACCATCCTTTGCACCTTCTGGCCACCTCTAAAATAGCTTGTCCCCTTCTCTGGGATACAGAATGCAGGGCAGCCCAGAAGCTGTCCCAATCAAAGTTTGCCCTTACACCTTCCAACCACCTCTAGGACAACCTGTGACAATTACACCTTCTCAAGACAACAGCACTCAGAACAGCCTACCCACCTTCCAGCTCTTGGGGCAGGGAGCATCAAGGTGGCTTACCCACCCTCCAGCTTTCACGACAGCTTACTAACCTTCAGGTTGGCAGGATTGCCTGCCTACTTACCCTCCAGCTCACAGGGTGACAGCTTTCAGAACAACTTAAGCCTCCCAGCTCTCAATAAGACCAGCCAGACTTAGGGACACAAGACAAGCAACAAGACAGTCAATTACAACAGTCCTTTTTGTAGGAGATACCATTACCATAAAGCGCTCTCCAAAATGTAGAGTCCAGTTCCAGGAAGAGTAGTGCATTGTCAGAATGCAAGTCCATTCTGAACTGCAGAGTCCATTGCAAAGAGAGTCCACAACCAAGGGCAGAGTCCACTCTGGAAGGCAGGGAATGCACACCCCACAGCATACAGGTGTTCAGTCTCCATTGAGGCCTGACACATCCTTTGAGACCTAGGCCCACTCACAGGAACACAGTACATTATAAGGGAGCAGTTAACTCACAGGGATTTGATACACTCCCAAACTCCAGGATACAAGTGCTCACCTCCTAGCACACAGGTGAGGAGTCTTTACGGAGGCCCAGTTCCAGGTCTTCACATGGAAGAGCTCATCTGGTCAGATATATTTTCTCTGAAGGGCTCAGTCCAAACACCAAAAACAGTGAAGACACATACAAAAAGCAAAGTAGAGTCCAAGGGCTAAACCCTGCTACAAAAATCATTATCCTTTTCTCAAAGAGGAGAAAAGAGTAACATGTGCTGTAACCAGCCAGTGAAACAACAACCCCCTAATGAGAAGAGTTGTCTGTGTGGATCAGGCAGTTTAGAAATCAGTCCTCACTGAAAAAAACAAAAGTTAACAAACCAGCTAAATAATTCAGCCAGTTCAGAAATCAGGTTTCCCTCAAAACAGCAATAATACACCAGCTAATACAGAGTCACCACCCTAAACTGAAGGGCATGCTAACCCCAATCAAGGAGTTCATTGTTAATGAAGTCCACCTTGTTCCAATTTCTACAGCCCATTACAAATTTTAAAATTGTCTATCTCCTCCTTAAATTTACTCAGTGTCCCAGTATCCACCATGTTTTGGGATAATTAATTACACAGAATCATGACCCTTTGAGAGAGGAAATATTTCCTCATCTCTATTTAGGTTTGCTACCTCTTATCCTAAAATTCTGACCTCTTGATCTGGATTACCCCACGTGAGGAAGCATCCTTTCTATGTTTGCTTTGTCAGTCCCTGTTAGCATGTTATACACCTCAGTTAGATCTCCTCCTATTCTTCTGATCTCTTCTTATTCTTCTGATCTCCTGAGATTGTAAGCCTAAACTATTCAATCTCTCTTCATAAAACAAATCCCTCATCTCTAGAATAAACCTCGTGAGCCTAGTCTGAAGTACCTCCAATGCAACTATATTCCTCCTCAAGTAATGAATCCAAAGTTGTGTGTAATATTTCAGATGGGGAGTCACTACTACCCAGTAAAGTTGCAACAACACTTCAATACTTTTATACTCTAGTCCTTTAGTCATAAATGCCAAAATTCCATTTGCTTTCCTTATTACCTGCTGAACCTGCATATTCGTTTTCTGCAATTCCTGCACACATTTAATCCTGCACACATTTCATCTGCCAAATTTTAGCCGTTCACCTAACCTATCTATATCTATTTGTAAATTTATTATTTCTTCATTGTAGCTTATTTTCCTACCTATTTTGTCATGATCTGCAGTTTCGGCTATCATAACTTTCTATCCCTCCATCCAAATCATTAATATAGATTGTAAATAGTTGAGGCCTGAGGATCAAACCCTGTGGCATCCTATATTTGCATCTTGCCAACCAGAAAATGACCCGCTTTTCCTCATTCTGTGCATGCTGTCGATTAGCCAATTCTGTATCCTAAAACATTACTGCTAATCTCATGTGATCTTATCTTGTGTATTAACCTTTTGTGCAGCTTCTTATCAAATATCTTCTGTAATCCCAGATATGTTACATTTGCAGGATTCTTACATTTTTAAGGAATAAGTCAATTATGATTTGCCCTTCATAAAGGCATGCTGACTCTGATTAATTGTATTTTTCAAATGTCCTGTTATAACATCCTCAATAATAGTTTCCAAAAATGTTCTGGTGATACATGTTAAGCTAACTGCTCTGTAGTTTCCTAGTTTCTGATGCTTTGCCTTTCCTGCATCCAAGGAATTTGAAATGTTGTAATCAATGAATTCACTATCTCTGCTGCCACTTTCTTTCAGACCATCGGGCTTAAGGGGGTATAAAAATGTTTAATGGACAGGAAAGGCACATTTGGAAGTTTGAGAAGTTGCTTTTGAAAGTAAAACACTTGCCTTGATTAGAAAACTTAGCTCTTAACTTTATTTCCCTTAAATTGACAGCATCAAAGCTACTGTAAGGTATAATTACAGTGTCAGCAGTTCACATAGGAAGTTATGTTATAAATGTTTAAAATTGAGAATAGAGTATATAAATTTTAAAATGAGTACAGTTAAAATTGTGTGTCATCATCTGTTTGTTCCCTCTTCTCACTGTCACCACCTGATGTCTGATCTTGGTGTTTATTTTTGTGTAAATGTCTCTGGAATGTTGCTCAGATAAGATAGACACATTTGAATATTATGTATATAATTCAATACGTAACGAGAAAACAACTAAATTTAAGCAGTATAGCACAGAAACCTTTTGAAACTGATGTACAGATGTTCTGTTTCTTTTCAGAACATTGCTATCCTCCTAAAGTTTACTTCAACTGTGCAAATGCGCAAGATGGTGAATATGGAGCTGCTTGTGCACAAACATGTCAGATGCTGGCTGCAGAAGGTCAATGTGTAAGTAAGCAAACATTTTGTATGATTCACATATCTGATTAAACAATTAAAGTTGTCCTTGTGCAATATATTGTAAAATTTAAGTTAATTATTTTCCATTACATTTGATTCAATTTCCTCAGTTAACAACAAAATGTGTATCCGGTTGTGTATGTCCGGATGGTCTGGTGCTGGATGAGGGAAAAGGCTGTGTTCACCCTGACAATTGTTCATGTGAATATGGTGGGCATTCATATGGACAGGATGACGTAATTGTGAAGGACTGTATGAAGTGGTAAGAAATATTTGACCTCTATTTTCTTAATGACCGCTGTACAAACAGTGGCAACTATGTTGTATGCAAGACAAAAAACAAGTCTTAGTCAAAGGAAATTTGTTAGCCAATGCATCTTGTTGTTGTTCAACCATTGCCATGAAGTCATTTATTTTCACATGAATTATTGAAACAGAGTAATGGTAACCCAACTAATTAGTTGTTAGAAAATTAACTGCTATGATAATGCATCATTCCCTCAGTAGACTACTACAATGTCAGATTATGCACATGTGATAGCATTTAATCCTTCCATCAACTTCTTCAAACCTATTTGTATAAATAACAGTTTCAGGGCTGTTTAGAAAATTTAATGTGACTGGGAGTGAACAAGGCAGGAAAGTAAATAAATAGGTTTTTGAATAAATTTTAAATTACTTCCTGAAACTGAAAACCTTAAACTAACAAAGGAGCAACTATTGGTATTAATTACTGGAAAAGTCTGATCTTAGACTGAAACCTAATAGATCATATTTTGCTTGGTATTAGCTTTAACAAATTGGTCTCTTGCTGAACCATAAGTATGCAATATCTCACATTTTGCTTTAATAATAAAACAGAACTTTATTGACAAAAGAAATGGTAAAATTAAATGAATCAAACTAACTACTTCTAATTCAAATTTTTTTAAAAATTTAGCACGCAGTACAAGTCTGATCATATTCATCCCCAAGTATTCCTACATAAATTGAAAAGGGAAATAACGTCGGTATCATACTAAAAGCACACTCCAGTACAAAATCCAAAAACATACCATGCATAATACCCAAATCATCACTCATATAGTACATCTGCAGGCCTGCCTGTCTGTCACATATCTATAGGCTTAAAGCACTTCAACCTTTAGACTGCAATTGCACATAACTTCTTTCTGGAATTTTTTATGCACCTAACTTGAATATGCTCAGATTGAAGTAGACTCTTCGGGGTTTTATCCCAGCACTTCTGGTCTCAGCCTAACATTAACTCTTTGCTATAAAACTATCAAGTTTTACTTACCTTCAAAAGAGCACTGGTTTGTATAAACACCTACACCAAAGGACAGCACAGGACTGCTCAAAACCTAATGTATAGCCCTCTCTCAAAACTATGGGTGTTATCCTTAAACTGAAAAAAACATCCTTAACCTTCCAAACTAGAGCTTATTTATATTATTGTGTCGTAAACCCTATGAATGTACAGAAAAACAACTCATTAATTCTAAACCTATACCTCAAAAAAAGTTTGAAAAGAAATTACTGTGATCATAGAAATACAAGGTAATTATTAACTTCAGTAACACAGGAAGCCTACATGTTAGTAACTCAAAACCAAAACCCAAACTTAAATAAATTATTAAAATATACATAAAACACACAGTCTGCATTGCACAGGTAATACTCAAATTAATTATGAACAAGCAATAATACATGAAATTGAAAAAAAGAAGCATTTCTGTAAGGGGTTATAATTAAATTTAATCAGGCAACAGAACTGGAGTTTACAAACTATGATTTTTTGTTTATGGTTGAAGGAATAAGAAATGAAACACATTAATTGATTTCGAGATATTGGTATTTGTTAAATCAATGAACTACAATGTATTTTAAAAGGTAATTGGCGGATCAGAGCTAAGTACTTTTATTTCTGAAATATGAAGGAGATATTTTAAGGCAGCTATGATTGTTGTTAGGAGCAATGAGGACTCTCAGCCAAGCATACATAATACGGTTTGGCTGAGCCCAGACCTCCATAATGCTTTCTTTGATGAAATAGATGTACAAAAAGAAAAACATTGCTGAATCAATAGATATACACCCTTTTATTCTGTAATCTATTTTTATCATGGCTCAGTATTTATTTATACAAGTTAAGCATGTTCTTTGTTTCTGTTACTGATACTTTACAGATCTGGGTCATTGATATTTTTATAGCGCCATTGCAGAACATTTTTAAGAAGATAGGAGTGGCTATATTTAAGTATGTCCACACATGCCATTGTTGCTATGCAGTGGATTACTTCTTCATATTATGGTTGAAATTACATGGAAGTACAATGAGTTGGCATGAAGAGTATATAGTGCTACTGAGGGTTGGTGGAGAGTGTGGGCAGAAATGGAGGATATGAGTATCCACTGACGCGTGAAAAGAAGCTTGGTTAGGGAGTGATTTGAAGGCCTCTGTTCAGCATGAATGTTATGAAAGGTAATTGGAAATGGGTGAGTCATAAATTAGTATTAGGACTCATAGGTAAAACCTTTGAAGGTACCTTTCAGAACATTTTAGATCCATCTAAGGTTTACAACTCCTTCTGAGACCTTGAAACATTGGTCTAAATTCATGAGAAGTACAAGGGCCTAGGATATGTCTACAATGCAGTAAGCAAACCTTTGTCCTGATTTAATCAAAATCAGGACATTGAGAACAGGGGTGGGAATCAACAAGTTATGTCCCATTCCATTCCATCACCAGAGTCTTTGGAAAATTCCTTCTTAATATCAACTATTATATTAATTTTTAAGTACCAGACTTAAACAGAATCTTTGACTAGAGCGTAGTGAACATTCATCAAAATGACATGTGCGATGAAGGACTCAACCGCAGTAAATGAGTGGATTAACCTACAGGGTGTTATGGAGTGTTTAAGCAATGAAAAGATTAATATAACAGAAAAGGAAAATAAAGAGTCATGGATGTAATTTTCATTGTCACTTTCAATCGAATAACATTTAAATTATGTAAGAACAATTTTTAAGGAGGAATATAGATGTTAGTCGGTTTGTGGAAAGGGGGTTCATAATTAACTAGGTCAGTTTTTCCAGAACCATGATTTTTTTTAACTAACATGCCCCTCCAGGAGTAATACAGGAGGGTTATTTGTATTGTGTAGGCATATGGTGAGAGTGTGAAAACATTGATCAGTATTATGTTGCTTTTGGCTTTAGAATAGCCAAGAATTAGTTTTAACTAAGAAAAACTGAAAAGTTTAGAAAGTTTTTTGGGCACTTCCAAGAAATCCTGAGTTGAGTAACGTCTCAATGTAGTCTGTCCTTGGCAAAGGAGATTACTCACAGCAGTTAGGGAATGCTTTGGAAAGATTTTAGCTCGTGAAACTTGGTGTGCATCTTAAAAAGTATAAAGGTAGATAAATCCCTGGGTCCTGATGGGATCTAGCCCAGAATTTTGAGGGAGGCAAAAGAAAAATTGCTGGAGCACTGGGTCTCTTTGACCCAGATGAGGCCCCAGAACATTCAATGTTGTTCCATTGTTTAAGAAGTATAACAGGGAAGATCTCGGAAGTTACAGGCCTATGAGCGTCACTTCAGTGGTAGGGAAATTATTGGAAAAGATTCTCATGGGCAAGAGCTTTATGCATTTAGAAGTAAATGGATTTATGAGCAATAGACAACACAATGTTGCATATTCAATTTTAGCAACAAAACAGAAGTTTATTACACAAAAAAAAGATAAAATAGAATAAATCAAGCTATTTACATATATCATAATGCAAAAGATTTTGAAACATGGTAAAAATGCAATCTTATTGAGCTAAGAGTGCACCCTTCTCTGTCACATTTACAGATTTGATTTAATTGTACATTTTGATTCCTAGTTTTGAGAGCAAGAGGCTATCAGGTCTCTTGTTCTTACAACTGAGCTTGGGAGTTTTGTAGCTTTTTATAATCCTCGCAGGATTCTAACTGAATATTTTTGTCTGGAATTTTCAAATTAACCCTTACAATAGGGTTTCGAACTGATCTCATTCAATTACTTTCTCCAAGTGAAACTTTTTTTTCATGCTTTTCCTTCAAACTTTGACAAGAACTTCTGTAAACTGAAACCAAAAGTTTCACAAGCTGTAGGCTTTTCCCCTAAGCAAAACAAAAAGAATTTCTGACTCTTCTAAACCTAAAACAGGCTGAAACATTTCAATTGTTTACTCCTTGTGATTATAAAACTCTCACTGTGCAAGCTGATTTCTGTTATCATTTCAGGAATCCTCTCTATCTTTCATACTGTTTTCAAACATTTGTGGTTGAAGAAAGACTGACAAGTTAATACCTGTACACCTTCATACAGAGAGACCAAAACCCAATTTCCTTAGTTCAAAATCCAATCTTTAAAATAAATTAATAAATTACATTAATATATGTGTAACTCACACACCTTACATCAGCGTAAGATTGGAAATTTACGCAAAGACAGAAAACTGAATATGAGTCAGCTGGTTATTCTTAGTCGAGAGTGTCGTGCTGAAAAAGACCTGCCCGAAATGTTGGTTTTCCTGCTCCTCAAATGCTGCCTGACCTGCTGTGCTTTTCCAGCACCACACTCTCTACTCTGATCTCCAGCATCTGCAATACTCACTTTTGCCGGATTATTCTCAAGTTGAGTAGGATTTTGCAATGATCAATATTAGACCCCCAACTATTCCAATCTGCATCAATAGCTAGGATGTGGGAACATAGTATAATATATTCACATCTGAAGAATCAACAGCTAAGAGGGAATGTGTGTTAGGAAAATACAAAGAGGCTTTAGGAGGATTTAGGGAGGTGGAGTAAATGGCAAAAACATGGTAGAATTCTTAACGTCTTTTAATAACAATATGAAGAATTTAAACTCACTTAACTACTCAGGAAAAGTTAGAGGATTCAAGCCCCACTCAAACTCTTGGATAATTATTAAGTTGATTGCCCAACTCATCTAACATAGAATCCCTACCGCATTGAGCCAGACCAATCAGACCATCAAATCCAACCAATGCTCTGAAGAGCACCTCACCCAGACCCACTCCCTTGCCCTATCGCTGTAATGCTGCATTTCCCATGGCCAAGCCACCTAACCTGTACATCTTTGGACTATGGGAGGATACTAGTTCACCTGGTGGAAACCCACGCATTCATGGGTCAAATGAGCAAATGCCACACAGTCACCTGAAGATGGAATTGAACCTGCTTCCCTAGTGCTGTGAGGCAACAGTGCTAACCACTGAGCAACCATACTGTCCCCCTCCCTCCCTAGCACTGACCTAGAATCCTTCAACAATGGTGGTTACTGCTACTAGCTTCAACATTGCTTGTACAGGTCTCCTTTTTCATATCAGGTGGCTCTTGTCCAGGAATCTGCCCTGCAAAAAAATTGTAAAGATAGCAGTGTATTTTTTACTCTGATGTCTGAAACTATTTCTGACCCTGTTGCTATGGAACAGGCCAGATCCCCTCAAAACATTTCAAGAAGGTAGCTCAGATCCTAACTTTTCCAGTTGTTTTGAGCAGGTGTAAAGTGGATATTCCAGGAATGATGCAAATGGTTTTAAACAAAACAGAATTTATTGACAGATTACTGAATGAAACACAAACAAAAGAGAACAGAATACAGAATGAATTAACCTATCTGAAAACGCAATAGATTATCCCAACTTAATAATGCTGTTCTAAATTTCTGCAACAATCCCCATAAACACCACTTGGCAAAAAACATAATATCAAACACAGGATCTTACAGGAGAGAGAGATGTCAGAGAGATTCAGTAGCTGTTTCCTTAACCAGCAGCCTCAAAGAACCAACTGCTTGCTCTGAACAGCCAGACTGCTAAAACCAAAACAAACTGAACCAGGGAAAAGCTGAACTAGGAGAACTGGCCACTCCCCTTTTGTTGCACAAGTGTTTTTTAAATTAAAACTGAAAGCCTTTTGCCTGAGGTAATATCTGTTAGCTGTAATCAAATTAACCCTAACACCCATTCAGACCAATAGCCCGGAACCTCTGCGTTTATGACCCTGCTGAAAAATAAAACAAGGACAACATAACCTTGTTAAAAGAGCAACATCATCACACTGTTCAGACTTTCAGCCAATTGTGCATAAGTTTATCTACATTGGCAAGAAGATCAAATGCAGAATAGTTCCTAATGGTGGCTATCATAAAGTCATAAAGCATAGAAACAGGCCCTTTGGTCTACCATGTCTATGTTGACCGACAAACAATCCCAATTACCTCCACTTAGTCTATAGCCTGCTGTGCTATGGCATTCTAAGTGTTCATCCAAATGTTTCTTGAATGTTCTGAGAGTGCCTGCCTCTGCCTGTGCCTCTGCCACTTCCTTAGGGAGCACGTTCCATATTTCTGCCACCTTCTGAATGAACGCTTTTTCGTCTCAGATCTTCTCTAAACCACTTATTCCTCACCTTAAACTTCTGCCCTCTGGTCTTAATGCATGTGCCATGGGAAGAACAATTCCCATGATCTACTGTGTCTGTGCCGCTCATAATTTTGTGTACCTTATTCAAATTTTCCCCTCAGCCTCCTCTGCTTCAAGGAAAACAAACCCTGCCTATCCAGTCACTCCTCAAAACCAAGATTTTAATTCCAGGCAATATTCTGGAGAATCTTCTCTAAAAATTCACCCCACTGCAGTCATGTCCTTCTGATTGTGTGGTGACCAGAATTGGATACAGTATTTCATCTGTGACATAACCAGTGTTTTAAGAAGTTATAAAAATACTTTGTTGCTCCCATATTCCATTCCCTGGCTTGTAAAGGCAAGCACTCCATCTAATCCTTTCACACTAAGATGATCCTAGTTAATGCCAGCAAAGTTGAAATCTCTGATATTTATAACTCTGTTTCTTTCACAACTTTCCGTGATTTGCCAACATTCCTGCTCCTCTACCTCCCTCTGACTGTTGGGAGACCTGTAGTCTAATCCCATCAACTCCTCTGATGAAGGAGCAGCTCTCCAAAAGCTTATGATTTCACATAAACTGTTGGACCATAACCTGGTGTTATGTAACTTCTTATTTAATCCCAGCAAAGTAATTGCCCCTCTTTAATTTCTAAGTTGAATCTAGATGGACTTATTTGAAGACCCTTCCAGAACATCGTCACTCATTACTGCAGTGATGTTTTCATTCATTAATAATGCAGTGCGACCACTTTGCTAACATTCCAGTCCCTGCTATCATAATTGAAGCTTCTATGTGGAATGTTGAGCTGTCACCACTGACCTTCCTTCAATCATATCTTGGTGGTAGCAACAATATCACATTCCCACACACTAATTAATGTTCTAGGTTCATCCGCCTTACCAGTCAAGCTCCTTATATTAAAATTGATGCAGTTTAGTTTTCTGGACTCCCCTATGCCTATCCTGCCCATGTTTCTGCACCTACAGATTGTCCTAGCATTCTTTCTATATCTGGTCAGACCTTGACCCGACTTTCCATCAAGTTTTACAGAGTGCTGTATTACCCTGCCAAATTAGTTTAAAATTTTACCGACAGTGCAAGCAAACCTCCTATCAAGGATATTGGACCCAGTCCAGTTCAGGTAAAATCAGTCCAGTCCATCAACCCCAGAAACTGTTCCAATGACCTAAAAATCTAATGCCCTTCCTTCTTCACCATCCCTTTAGTAAAGAGACAGGTCCGGACATAGCACAGTAGGGAGCAAGGAATGCCTGTTGGATTAAATTTCATCTATTTCAATGCAAGAGGACTGTCAGGTAAGGCCGATGACCTCAGGGTGTGGATAGATATGTGGGATTGGGATATTATAACCATTACAGAAAAATGGCTAAGAGGGGGAACAGGACTGGCAGCTTAATGTACCAGGGTATAGGTGCTTCAAGTAGGACAGAAATGGTGGAAAGAGAGGAGTGGGAGTTTCACTTTTGATTAAGGAGTATCACAGCAGTCGTCAGAGATGAAATAACTGTGGATGGAGCTAAGAAATAAGAAGGGTGTGATGACATTATTGGGGTTGTACTATAGGCCCCCAAATAGTCAACAGGAATTAGAGGAACAAATATGCAGGGAGATTGGGG
Source organism: Chiloscyllium plagiosum (assembly GCF_004010195.1). Lineage (NCBI taxonomy): Eukaryota > Metazoa > Chordata > Chondrichthyes > Orectolobiformes > Hemiscylliidae > Chiloscyllium > Chiloscyllium plagiosum. The sequence continues at coordinate 67,905,445 of NC_057725.1, forward strand.
AGACTTGCAGGACCAATAGGGTTGTCATAGGAGGGGATTTTAATTTTCCTAACATAGACTGGGACTGGCAGCGCGTTAAGGGCTTAGATGGGTTGGAATTTGTTAAGTGTGTTCAGGAAAGTTTCCTCAAGCAGTATATAGAGAGTCCTATTTGGGAAGGGGCAAAACTCAACCTAATCTTAGTAAATAGGCCATGACAAGTGACTGAGGTGATGGTGGGAGAAAAAATTGGGACCAGTGACCATAGTTCTATTCATTTTAAAATTGTTATAGAGAGGGATGAAACTGGTCCACAGGTTCAGATTCTAAACTGGGGCAAGGTAAATTTTAATGGAATTGACATGAGCTTGCAGGGATTGATTGGAATAGTTTGCTTGCAGGCAAAGGGACCTCTGAAAAGTAGGAGGCCTTTAAAAGTGAGATAGCTAGAGTTCACGGTCCATATGTCTCTGTGAGGGTGAAAGGCAAAGTTGACAGGAATAGGGAACCCTGGATAACAAGAGATATTGAGGCTTTGACCAGAAAAAAAGAAGGACATATGGCTCAGGTACAGGAAGTTGGGATCAATGGAACCCTGGAGATATATAGGGAAGTTTGGAGATTACTGAAGAAGGAAATCAGGAGAATGAAAACGGGCACAAGATAGGTTTGGCTGAGAAGATTAGAGTGAATCCAAAGAGGTTCTTTCAGTGTATTAAAGGAGAAAGAATAATTAGAAAGAGAATACGAAACCCCTCAAGGACCAAAGTGGATATGTATGTGTAGAACCACAGGAGATGGGCAAGGTGCTCAATGAATATTTCTCCTCTGTGTTTCCCATGGACAAAGACATGAAGACTTGGGAACTTGGGTAACCCTCGGATTCAGGACCGCCCTCTTGACCTGCAATCTTCTTCCCGACCTCTCCGTCCCCACCCCCTCTCCGGCCTATCACCCTCACCCTCACCTCCTTCCACCTATCGTATTCCCAGCGCCCCTCCCCCAAATTTCCTGTCCCCTACCTTTTATCTCAGCCCGCTTGGCACACCAGCCTCATTCCTGAAGAAGGGCTTATGCCCGAAACGTCGATTCTCCTGCTCCTCAGATGCTGCCTGGCCTGCTGTGTTTATCCAGCACCACATTTGTCAACTTCATTTCTTGGGGACAGTCCATATCCCAGTAGAGGAGATTTTGGACATATTAAAATGAATGAAGCTGGATAAATCTCCTGCTCCTGACTAGATATATCCAAGAACACTGCAAGAAGCTAGAAAAGAAATTGCAGAGGCTCTAGCAGATGGGCAAGGTGCTCAATGAATATTTTTCCTCTGTGTTTCCCGTGGACAAAGACATGAAGACTTGGGAACTTGGGAAAGTTAGTTGTGATTTCTTGGGGACAGTCCATATCCCAGTAGAGGAGATTTTGGACATATTAAAATGTATGAAGCTGGATAAATCTCTGCTCCTGACTAGATATATCCAAGAACACTGCAAGAAGCTAGAAAAGAAATTGCAGAGGCTCTAGCTGATATTTTTGCATAATCATTAGCCACTGATGGAGTGCTAGAAGACTGGAGGGTAGTGAATGTTGTGCCCTTATTCAAGAAGGGCTGAACAGAAAAACCTGAGAATTATAGACCAGTAAGTTGAACACCTGGGGTAGGTAAATTGAGATGATTCTGACAAATAAGATATGTGCATTTGGAAAAACAGGGTTTGATTAGGAATAGTCAGCATGGCTTTGTGCTTGAGAGATCATGCCTTACAACTTTGTTAGAGCTCTTTGATGAAATGGCCATGAAGGATGATGAGGGCAGGGCAGTAGACATAGGCTACATGGATTTCAGAAAGTCCTTTGATAAGGTTCCACATGGTATGCTGCTCCAGAAGGTTAGATCGCATAGAATCTAGGAAGAGCTGGCAAATTGGATACACAATTGGCCTGATGGTAGGAAGCAGAGGGTAATAGTGGATGGATGCTTGTCGGATTGGAGACCTGTGACTCGTAGAGTGCCTCAGGGTTCGTGCTGGGCTCATTGCTGTTTGGTATCTATACAGCGGTTTGGATAAGAATTTACAATACATGATTAGTAAGTTTGCAGATGACACTAAAATAGGTGGTATTGTGGATAGGAGTAAGGTTATCGGAAATTGCAGCAGGACCTTGATTAGCTGAGAAGTGGATTGAGAAATGGCAAATGAATTTGATATAGATGTGTGAGGTCTTCTGTTTTGGAAAGTCAAGTCAAGACAGGAGTTTCATGGTGAATGGTAGGGCCTTAAGGAGTGTAGTGGAAAAGAGGGACCTTGGAATTTAGGTGCATGGTTCTCTGAAAGTGGAGTCACAGGTAGACAGGTTAGTTAAGAAGCCTTTTGGCGCTCTGGTCTTCAGTCAGGGCATTGAGTATAGAAGTTCGGAAGTTAGTTTGCAGTTGTACTGGACGTTAGTGAGGCAGCACGTGGAGTATTGTGTTCAGTTTCGGTCAACTTGCTATAGGAATGATGTTATTAAACTGGAAGAGTGCAGAAGGAATTTAGAAGGATGTTGCCAGGTCTCAATGATCTGAGTTATAGGGAGAGGTTGGACAAGTTAAGACTTCTTTATTTAGAGTGTAGGAGACTGAGGGGGAATCTTATGGAAGTGTATAAGATCATGAGAGGCATGGATAGGGTGAATGCATTCAATTTTTTTTCCCAGGCTTGTGGAATTTAGGACTAGAGCGCATCAGTTTAAGGTTGGAGGGGAAAGAATAAAAGGGAACCTAGGGACAAGGTTTTATACAGAGGGTTGTATGCAAATGGATGAGCTGCCAGCAGACATGATTGAGCATGTACATGAACAACATTTGAAAGGCAAAGAACATAGAACATTACAGCGCAGTACAGGCCCTTTGGCCCTTGATATTGTGCCAATCTGTGAAACCAATCTGAAGCCCATCTAACCAGCACTATTCCATTCTCGTCGATATGTCTATCCAATGATCATTTAAATGCCCTTAACGTTGACGAGTCTACGACTGTTGCAAGCAGTGCATTCCATGCCCCTACTACTCTCTGAGTAAAGAAACTACCTCTGACGTCTGTCCTATATCTATCACCGCTCAATTTAAAGCTATGTTCCCTTGTGCTAGCCATCACTATCCGAGGAAAAAAGGCTTTCATTGTCCATCCTATCTAATCCTCTAATTATCTCTCAATTAAGTCACCTCTCAACCTTCTTCTCTCCAATGGAAACAGCCTCAAGTCCCTCAGCCTTTCCTTGTAAGACCTTTCCTCCATGGCAGGCAACATTCGAGTAAATCTCCTCTGAACCTTTTCCAAAACTTCCACATTCGTATAATGTGATGACCAGAACTGTACACAATATTCCAAGTGCAGCCGCACAAGAGTTTTGTACAGCTGCAGTATGACCTCATGATTCCGAAATTCTATTCCTCTACCAATAAAAGCTAACACACATTATGCCTTCTTAACAACCCTATCAACATGTGTGGCAACTTTCAGGGATCTATGTATATGGACATGGAGATCCCACTGCTCATCTACACCATCAAGAATCTTACCATAAGCCCAGTACTCTGCATTCTTGTTGCTCCTTCCAAAATGAATCACCTCACACTTTTCCACATTAGACTCCATTTGCCACCTCTCTGCAGCTTATCTATGTCCCTCTGTAACCTACAACATCCTTTGTCACTATCCACAACTCTACTAACCTTAGTGTCATCCGCAAATTTACTAACCCATCCTTCCAAGCCCTCGTCCAGGTCATTTGGAAAAGAGGGAAACAGCAGTGGACCCAAAACAGATCCTTGCCGTACACCACTAGTAACTGATCTCAGGATGAATATTTCCCATCAACCACCATCCTCTGCCTTCTTTCAGCTAGCCAATTACTGATCCAAACCCGTTAAATTTCCCTCAATCCCATGCCTCTGTATTTTATGCAGAACCTTATCAAATTCCTTACTGAAATCCATATACACCATGTTAACCGCTTTACCCTTATCCACCTGTTTGGTCACCTCCTCAACGAACTGAATAAGTTTTGTGAGGCACAAACTACCCTTCACAAAACTATGTTGACTATCCCGAATCAATTTATTCCTTTCTAGATGATTATAATTCCTATCTCTTATAACCTTTTCCAACACTTTACCCAGAACCAAAGTAAGCCTCATTGGTCTATAATTATTAGGGTTGTCTCTACTCCCCTTTTTGAATAAGGGAACAGCATTTGCTATCCTCCAGTCTTAACTATGAAAAGAGATTGAGGAGACTAGGCCGTTATTTTCTAGGGTTTTGAAGAATGAGGGGTGATCTGTTTTCTTTCTGCAGATGCTACCAGACTTGCATTGTTTTTCCAGCAATTTCTGTTTTTGTTATTGTTGTGCAGGCTCACTTGGGAGAAGCAACTGTAATATGATAGAATTCTTCATTCATCTGGAAAGTGACGTAGTCAATTCCAAAATTTGGTTCCTGAATCTAAATAAAGAGAACTTTGAGGATATGACTGAAAGATTGGCAAGATAGATTTGGAACCTTACAAAAAATGTTGATTGTGGATAGGTAATTGTTCCATTTAAAGAATGTGTGCATGAATTGCACTTTATTCCTTACTTACTTCTGTCTGGCAAAACATAAAAGAGGAAAGATGGCTGATCCATAACTTACAAAATAAATTTGAGGTAGTACTAGATCAAAGAGGAACCATATTAAAATACCTGAAAAAGCAGCAAGCCTGAGTACCGAGAGCATTTTAGAATTCAGCAAAAGAGTACAAAACATTTGGTCCAGCTCGGTAAAATCGCACATGAGAATAAAATTGCAAGAAATGTAGAAACTAGCCATAAAAGCTTCTATAAATATGTGAGGAGAAAATGATTAAAAAAGACAAATTGAAGTCCCTTACAGTTAGGAAATTATAGTGGGGAACAAAGAAATACCAGAAGAACTGAGCATATAGTTTGGTCAGTCTTCACAAAAGAGGCCACAAATAATCTCATAGAATTGTTAGAGAACTAAGGGTCCAGTGAAAGGGCAGGATTGAAGAAAGTCAGTACTAATTAAAAAATACTGCTGGAAAATAAATGAAATTAAAGTCTGGTAAGTCTGATAATCTATATCCAGTGTTCTAAAAGAAGAGGCCTTAGAAATACTGGTTACATTGGTGGTGATCTTCCAAACTTCTTTGATTTTAGATAGAAAATGTAACCCTACAATTTTAAAAAAGAGGGGAAGAAAAACAAGACAATTACAGACCAATTAGCCTGATATGAGTCCTGGGGAAAGTGCTAGCAACAGTTATAAAAGATGTGATAACAGAACATGGGGGAAATAAAAACAGGATTAGACAAAGTCAGCATGGGTTTATAAAAGCAAATCATGCTTAGAAAATCCAGTGGTGTATTTTTTAAAGGATTTAGCTAGTAGAATAGATTAAGGAGAACTATTAGATGTAGTGTATTTGGATTTTCAGAAGGCTTTTGATAAGGGCATTCATATGACATTATTGGGCAAAGTTAAAGCGCATGGGATAGCGGTAATATATATTAACATGGGTTGAGAGTTGGTTGGCAGACAGGAAACAGAGAGTGGTAATAAATGGATCTCTTTCTGCATGGCAGATAGTGATGAAGGGGATGCTGCAAGGAACAATGCTTAGGGCCCAAGTATTCACTATACACATAAAATGCCTTGGATGAGGGAAGCAAATGCAGCATAGAGCATAGTTGAAAAATGTGGTGCTGGAAAAAACAGCAGGCCAGACAGCATCCGAGGAGCAGGAGAATCGACGTTTCGGGCATAAGCCCTTCTTCAGGAATGAGGCTGGTGTGCCAAGCGGGCTGAGATAAAGGGTAGGGGGGAGGGAATTTGGGGCAGGGGCACTGGGAATAGGATAGGTGGAAGGAGGTGAGGGTGAGGGTGATAGGCCGGAGAGGGGG
>NC_057725.1:67911649-67912737 GCF_004010195.1 Chiloscyllium plagiosum
CATTGGGGCCTTGGAGGGAGGTGAGGGGGGAGGTGTGGGCGCAAGGTTTGCACTTCTTGTGGTTGCAGGGGAAGGTGCCGGGAGTGGAGGTTGGGTTGGTGGGGGCTGTGGACCTGTCGAGGGAGTCATGGAGGGAGTGGTCTCTCCGGAACGCTGATAGGGGTGGGGAGGGAAATATATCCCTGGTGGTGGGGTCTGTTTGGAGGTGGCGGAAATGATGGTGGATGATACGATGTATCCGGAGGTTGGTGGGATGGAAGGTGAGGACCAGTGGGCCTCTGTCCTGGTGGCGATTGGAGGGGCGGGGTTCAAGGGAGAAGGTGTGGGAAGTGGAGGAGATGCAGTGGAGAGCATCGTCGGCCACGTCGGAGGGGAAATTGCGGTCTTTTAAGAAGGAGGTCATTTGGGTTGTTCGGTAGTGGAATTGGTCCTCCAGGGAGCAGATGCGGTGGAGGCGAAGGAATTGGGAATACGGGATGGAGTTTTTACAGGGGGCAGGGTGGGAGGAGGTGTAATCTAGGTAGCTGTGGGAGTCGGTCAGTTTGTAGTAAATGTCTGTGTTGAGTCGGTCGCCCGAGATAGAGATGGAGAGGCCGAGGAAGGGGAGGAGGAGTCTGAGATGGTCCAGATAAATTTGAAGTCGGGGTGGAAGGTGTTAGTAAAGTGGATGAACTGTCCAACCTCCGTGTGGGAGCACGAGGTAGCACCAATACAATCCGACTCCCACAGCTATCTAGATTACACCTCCTCCCACCCTGCCCCCTGTAAAAACGCCATCCCGTATTCCCAATTCCTTCACCTCCGCCACATCTGCTCCCTGGAGGTCCAATTCCACTACCGAACAACCCAAATGGCCTCCTTCTTCAAAGACCGCAATTTCCCCTCCGACGTGGTCGACGATGCTCTCCACCACATCTCCTCCACTTCCGGCACCTCCGCCCTTGAACCCCGCCCCTCCAATCGCCACCAGGACAGAACCCCACTGGTCCTCACCTTACACCCCACCAACTTCCGGATACATTGTATCATCCACCGTCATTTCCGCCACCTCCAAACAGACCCCACCACCAGGGATATATTTCCCTCCC
>NC_057725.1:67913094-67914881 GCF_004010195.1 Chiloscyllium plagiosum
CCCCCGGATTCAGCACTGCCCTCTTGACCTGCAATCTTCTTCCCGACCTCTCAGTCCCCAACCCCTCTCCGGCCTATCACCTCACCCTCACCTCCTTCCACCTATCGTATTCCCAGTGCCCCTCCCCCAAATTCCCTCCCCCCTACCCTTTATCTCAGCCCGCTTGGCACACAGCCTCATTCTTGAAGAAGGGCTTATGCCTGAAACGTCAATTATCCTGCTCCTCAGATGCTGCCTGGCCTGCTGTGTTTTCCAGCACCACATATTTCAACTCTGGTCTCCAGCATCTGCAGTCCTCACTTTCTCCCAGTATAGAAAAGTTCAGCACAGTACAGGACCTTTTGCCCTCGATGTTATCCCGAACCTTTATCCTACTTTTAGTGGGCGGCATGGTGGCACAGTGGTTAGCACTGCTGCCTCACAGCGCCAGAGACCCGGGATCAATTCCTGCCTCAGGCGACTGACTGTGTGGAGTTTACACATTCTCCCCGTGTCTGCGTGGGTTTCCTCCCAGAGTCCAAAGATGTGCAGGTCAGGTGAATTGGCCGTGCTAAATTGCCCATAGTGTTAGGTGTAGGGGAAAGGGTGTGGACTTATTGGGCCGAAGGGCCTGTTTCCACACTGTAAGTAATCTACTCTAAGATCAAACTAACCTACATACCCTTTATTTTACTATACTCAAATGCCTATCCAAGAGTTGCTTAACTGTCCCTAATGTATCTGACTCTACAATCACTGCTGGCAGTGCACTTCACACACCCACCACTCTCTGTGTGAAGAACCTATCTCTGACATCTCTCTTAAACTTTCCTCTAATCACCTTAAACTTATGACCCCTCATGATAGCCATTTCCGCCATGGGAAAAAGTCTTTGGCTATTCACTTCACCTATGCCTGTCAACAGTGTGTACACCTCTCATCCTTCTTCGTTCCAATGAGAAAAGCCCTAGCTCCCTCAACCTTTCTTCATAAGACATGACCTCTAGTCATAGAGTCATAAAGATGTATAGCAAGGAAACCTTCGGTCCAACCCGTCCATGCTGACCAGATATTCCAACCCAATCTAGTCCCACCTGCCAGCATGCGGCCCAAATCCCTCCAAACCCTTCCTATTCATATACCTATCCAAATGTCTTTTAAATGTTGCAGTTGTACCAGCCTCTACCACTTCCTCTGGCAGCTCATTCCATACACATACCACCCTCTCCGTGAAAAAGTTGCCCCTTAGGTCTCTTCTTTATCTTTCCCCTCTCACCCTAAACCTATGCCCTCTAGTTCTGGACTCCCCGACCCCAGGAAAAGACTTTATCTATTTATTCTATCCATTCTCCTCATAATTTTGTAAACCTCTATAAAGTCACTCCTCAGCCTCCAACGCTCCAGGGAAAACAGAGGCCTGTTCAGCCTCTCCCTATAGCTCAAATCCTCCAACCCTAGCAACATCTTTGTAAATCTTTTCTGAACCCTTTCAAGTTTTGCAACATCTTTCTGATAGGAAGGAGACCAGAATTGCACGCAATATTCCAATAGTGGCCGAACCAATGTCCTGTACAGCCACAACATGACCTCCCAACTCCTGTACTTAATACTCTGACCAATAAAGGAAAGCATACCAAACGCCGCCTTCACTATCCTATCTACCTGCAACTCAACTTTCAAGGAGCTATGAACCTGCACTCCAAGGTCTCTTTGTTCAGCAACACTCCCTAGGACCTTACCATTAAGTGTATAAGTCCTGCTAAGATTTGCTTTCCCAAAATGCAGCACCTCGCATTTATCTGAATTCA
>NC_057725.1:67914912-67973483 GCF_004010195.1 Chiloscyllium plagiosum
TCATTTATATAAATGACAAAAAGTAGAGGACCCAGCACCGATCCTTGTGGCAATCCACTGGTCACAAGCCTCCAGTCTGAAAAACAACCCTCCATCACCATCCTCTGTCTTCTACCTTTGAGCCAGTTCTGTATTCAAATGGGTAGTTCTCCCTGTATTTCATGAAATCTAACCTTGCCAACCAGTTTCCCATGGGGATACTTGTCGAACACCTTACTGAAGTCCATATAGATCACATCTACTGCTCTGCTCTCATAAATCCTCTTTGTTACTTCTTCAAAAAACTCAATCAAGTTTGTGAGACATGATTTCCCACGCACAAAGCCATGTTGACTATCCCTAATCAGTTCTTGCCTTTCCAAATACTTGTGCATCCTGCCCCTCAGGATTCCCTCCAACTTGCCCACCATTGACGTCAGGCTCACTAGTCTATAGTTCCCTGGCTTGTCCTTACCACCCTTCTTAAACAGTGGCACCACATCAGACAACCTCCAGTCTTCCGGCACCTTACCTGTGGCTATTGGTGATACAAATATCTCAGCAAGAGGCACAGCAATCACTTCTCTAGCTTCCCACAGGGTTCTAGGGTACACCTGATCAGGTCCTGGGGAGTTATCCACCTTTATGCGTTTCAAGACATCCAGCACTTCCTCCTCTGTAATATGGACATTTTTCAAGGTGTCACCATCTATTTCCCTACAGTCTATATCTTCCATTTCCTTTTCCACAGTAAAGACTGATGCGAAATACTCATTTAGTATCTCCCCCTTTTCTGCGGCTCCACACAAAGGCCGCCTTGCTGATCTTTAGATAGTCCAGGCAGCATCCTGGTAAATCTGATCCGCATCCTCTTTAAAGTCTCCACACCCTTCCTAAAATGAGATGACCAGAACAGAACGCAATATTTCAAGAGTGGTCTAACCAGTGTTTTATCGAGCTGCAGCATAACCGAGCAGTTCTTAAACTCAATTCCTCTACTAATGAAGGCCAATACACAATATGCCTCCTTAACAACCTGATCAATTTGGGTGTCAATTTTGTGGATCTATGGATGTGGACCCAAAGATCCTTCTGTTCCTCCAAACTGCCAAGAATCCTGTCTTTAACCCTGAAATCTGCATTCAAATTTGACCTTCCAAAATGAATCAAGTCATACTTTTCCAGGTTGAACTCCAACTACCATTTCTCAGATCAGCTCTGTATCCTGTCAATGTCCCGTTGCAACCTACAAAGCCCTCCACACTATCCACAACTTCACCAATTCTCATTTCATCGGCAACTTACTAACTCGCTATAGTAAAGGTTAGGGAGTTCTGATCACTATCACTGAAATGCTCTCCCACCAAGTGATCTGCTGTCTGAGCTGGTTTGTTACCAAACACCAAATCCAATATAGCCTCCCCTCCAGTTGGCCTATCTACATATTTAGTCAGGAATCTTTCCTGGACACACCTGACAAAATCTACTTCATCCCAACTATTTGCACTAAGGAGGGTCTGATCAATATTAGGGACGTTGAAATCACGCACGACAACAATCCTGTTACTTTTGCTCATTTCTAAAATCTGTCCCCTATTCTGCACTCAGTGGTTAGCACTGCTGCTCACAACACCAGGGACCTGGGTTCGATTCCAGACTTAGGCAACTGTCTGTGTGGAGTTTGCCCATTTTCCCCATGTCTGCGTGGGTTTCCTCCATGTGCTCCGGTTTCCTCCCACAATCCAAAGATGTGCAGGTTGGATAGATTGGCCATGCTAAATTGCCCCTAGTGTTAGGTGCATTAGTCAGGGTAAATGTTGAGAGATAAGGGAATTGTCCTGGTCTGTAGAAAACTCACAATACAAAGACTGCTCCTTTTCTGTTCCTGACTTCTACCCATACTGACTCAGTAAACAAATCCTCCTCAATACCCTCCCTTTCTGCAGCTCGATACTATCCCTGATTAACCATACCACTCCCCCACCTCTTTTACCTCCCTCACTATGCCTTTTGAAACATCTAAACCCTGTAACATCCAATAACAATTCCTACCCCTGTGATATCTGAGTCACCATAATGGCTACAACATCACAGCTCCAAGTACTGATCCATGTTCTAAGTTCATCACCCTTATTCTTGACACTTCTTTTGGTAAAATAGGCACACTTCAACTCATCACACTGTCTACAACTTTATCCTATCAACCTGTCTATCCTTCCTCACAGACTCTCTGAATGCCATATCTTTCTGTTTACCAGTTACCCCATCCTCTGATCTGTGGCTGCGGTTGCCATCCCCCGCCAAACCAGTTTAAATCCCCCCCCACTGCCGCCAAGAGAGCTGAAGTAAACCTCCCACCCAAATAATTGGTGCCACTCTAGTTCGGGTGCAACCTTTCCAATTTTTCAGAGGAAGGGTCACTGAACTTGAAACATTACTCTGTTTTCTCTTCACAGATGCTGATGGACCTGTTGAATTTTTCCTGCAGTTTTTGTTTTTGTTTGCGAGATATTTTCAAATTTAATGATGACATAAAATTATTTGGGATTATGAATTATGAAGAGGGTGCAAAGAGGCTTCAGGGTGCCTTAGACAAGTTAAGTAAGTAGGCAAACACATGGCCGATGCGATATCATATAGCTTATCGTGAAGTTGTACATCTTGGTATGAAAAACAGAAAGCAAGACAATTGAATAAATTGTGATATATTGGGAAGTATCTAATTGTCTTTGTACACCAGTCACTGAAAGTAGACAGGCTGGTGCAGCAGCAATCAGGAAAACGAATAGTACATTGATTTTTCATTGCAAAAGAATTTGAGGTCACAAGCAGGAACTTCTTATTGCTGTTATACAGTGCCTTGGTGAGACTACTTCTGGTGTATTGCATACAGTTTTGGACTCACTATATAAGAAATGATTTATTGGCCATACAGGAAATGCTGATCTTAGAATACTGACTCAATCTTAGAGTAGGATATAAGGCCAGCAGAACATCAAGGGCTGAAGAGCCAGTACTGTGCTATACTTTTCTACATTCTATGTTCTATGAATGCAATAGCCATTCACTGGGCTGATACTGGAGATGGCAGGATTTGTCTTCTGGGAAAAATTTGACTGGCCTGTATTCATGAGAAGTGATCTGATGGAAATGTATAACACTCTGCTAGTGCTGAACTTACTAGATGCATGGAGGATGTTTTCCTTGGTTGGGAGTCTAGAATCTGGGACATAATCTCAGTATATGGGATAGACCATTTAGGACTAAGATGACAAAAAGTGTTGCCCCTCCAAAGTGTTCCGTGATAGGATTCTCTATCATGGAAGGTTCTGGATGCCAAATAATTGAATATATTCAAGAAAAAGAGAGATTAATTTCTGGATGTTAAAGGCATCAAAGGATATTGAGAAAGCTGGAATATGGTATTGAGATAAGATCAGCCAATTAACTTATTAAATTGAACAGCATGGCAAAATGTCCTACACCTGCTCATATATTTATATGTTACTATGTGCCAGGGAAAATTGAGGGCAAAACTGTATCAGGTTGATCACTCCCTCAATGACAGAGCAGCACACTTCAATAGCTTTATCAATGCAAAGTTAAAAAAATCACACAACACCAGGTTGTAGTCCAATAGGTTTATTTGGAAGCACTAGCTTTCGGAGCACGCTCCTTCATCAGGTGTTTGTGGAGGATAAGGTTATGATCACAGAATTTATAGCCAAAGGAATCCACAGTCATGGAGATGTGATACATTAAACACTTTTAGATTAAATCTTTCATCTTTTAGAATGGGATATGTTGGTTTCTGTTCTATCATATGTAAATCCCAGAACTTCTTTTAAATTACATTCTCAAGATATCTCAGCTTTTGTAGCATAGGTGTGAAGTCTGTCTGTGTCCCAGTGTTGAGTCAGACTGACAAGCCCTCTGCATTACCATGTTGAAGAATTCATAGAGTGTATTTGGGACAGCTTCCTCGAACAATATATCATGGAACCAACCAGGATTAAGCTATTATGGATTTGTCATTATCTCATGAGTCAGGCTTAATAAATGATCTTAGAATAAAATGTCACTATGTCCGAAACATGAACGCTGTTTTCTTTCTACAGATGCTATCAGAACTGCTTAGTTTCTTGAGCAAATTCTGTTCTTGTTTGTTTCAGAGTGAAAGAGTTTCTTGGGGACAATAAGCACTATAATGCAGAATAAAGGATTAACTTTGAGAATGAGGAACTTGGGTTGAAAACAATTGTGCTAAACTTAATTAAGAGTAATGAATCAGGATGAGGGCGGAAATAGTGTATGCATTTGGTTTATTTTTCAAAAAACCTTGGGTTCTGGAGAAGTACCAGAGGATTGGAAAACTGCCAAATTGACATCTCTATTCAAATAAGGGGGAGACAAGAAGTGGGTGAGGCAAATTAGTCTAACATCTATTATTGGAAAATTATTGGAATCAATTATTAAGGAAGTAATAACAACACATTGGAAAATCATAATCTAATTAAGCAGAGTCATCATGGATTAATGAAACGGAAATCATGTTTGACCAACTTATTAGAATTTTTTGAGGAATTTCAACTAGAGGGGAATTAGTATTTCTGTTGTATTTTGGCTTTTACAAATCATTTGTCAAGATACCTCACAAAAAGTTAATCATAGGATAAGGGCCTGCATTTTAGAGCTAGCAAATTGACATTGATAGTGAATTGGCTAATGGGAGGAAACATTGAGTTAGGATAAGGAGTTATTTTTCAGATTGGCGATATATGACCAGTAGAATTCCATAGGAGTTAGTGCTGGGACTGCACCTGCTTACAATATATTTTAGTGACTTGGAAGAAGGAAGTGAATATACACTAGCCAAATTTGCAAACAATACAAAAATAGACAGAAAAGCAGGTTGTGAGAAGGCTGTGTACAGAGAGATATTGATAGATTAAGTCAGTATGCAAAAAGTTGGTAAAGTTGGTGGCACATAGAACAATACAGCGCAGAACAGGCCCTTGATGTAGCGCCGACCTTTGAACTAATCTGAGCCCATCCCCCACACTATCCCATCGACATCCATGCGCTTATCCAAGGATTGTTTAAATGCCACTCATGTGGCTGAGTCAACTACATTGGCAGGCAGAGCATTCCACACACTTACCACTCTCTGAATAAAGAACCTGCCTCTGACACTTGTCTTAAATCTATCACCCCTCAATTTGTAGCTATGCCCCCTCGTACAAGCTGACGTCATCCTAGGAAAAAGGCTTTTACTGTCTCCCCTATCTAAACCTCTGATCATCTTGTATGTCTGTGTCAAATCCCCTCTTAGCCTTCTTTTCTCCAATGAGAAAAGACTCAAGTCCCTCAGCCTTTCCTCATAAGACCTGCACTCCAGACCAGGCAACCTCCTGGTAAATCTCCTCTACACCTTTTCCAATGCTTCCACATCCTTCCTGTAATGGAGTAATCAGAACTGTACACAATATTCCAAGTGCGGCCGCACTAGCGTTTTGTATAGTTGCAATATGACATTACGGCTTCACAACTCAATCTCTCTACCAATAAAACCTAACACACCGTATGCATTCTTAACAACACTATCAACCTGGATGGCAACTTTCAGGGATCTATGTACATGGACTCTCAGATCCCTCTTTACATCCACACTACCAAGAATCTTTCCATTGACCCAGTATTCTGCCTTCCTGTTATTCTTCCCAAAGTGAATCACCTCACATTTATCTGCATTGAACTCCATTTGCCACCTCTCAGCCCAATTCAGCAGTTTATCCAAGTTCCCTGAAATCTGCAACATTCTTCCACACTGCATTTAGTTTCAAATGCAAACTTACTAACTCATTCACTTATGCCTGCGTCCAAGTCATTTATAAAAATGACAAACAGCCGTGGTCCCAAAACAGATCCTTGTGGCACACTATTAGTAACTGGACTCCAGGCTGAATATTTTCCATCAACCACCACTCGCTGCCTTCTAACAGAAAGCCAGTTTCTAATCCAAACTGCTAAATCACCCTCAATCCCATGCCTCTGCATAATCTCCAACAGCCTACCGTGTGGAACCTTATCAAAGGCTTTACAGAAGTCCATGTACACCACGTGAACTGTTTACTCTCATCCACATGCTTAGTCACTTTCTCAAGAAACTCAATGAGGTTTGTGAGATATGACCTGCCCTTGATAAAACCACGTTGACTATCTGCAATCAAATTGTTCCTTGCCAGATGATTTTAAATCCTATCTCATTTAATCCTTTCCAAAGCTTTTCCTACAGCAGACGTAAGGCTCACTGGTCTATAATTACCTGATCATCTCTCTTGCCCTTCTTGAACAAGTGCACAACATTTGCAATACTCCAGTCCTCTGGTACTAAACTTGTAGACAATGAAGATTCAATGATCAAGGCCGAAAGTTCCAACATCTCCTCCCTACCTTCCCAGAGAATCCGCGGATAAATCCCACCTGACCCAGGACACTTGTCTACTTTCACTCCTTCTAGAATTGATAACACCTCCTCCTTACTAACCTCGATCCTTTCTAGTCTAATATCCCATATCTCATTCTTCTCCTCTACAATATTCTGCTTTTCCTGAGTGAAAACAGATGAGAAATATTCGTTTAGCACCTCTCCGATCTCCATGGGGTCCACACACAATTTCCCCCTTCTGTCTTTGACAGGCTCTATTCATACCCTAGTCATCATTTTATTCCTCACATACCTATAGAAAGCTTTTGGGTTCTCCTTTATTCTACCTGCTAAAGACTGCTCCTCCCCTCTCCTTGCTCTTCTTAACTCTCTCTTTAAATTCTTCCTAGCTAATCAGTAATTCTCCATCGCCTCATCTGAACCATCTTGTCTCAACATCACATAAGCCTTCTTCTTCCACTTAACAATAGATGCAATTTCTTTAGTAAACTATGGTTCCCTTACCTTATCACTTCCTCCCTGTCTGACAGGAACATACCTATCAAGGACTACAATATCTGTTCCTTAATCCAGCTCCACATTTCAATTGTCCCCCTCCCCTACAATTAGCTACCCCATTCTATGCAACCTAAGTCTTGCCTAATCCCATTATAAATGCCCTTCCCCATCTATAACTCTTGCCCTGTGGCATGTACCTATCTCTTCCCATCGCTAAACTAAACGTAACCGAATTATGGTCAGTCTCTCCAAAGTGTTCACCTACCATTAAATCAAACACATGGCCTGGTTCATTACCAAGCACCAGATCTAGTGTGACTTCCCTCCTTGTTGGGCCTTTGACATAATGTGTCAGGAAATCCTCCTGCACACATTCGACAAAAACTAATCCCATCCGAATTACTAGAGTTATAGCATTTCCAGTCAATGTTGGGGATGTTAAAGTCCACCCTGTTCCTTTCACTCCTACCCAGAATCGTTTTGCTGATCCTCTCCTCCATGTCCCTGGAACGCTGCGGCAGCGTGACCTCTCCTCTCCTGTTTCTAACCTCTGTCCATACCATCTCAGGAGACGAGTCATCGTCAAAAGTTCTTTCAGCCACTGTTCTTGACTAAGAAGGCCACACCTCCCCATCTTTTACCGCCTTCCCTGTACTTAATGAAAGATCTAATATCCATTCCTGACCCTGCTCTATTCATGTCTTCGATAGGTACCTATCCATGCTACAAGCTGACCTACCTTATTTCGGATACTTCTGGCGTTGAAGTATACACACTTCAAACCAGCTTGTTGTCTGCCAGTACATTCCTGTGACCGTGAAATCCTGTCCGTGCCTTCCCTCTCATCCTCCTGTGCACTGGAACTACACCTCAGGTTCCCATCACCCTACTGAGCTAGTTTAAACCCACCAAATACCACCAGCAAATTTCCCACCCAGGATATTAGTACCCCTCTGGTTCAAGTGAAGACTGTCCTGTTTGTAGAGGTCCGATCTTCCCCAGAATGAGCCCCAATTATCCATGTACCTGAAATCCTCCCTCCTGCACTATCCCTGCAGCTACATGTTTGGCTGATATCTCTCCCTGTGCCTTGCCTTGCTATCACCTGGCACAGGTAGCAAACCAGAGATAACAATTCTGTTTGTTCTAGCTTTCAGCTTCCACCCTAGCTCCCTGAAATCCTGCCTTACATCCCTATCCCTCGTTCTACCTATGTCATTGGTACCTATGTGGACCATGACTTGGGGCTGGTCACCCTCTCCCTTCAGGACCCCAAAGACACGATCTGAGATATCACAGACCCTGGCACCTGGGAGGCAACACACCAACCGTGAGTCTTGATCGTTCCCAACAAACCTTCAATCTGACCTGCTAACTATTGAGTCCCCAGTGACTAACACTCTCCTCTTTTCCCTCCTTCCCTTCTGTGCAACAGGAACAGACTCTGTGCCAGAGACCTGCACCCCACTGCATGCCTCTGGTAAGTCGTCCCCCGCCCCCCCCTCCCCCCAACAACAGTATCCAAACGGTATACTTGATTTTCAGGGGAAAGACCACAGGGGATCCCTGCACTGACTATTGTTTCCCCCTTCGAACAGTTACCCAGCTTTCTTCACGGTGGCTCACAGCGCCAGGGACCTGGGTTTGATTCCAGGCTCGGGTGATTGTCTGTGTTTGCACATTCTCCCCATGTCTGCATGGGTTTCCTCTGGGTGCTCCAATTTCTTCCCACAATCCAAAGGTGAATTGGCCATGCTAAATTGCCCATACTGTTCAGGGATGCTTAGGTAAGGTGCATTAGTCTTCCTTATGCCCAAAACATCGATTCTCCTCTCCTTGGATGCTGCTGGACCTGCTGTACTTTTCAGCAAGACACTCTCGAGTCTGATCCTCAGCATCTGCAGTCCTCACTTTCTCCTATTAGAATGCTGGCCCTTAATTCAAGGGGGTTGGAGTATAACAGTACAGAAGTCTTAATACAACGTTACAAGGTGCATGCGAGACCACATTTAGATTACTGTGAGCAGCTTTGTTCCCCTTACTTAAAAAAAAATATTATTGGAAGCAGTTTGGAGAAGAATCATAAAGATGATCCCTGACATGGAGCAATTATTTTATGAGCAAATATTAAACAAGCTTTAATTCAAATAATTGGAGTTGAGAAGAATGAGTGGTGATCTCATTGAGACATATAGGGCTTGACAGGCCAAATGCCGATAGGCTTTTCCCTCATTGGGAGAGTCTAGGACCAGCGGGCAAAGTTTCAGAATTAAGAGGCACCAATATGAGGAATTTCTTCTCTCAGACAGTGGAGAATCTTTGGAACTCCTTGCCACAGAGAACTGACGGGAGCAAAGTCTTTGTGTATATTTACGGGCGAGATAGATAAATTCTTGAACGGGAAAGGATTCAAGGGCTATTGGGAATGTCAGAGCAGCCATGATCCTATCAAATGGTGGAGCAGGCTCAAGGAGCCAAATGGCCTACTTCCTTTTGTATTTCTGATGGTCTTAAGCATTGCAAGAAGCAATGATCAGACTTGCCTTCTCATTTCTCATCATGTAAACTGCAAAGCTGCACTGTGGGAGGATTCCCCCAGAATGAAAAGCAAGACCACTGTTTCACTAACATTTCCTCCCACTAACATTATCTGTTTCAGCATTCAAATAACGGACTGGGTTCTTGTATATGCCAACACTTATGGAGACTCATTTTCTCCCTCCACATTTTGTGCGCCAGTCAGAATTCTGACAGGCATTTATTTTCTCTGAATAGCCTTAACAGGGGCTAAAGTCTAATGTTTTTCACATGTGATCTGCTGTAACTTCTTCGAAAGTTTTACCACCCTAAAAGCCTGGGAGTTCACTAATGTATGAACATACAGCTGGTTGTTAAAAATTGACAGGGAAGCAGAAGGCGGCCTTGGGTTGGAAATGAAGAGATCAAAAGCGACTAATGGTCCAGCATGGGGTGTTCAGGTGAACATTCTCCTGCCAGTGTGTTGGAGGCAGGAGAATGGGAGCTCAGAGGATGGCAGGAGTCTTAATGGAAAAAGTGAGCCCTGAAGCAGAGGCGGCAGAAGAAATGTTCAATGTCACAACAAGTGTTGAACTCACGGATCCACGAGCATAGGGGTAGCAAAGAATGTTGGCAGGCTACATTAATGCATGCTCAGAACATCTGCTCAAAGTAACATTGCTTTTTGTCATGGGGGTGTTAAATATGCATATATAAAAATGTAGTTCTTTTTAATAATAGATACATATTTTGACATCTGTGGGATGATTTTGCTTTTTAACAGTTTCTGCAGTAGAGGAAAATGGAATTGCCACAGAAATGCAATGTGTCCTTCAACATGCATGGTTCACGGTGAAGGGCATATCTCCACGTTTGACGGAAAGCAATATGTATTTGATGGAAATTGTGAATATATTTTAGTTCAGGTAAATTGTGAACTTTACTGTGGTTAATTTTTTTTTTCTCTCTCCCCTTCAATCGTCACTCCACTTTGCACCAAGCATACTTTTTTCCTGAAAGCAGTAATGGAGATAACAATATATCTCCAGTAGGCATTTCAAATGGACAGTTGTCAAATGTGGCCATGAGCAATAAATGATGACCATCACAAAAAATCCAAATTGCCTTTACTCATTATTTTACAAGAGGAATTATTAAATACTGATGAGAGTTGGAGCACTAAATCCTCGGTGTTTCTGGATCGTAATAGTTACTTCAATTGAGAGTTTTAATGATTTATAAGGCAATGGAGCATATCTTAATTGCTGATTAAATCATAGTTGGGAACTGCATTCTTTTATGTTAAAAGTATTTCTAATTTTATGAAATTGATAATTTTGTACATAAAGCATATCTTCTACCCGTTTGTTTCTTTAGGATGCTTGTTCTGCAATATACACACAGCCATCTTTCAAGATAGTAGCAGAAAATGTTATTTGTAGCCGCTCAAAAACAGTTTGTACGAAGACTATAAAAGTTTATTTTGAGGTATTTACTTCATACATATTTTCAATTATTCAGTTACATGTAAGCATTAGGATTGCAATGGGATGATATAATCTTCTTTTGGTTTAATCAAAACTTTTCAACTTTAGTTTGTGTTCTATTTGAGTTTTCACTCATTATCCCATGTTGCCTTGTCAGCAAACCTGTACTTTCTCTCTGTATTTAGTTAACCTCCGCTGAATGAATTATTTCCTGTGAAGCTAAAAATGACGTGCTTAAATCTAATCTCTGGTTTCTGTTAGCAAGCCAACTTTCTACACATATCAAAATGCTACCACGTACACCATGAGTTTTTATGTTCAGCAATAGCTTTTGATGTGGAAAGTTATCAAATGCGTTTACGAAATCTACATATAGTATATGCATCATTTCCCATTTATGCAGAGCATTCGTTACCTCCTCAAAAAACTACAAAACATGATTTCCATTTCTTGGTGCACTAAAAATCAAGCATTGCTGTCGCTGGACTTGCCACAGAAGTTAAAGATTTTGAAAGGTTTTCAGAGTTCCCCAATTTAATTGCCTTTGAAACCAGGTTGACGAAAAGAACAGATCAGGTTTCTGCACTTAACAAGAATTAAATTAAATCTGCATAACAACTATACTAGTTAAAACACAAATCATTTACAAATTATTTCACACACATACACAGAATTGATAAAGACAGGGGTGCATTGGTTGGAGCAAAAGCAGTTCAGTGATCTCTGTTCACAGGACCTGCTAAAGTGCTTTTTGTGCTGATCACTATGCTGCTTCTTGGTCTACCTCCTTCAAAAGAGGCAGTACATGACTGGTCCACATTTATAAAAGTTCTCTAACTTATTAATTGAAAGTCACAGCTTGCAGCAACTATGGAAGGAAAGATAAACTCGCTTTCTTCAGTCTTACAATAGATTTATTGCAGAGGACAGAAGCAATTTCTGAGCCAGTGGAGATCTGTTGAGATCGCTCTATGCTGTGCACAGGCCCAAGCTGTTCAGCTCCCTGAGAACCAATGAAACAGCAGTTAGCAGGTGGAAGGCCTTTGTTTTCAATAACTAGTCACTAGTTCGCAGACCAATCAACTACTTGTAGCTGCCTGAATCTCCATTTGTACGTAATCCTTGTCTGCAAATCATCAACTGCTTTATTAGGGAGGCAGTGGCCTAGTGTATTATTGCTAGACTATTAACCCAGAAACTCAGCTTGTATCCTAAGGACCCAGGAGCAAATGTTGCCACGGCAAATGGTGGAGTTTGAATTCAATTTTTTTTAAAATCTGGAAATAAGGATCTACTGATGACCATGAAATCATTGTCAATTATCAGGAAAAAAACATCTACTTCAGGAAATCTGCCATCCTCACCTGGTTTGGCTTACATGAGGCTCCAGACCCACAGTAATGTGGTTGACTCTCAACTGCCCTTTGAAATGGCCTAACAAGCCATTCAGTTGTACCAGTTGCTACAAAGTCTGAAAGAAATGAAACCAGGAGGATCATCTGACAGTGACCTGGGCACCACAAAAGACAATTGCAGAAACAACCCTGTCGAGCCTTCAAAGTCCTCCTTACTAACATCTGGGGGATAGTGCCAAAATTGAGAGAGTCGTTTCACAGACTGGTCAAGTAACATCCTGACATAGTTATACTCATGGAATCATACCTTACAGACAATGTCCAAGCTGCCACCATCACTATCTGTGGATATGTCCTACATCCAGATTCTGTCACAACATGGTTGAAGAGCTTCAGGGCAGAGGAAATGACCTGGGAGTTGCAGTGAGAGGAAATGACCTGGGAGTTGCATCCTACATCCAGCAGAGGTGGCAGCACAGTGATGTAAAGGTAGGAGGGAGTTGCCCTGGTCGTGCTCAACATTGACTCCAGACCGCATGAAGTCTTGTGGCTTCAGATTAAACATAGACAAGAAAATCTTCTGCCGATTACGATGTATCATCCTCCCTCCACGGATGAATCAGTATCCCCCATGTCGAGCAACACTTGGAGGATGCACTGAGCATGACAAGAGAATCTAGTGGGGGATTTCAAAGTCCACCATCAAGTGGCTCACAGCAACATTACTGATCAAGATGGTCGGTTCCTGCAGGACATAGCTGCTAGACTGGATCTGCTGCAGGTAGTGATGGAACCAACAAGAGGGAAAAATGTACTTGACCTCATCTTTATTAATCTGCCAACTGCAGATGCATCTATCCCTGACAGTATTGGTCAGAGTGATGACTGCCTTGTCCTTATGGAGACAAATTACCACCTTCACATTGAGAATGACCTGCATCATGTTGTGTGACTCTTATCATCGTGCAAAATGGCACAAACTTCAAATAGATCTAGCAGATCAAAACTAGATGTACGTGAGACACCATGGGCCATCAATAGCAGCAGAATTGTATTCCAACATAATCTGTAACCTTATGGCCTGGCATATTCCCCACTCAAATATTACCATTAATAATGTTGGAGATCAACCCTGGTTCAATGAAGAAGCCAGGAGCAGCATCAGGCATACCTGCAGATGAGACGTCAAGCTGGTGAAGGCATCAAACAGCAGGATCACTTAGCTCTCTCTATCACTTACATGCGAAACAGCATAAGCAATATTAAGTAGGAAAAAGGAAGGAAACATACTCATTACACAAGAAAGGAAAGCACCTGAAGGACTCAGAAA
Organism: Chiloscyllium plagiosum; assembly: GCF_004010195.1. NCBI lineage: Eukaryota > Metazoa > Chordata > Chondrichthyes > Orectolobiformes > Hemiscylliidae > Chiloscyllium > Chiloscyllium plagiosum. The sequence goes on from NC_057725.1 coordinate 67,928,527, forward strand.
AGATAAAAATGTCATTATCCTACCTGCAAACAAAGGATGTTTGACAGTCATTTTCAACCGAACAGACTACTTTGAGAAAGTGAACACACTGCTTGCAAATACTGATACTTACCAACAGGTGGTGATAGACCCGACCCCACAACTTGGGAACTGAATCACAGCCCTACTCAAAAAACTTCAGAAATCTGGAGAATTAAACAAGACAGACTTCCAAAAAATGAAACCAGACGGATCCAAAACACCACGTTTCTCCAGATTACCCAAAATTCACAAACTAGGAGTTCCCCTCAGACTCACAGTCTCACTACCTAGAACACCAGCATACAGATTAGCCAAGGAACTACACCAAAGACTACAGCATCCTACAAACAAATAGAAATAATAATCAGCACCTGCATAAACATGCTTACACTGGGTGTTAAATTATTTGCTTTCAAAACCTGTGGTAATCCTTCAGCTACTTTTAGTTTATAAAACAGTTATTTTCTCATTGCAGTCTACAATCAAAAATCAAGGTAAATAAAGAACATTGTATTTGCATGTTTCACAAATCATGTTGACTCTGAAAATCTGAAGAAGAGTGATATTAGATTTGAAACCTTTATATCTTCACAGATGCTGTGGACCTGGTGAATTTCTCCAGTACTTCCTATTTTTATAACATTGTGTCTCTGATTGATTTATTTGTACATATCCAAGTGCCATTTTTCCTCTGCTTTTGAATCCAGGTTTCCAAATAAATAACCTTCTGGACTGCTTCCGATCCAGAAGCCAAAACACTACTGAGATGAACCCAGCTTTTGTTTTAGATATTAAGAATTCACTACCAATTTATCAAATTGCCCAACAAACCCAACTCTTTTTGTTATTTGCAAACCTGTAATAATATTAACCAATTAATGAGCCTAGCTGTTCATTATATATTTTAAGAATCTGTTCAAAAATAATGACACACTCCTGGAGCAAATGGGACCTGAATACAGGTCTTCTCCTCTGGAGCTTACATTTTCTAATGTATCTGTTCAAAGATGTCATTATATATCACTGGAGCTGTTGGGACATGAACTTTGTTTTTATGTCTGGAAGTGTTAGCACACACAACTGAATGTTTTTTTTCTACCACCAAATCACCGATCTTTCCATTTAATGAAATTAAGTGCAAAGGAAAGGGAAGGAAACAGGGAAGAGGCTAAATCCAAATCGAGTCAGATTCAAGGGATTGGGACATTGACCCTAATTACAAATTCGAATGAGCGCCATCAGCTTTCAATCAACTCTGCATGAGGGCTTTTGTAAAGCAGTGGTAGTGTCCCTACCCTGGAGCAAGAGACCAGGTTCAAATCCTTCTGCTTCAGAGGTGTGTAGTAACATCTTTGAACAGATTGTAAGACAAATAAGTTCCAGTTGATCCTTGGGGCTCTTTTGTGGTGCACTAGCAGTGTCCTTACCCCTGGACTGGGAGGCCTTTGTTAAAGCCCCATCTACTCTAGAGGTTTCTACTAACATCTCTGATCAGGTTGATTAGAAAATACTTTTCTAGTTGACCCCTGCAGATTTTGTGGTGCAGTATTAAATTTCCCTATCTTTGAGCCAGAGGGCCTGGGTGCAACTCCCACCTCCTCCAGGGTTTGTCATAACACATTGGGACAGATTGATTAAAAACTATATAGTAGTGAAAAGGTCATATGGAAACTGGAATGTTTATTAGAGGACTTTTGTAGTACAGTGACATTGTTCCTACCTCCTCTTAGTCAGGAAGGCCTGGGTTCAGGTCCCACCTTCTCCAGAGGAATAACGCCTTTGAACTTAAACCTGGCTTTGTGCGAGAGAATCGTATCTCACAAATTTGATTGAGTATTTGAGGAAGTAACCAAAATCATCAATAAATGCAGAGTGATAGATGCTGTTAACATGGACTATAGTAAAGCCTTTGACAAGGTTCTTCATAGTAGACTAATTAGTAAAGTTAGATCACATGGCATTCAGGGAGAGCTTGCCAATTGAGTACAAAATTGGCTTGATGGTAAGAGACAAAGGGTGGTGGTAGAAAGGTTGTTTTTCAGATGGAAGGCTTGTGACCAGTGGTGTTCTGCAGAAATTGGTCAGAATCCACTTTTGTTGTCATTTATATTAATGATTTGCATGAGAATTTAGCAGACATAATTAGTAAGTTGGTGAATGACAACAACATTGATGTAGTGGACAGTGAAGAGGGTTATTTAAGATTACAAAGAGATCTTGATCTATTGGTTCAACAGGCTGAGGAACGACAGATGGAGTTTAATTTGGAAAAATGTAAGTTATTGTAACAAGGACAGGACATATACAATCAGTGGTAGGCTACTGAATAGTGTTGTCCAACAGAGAGACCTAGGCGTTCAGGTACATAATTCTTTTAAATTTGTGTCACATGTAGACAGGGGCGTTAAGAAGGTGTTTAGCATGCTTGCCTTCATTATTCAGACTTTTGAGTATAGGAGTTGGGATGTCGTCTTGAGATTGTACAGGATGTTGGTGAGGCCTTTATTGGAGTACTGTGTACAGTTCTGGTCAACTTGCTACAGGAATGATAGTATTGAAATGGAGAGGGTTCAGAAAAGATTTACCAGGATGTTGCCAGGAGTGAAAGGTTTGAATTATAAAGATTGGCTAGATAGGCTGGGATTTATTTTACTGTAGCATAGAAGTTTGAGTGATGACCTTATAAAGGTTTATAAAATCATGTGGAGTATAGATAAGGTGAATAAGGTCTCTTCCCTGGGTTGGGGAAGTTAAATACTAGGGAACAAATTTTTAAGGTGACAGGAGAAAAATTTAAGAAGGGCATGAGGAGTAACATTTTTATACAGGAGAGTGTTTCGTATGTGCAATGAACTGCCCAGAAGAAGCAGTGAATGCACTTGCAGTTACAATATTTAAAAAACATTTGGATAAGTACATGAATAAGAAAGCTTTGGAGTGATATGAGCCAAACATAGATAAATGGAAATAGTTTGATTTGGGAACATGGCCAGCATGGGGTGGCACAGTGGCTCAGTGACTCAGTGGTTAGCGCTGCCTCACAGCATCAGAGACCTGGGTTTGATTCTAGCCTCGTGCGACTATGTGGAGTTTTCACATTCTCCCCGTGTCTGTGTGGGTTTCCTTGGGTGCTCCGGTTTCCTCCCACAAGCTAAATGATGTGCAGGTTAGGTGAATTGGTCAAGCTAAGTTGCCCATAGTGTTCAGGGATGTGTAGGTGAGGTGCATTAGTCAGGGGTAAATATAGGGTAGGGGAATGGATCTCGGTGGGTTACTCGTCGGAGATTTGGTGTGGACTTGTTGGCCAAAAGGCCTGTTTCCACACTGCAGGGATTCTATGACTATTGGACCGAAGGGTCTGTTTGCATGCTATGTGACTCTATATGCCTGGCATCACAAAATATGGGCCTTGACAAGGAGTTCAACCATGCCAGAATCCTGCAAAATTCTCCACTGGCACTGGTGAGAATCTGTTGGTTTACATATACATATCAATTGTACTTGATACTGATTTGCAAACAGCATAGTGGACACCTCACAGTTAATTAAATAGAATTAATAGATCGTCAACAAGGCAAATTATTTACCAACTACAAAGATAACAAACCTCAGTGATCCACACAGTAATCAAAGTAATGTGTTGTCTTGTGAACACCAATAATTACAACCGTTGTTACCTTTGAAAGGTGAAAGTAGGCTGATGATGTCCTCGGCTCAGTATCTATGAGGACTGTCATGGTTAAGTTGTCATACATCTTTGCGACACCTTCTGTATTTGCATTGCTTGCTTCTCTGTTGTGGCAGCTGTACTTACTGTATCTTGTACCCCCTTTCAGTGGTGTGTAAGTAGAAGATGATGATCTGAGAGTACTGAGCATAACTTTCATCTTTCTCTTCCACATCTTCAGTGTAACACACAGAAAGCATGCCGAAAGATCCTAATATGTTTGTTAACACTACATCTCATTTATTTTAGTTCAAATGAATACTTGCTAGACTTCACCTTAAGGCGACACATTAACTTTGCTCCAATCTCTGAGCCTGAAACTGTCTCTTGATGTCCTTCCTTTCTATTCATGAGATCAGCACTTTTTTTAATTTCAAAAATATCCTTTATTCATAAAAATCTCTTTGTATATACATTGTCACATATACAATTCGATTCTGTATAATGTTTTTGCAAAGGAAATCCGGAGAAAGATGCAGTGGTTTTTCTTGAGGTTCATCCAGAGCAGATCCGTGATATGTGACTCTCTGCTCTACAGTCTGTTTCCCAGGACGCACATTGACATAAATATCAACTGTGCCTGGAGGACCATCAATTCAGTGAAAGATGCTCTTCGCTCTGCCCAATATTTGTTGGTCTTCCAGAACAAGGAGTTTACCCTGACCAAGTGTTGCTGGCTGGCATATTCCAAGGTCCAGGACTACACAGAACATAGACCATTACAGCCCATTACAAGCTCTTCGCCCCTCGATGTTCTGCTGACCTGTGAAACCAATCTTAAACCTATTTCACCTACTTGCCATTCTCGTCTATATACCTATCCAATGAACATTGAAATGCCCTTAAAGTTGTTGAGTCTACTAATGTTGCAAGCAGTGCGTTCCATGCCCCTACTACTCTCTGAGTAAAGAAACTACCTCTGACATCTCTCCTATATCTATCACCCCTCAGTTTAAAGCTATGTACCCTTGTATTGGCCATCAAGGAAAAAGGCTGTCGCTGTCCATCCTATCTAACCCTTCTTTGTCTCAATTAAGTCACCTCTCAACATTCTTTCTAATGAAAACAGCTTTAAGTTCCTCAGCCTTTCCTTGTGAGACCTTCCCTCCATACCTGGCAACACCCTAGTAAATCTCCTCTGAACTCTTTCCAAATCTTCCATGTCCTTCCTGTAATGCAGTGACCAGAACTGTATGCAGTACTCCAAGTGTGGCCGCAGGAGAGTTTTGTACAGCTTGAAGTACTGCGTAAAGTTCTGGTCACTGCATTTCAGGAAGGATGTGGAAGCTTGGGAAAGGGTTTCTCTCAAATGTATCTTGCGTTACACCACTAGTAACTGAACTCCACGATGAATATTTTTCATCAACCACTACCCTCTGTCTTCTTTCAGCTAGCCAATTTCTGATGCAAACCGCTAAATCATCTTCAATCTCATGCCTTCGTATTTTGCGCAATAGCCTACCATGGGGAACCTTATCAAATGCCTTACTGAAATCCGTATACACCACATCAACGACTTTACCCTCATCCACCTGTTTGGTGATCTTCTCAAAGAATTCAATACAGTTTGTGAAGCACGACCTACCCTTCACAAAACCATGTTCACTAATCCTAATCAACTTATTCCTTTAGAGATGGTTATAAATCCTACCTCTTATAACCCTTTTCAAAAGTTTACCCACAACCAAAGTAAGGCTCGTTGGAGTATAATTACCAGTGTTGTCTCTACTCCCCTTCTTGAACAATGGAACATTTGCCATCCTCCAGTCTTCTGGCACTATTCCTGTAGGCAATGACGACAGAAACATCAAAGCCAAAGGCTTGGCAGTCTCCTCCCTGGCTTCCCAAGGATTCCAAGGATAAATCCCATCTGGCCCGGGGGACTTATCTATTTTTACAGTTTCCAGAATTGCTAACACGTCTTCTTTGTGAACCGCAATCCCATCTGGTCTAGTAGTCTCTGCCTCAGTTTTCTCCTCAATAACATTGTCTCTTTCTAGTGTAAATACTGATAAAAAGTATTCATTTAGTGCTTCCTCTGTCTCCTCTGACTCGATTCACAACTTCCCGCTACTATCCTTGATGGGTCGTAATCTTATTCTAGTCATTCTTTTATTCCTGATATACCAATTGAAAGCCTTAGGATTTTCCTTGATCTTATCCACCAACAACTTAGAGTCATAGAAATGTACATCAAGGAAACAGACCCTTCGGTATATCTTTCCCCTCTCACCCTAAACCTATGCCCTCTAGTTCTGGACTCCCCGACCCCAGGGAAAAGACCTTGTCTATTTATCCTATGCATGCCCCTCATAATTTTGTAAACCTCTATAAGGTCACTCCTCAGCCTCCAACGCTCCAGGGAAAACAGAGGCCTGTTCACCCTCTCCCTATAGCTCAAATCCTCCAACCCTGGTAACATCCTTATAAATCTTTTCTGAACCCTTGCAAGTTTCACAACATCTTTCCGATAGGAAGGAGACCAGAATTGCATGCAATATTCCAACAGTGGCCTAACCAATATCCTGCACAGCCGCAACATGACTTCCCAACTCCTGTACTCAATACTATTACTGATAAAGGAAAGCATACCAAAAACCTTCTTCACTATCATATCTACCTGCAACTCCACTTTCAAGGAGCTGTGAACCTGCAGTCCAACATCTGTTTGTTCAGCAAAACTCCCTAGGACCTTACCATTAAGTGTATAAGTTCTGCTAAGATTTGCTTTCCCAAAATGCAGCACCTTGCATTTATCTGAATTAAACTCCATCTGCCACTTCTCAGCCCTAGTTCTCTCTTTAGGTCTTTCCTGGCTAACTTATAACTCTCAAGCACCCTAACTGAGCCATTACATCTCATCCTAACATAAGCCTTCTTCTTCCTCTTGACAAGAAATTCAACTTCCTTAGTAAACCACAGCTTCAGCGCTCAACAACATCCTCCCTACCTGACAGATACATACTTATCAAGGACCCGCAGTAGTTGTTCCTTGAATAAACTCCACATTTCAATTGTGCCCATCCCCCGCAGTTTCCTTCCCCATCCTAAGCATCCTAAATCTTGTCTAATTGCTTCGTAATTGCCTTTCCCCAGCTATAACTCTTGCCCTATGGTATATACCTATCCCTTTCCATTGCTAAAGTAAATGTAACTAAATTGTGGTCACTATCACCAAAGTGCTCACCTACTTCCAAATCAAACACCTGGCCCAGTTCTTTACCCAGTACCCGTGGTTAGCACTGCTGCCTCACAGCGCCAGAGACCCGGGTTCAATTCCTGACTCAGGCGACTGACTGTGTGGAGTTTGCATGTTCTCCCCGTGTCTGCGTGGGTTTCCTCCGGGTGCTCCGGTTTCCTCCCACAGTCCAAAGATGTGCAGGTCAGGTGAATTGGCCATGCTAAATTGCCCGTAGTGTTAGGTAAAGGGGTAAATGTAGGGGAATGGGTGGGTTGCGCTTCGGCGGGTCGGTGTGGACTTGTTGGGCTGAAGGGCCTGTTTCCATACTGTAAGTAATCTAATCTAATCTAATCTAATCATGCTTTGTTGGCCTGTCTACATACTGTGTCAGAAAACCCTCCTGCAAAAACTGGACAAAAACTGACCCATCTAAAGTACTTGAACTATAGTATTCCAAGTCAATATTTGGAAAGTTAAAGTCCCCCATAACAACCACCCTGTCACTCTCGCTCCAATCAAGGATAATCTTTGCTATTCTATCCTCTACATCTCTGGAACTATTCGGAGGCCTATAGAAAACTCCCCAACAGGGTGACCTCCCCTATCCTTTTTCTAACCTCAGCCCATATTACCTCAGTAGAGCAGTCCTCAAAAGTCCTTTCTACAACCGTAATACTGCCTTTAACTAACAATGCCACATCCCCCCTTACCAGTTTCTCTGTTCTTACTGAAATATCTCAATCCCAGAAACTGCAATAACCAGTCCTTATCACTGCTCTACCATGCCTCCGAAATGGCCACAACATGGTGGAGGGATGCACTAAAGCTTGGGGCAGCTACCACCAAAGTGCAGTGAGAAAAGACCATTGTCTGAGGTCTTCCTGCTGAAGATAACTAGGGGTCTGTTCCATTATCAACCCCTCCGAGTAACTCAAATATATGTATTGTATTTATAACAGAGGTCTTTTTTTTTGGATAGAGTCAAAGACCAATATTTTATTTGTTTAGAATGTGCTTCCTTCTCCAAAGAAGACTGTTCACCTCTGCTATTTCCTCAGATACCCTGATACACACATGCTTCTCAAACTTTATTCGTGACTGGAAAATCACCAAGGTAGATTTACCTCTGCTGAACATGACAGCCTTAGTCTGAAGGAACACTGACATTCTCTACCTTCGATATCTTCAACCATGTCCTTTGGTGACAATCAGGGCCTACCTTATTTCACCACCAGCATCAATTGCCCAAGTCAGAGAAATATGAAGCTTAGGAGCCTTAGCTTTCTTGGCTACTGGATTGCTGTGACATTAAGACATTGGAGTAAATGAATTTAGTTTGTGTTTTCACCTCGTATGGTCATCTGTTTAGTTTGTTATAGTGTTATGACAGTAAAGGATAAGTAATTTGTGGTTTTCCATGAATAAGCTTGATTGTCTCACTGTTTTGTGTGATTGCCAGCATGCCATGAGGTGATGCTGATGAGTTGACAAATTCTTAGGGCCAGAGCTACTTGAAAGTAACTGTTTTGTAAGGTTAATGTGAAGCTAGTAGAAGCCAGGGTTGATATTGTGGGAATGGGGATGCTGTGAGGTGCAGTAAAGTTGAGAGTTGACTGAAGGGAGCAGGCTGTGAGTTGTGCTCAGAGGTAGCGCTGTGTGGTATGTGCTACTGAATTGTACTTGAAAGCGCACCGACTCTTATTTATAGAGCGGTACAGAGCATGTTGGAGTCTCAGATCTGAATATCTGAGGCAGCAAAGCAAAAGCTCAGGGGAGCCTTCAATGGTTGGGAGTTTACGTCATAATGAACTAACGATAACAATGATATCAAGGTACTACTGGATAGCAATTTCATCAACAATGACATTTGTATTTGTTATTCAAAGTTCAGCCCGCATTTCAAAATGGACTTAACATTGTTGCAGATGTGGAACCGCTTGCCAAACAAAGATGGCAATGGAAATTGACATTTTCTCAAGCCCATTCCAGGATTGTCTACTTTCATTTCTATCTCTGTATTAGCATACATTGGCATTTCTGTCAGCAGAATCCCAAGTGAAAATTTGTCAGTCTGCAATCCCAGCAATTTTGGGAATGTTTTAGTCTTCCAACATGAAAATCATGACTGAGGAAGCAATTTTTCACCAAGAGAATGGTAAGGACTCAAGATCAGTGACTGAAAGAGGAGTAGAGACAAAACTCTTAACACATTTAGGAAGTGGTCAGATGTCTACCCAAAGAGCTGTGCCTTGCCACACTGCAGACCTAGTGCAGGAAGCTGTGGTAGCTTGCTATGACATGATATGCTAAATAGCCTTCTGAGTCTATGATCTTACATTGTCAACTCATTAAAGATATTGTTATGTCAAAGATGGGACAATGGACTCTTCCTTCTACTGTTCTGGTTTGCAATCAGTATTTTTCTGATTTTTAAGCAGTTTGAATCATTCCAAGATCCATGGTTCTAGACACTGGACTTATTTAGGGAATGAAGAAAGCAGTAGACAAGTGTTTCAGATCAAGAGAATCACTGCGTTTATTTAAAATATGAAAAGTAAATATGATACAAGAAATGAAGATACGTGCAAAAAAGAGTGAAATTGACACAATCAATCATACAACAGACATTAATATTATTAAATACACTTAGCTAGATTAAACACCATTAGAACCTAAAAGCAACAGTTTTAATCACAGAATTCTTTAATCATGCTTCCTACCTCGGGGTCCCTTGCACTGTCACAGCTCACCTTCCCCTCCCTGCAAGCTAGGTCAGAAGCTTTGGGGTCTTGGGAGTTTCAGCTCATCACTGAGGAAAACGCAATTTTGAAATATGCCTGGGTATTCCCACTTTCTGTATCCAGTGTCTGGATGAAGATTTTGGACTGTGTATGCCTTTCAGGTTGGTTTGAGTCCACTGATGCGTTAAGATGCGCATTGGGTCTATCAGGTAAGTATTTGATTTTCCTTACTTGCTATTGGTTTTGTGGGCCTGGTTTTCACCTAAGGATGTTTCTGAGGCCTTGTAATGTTTATTGGATCGGTGTTTTTTGGTGTTTGTCAGTTATGATTAGATTAGATTCTATACATTGTGGAAGTAGGCCATTTGGCCCAACAAGTCCACACCGATCCTCTGAAGAGTAACCTACCCCCCTACATTTACCCCTGACTAATGCATCTAACACTGTGGGCAATTTAGTGTGGCCAATTCACCTTACCTGCATATCTTTGGATTGTGGGAGGAAACTAGAGCACCCGGAGGAAACCCACACAGACAGGGGGAGAATGTGCAAACTCCACATATACAGTAACCCAAAACAGGAATTAAACCCAGGTCCCTCGTGCTGTGAGGCATCAGTGCTAACTACTGAGCCACCGTGCCACTCCTATCTGCTAGTCATGGTTACTTGTCATTGATTCCCCTCGTTCAGAATAGGCCTGTGTCAATAGCTTTTGGAATTGCTGTTGGGTTCCCCTTTCTAGAGATATCTCTTGGAAATAGGCGGTGGCATTAGCTATTAGAATTCTTCTTCCAGAGATAGCTGTTTGGAATGCCTCCAGGTATAACTCATGGGATCACTGACAGGCTTTGAAATGCTTCTGGGATAACTGACCCAGGGGTCTGCAATTATACTGTTTGTGGGCCCCTTATCTTCACGCCAAATCTGTGCTTTCCATTGTGTTTCTGGTGTTCCTTTTGAAGTTAATTGGTTTTCTGATCATCATGAGTATATGTGAATGGATTTTGTTTGAAGTCGAATGTCCAGTATCTTTGTGAATAGATTTCAATTGAAGTTGAATGCTCAATATCTCTGTGAATTCGTTTTGATTGAATGTTGGGTATGTTTGTAGCTTCCGTACCGTCTATGCTGTGTAGCCCAAGGTGTAAAAGTTAGTTTCGGTCTACAAACCGAACTACCGAGTGTTAGGTTTGGTTGATTGTTCTCTTAGAGTGGAGAAGTAAATTGGAATTCCAGGCTGAACAATAGTCCCAGACAGAAAATTATTCTGGATCTGTTGTGGGTTCATTGCAACCTGAGCCAGGGATTTTTCCTGTATTTAGATATTAGAAAAGTCCAGGATTTTGCCCAGTATTTTAGATTATGGGGATTTTTTCTCAAACCTATGTTCCCCAGTACACTACTCTATGGCTCACAGCTTGGGATTTCTTTCCTTATATTGGACTTACATTAGAAAAGATCTATCCAATACCTTTCTTAAATCAACAATTTAGTGTTTAAGCCATTCATTGAAGGTGCAGAATTAGTTAACCCAGAATTTGTAAAATTAAAATATGTTTACCCCTCTACACAATCAAAAACAAACAAATATACACACAAATATATCTGCACAGAATTCACTTTGGGGAGAAGGAAAACACATACCGCCAATAAGAGGATAAGGCATGGAATGTTGATATAGCTGTCTGTTTAGTATTCTGTCTTGTTTAGATGGGTGTCACTAAACATAGGTGAATATCCTAGAGACATACATTCAGATCCCACCTTGGCAAGTGATTAACTTTGAATTCAGTAAAAAATCCAAAATAATAGGCTACCTATAAGCTATCATGTAACAAGTGTAGGTTGTCACAAAAACTCCTCTGGGTAATCCATTAGCAAAAGGAAATCTGATGATCTTACCCAATCTAGACGTACAGCAATGTGGTTGACTCTTGCCTGCCCTCTGAGGAATAAATGATGGTCTAACCATCAACACCCACATCCCTTGAATGAATAAGAAAAAGTCAAAAGTGTACTCAGAAATCCCCAATTGTTGGGATATGTGCATCTCCAACAGCACTGGATATATTTTCAGTCACTACGGGTGATTACAAAGATGGCTCACCACCCATTTCCTTATGGATTGCTAATAAATATGTCTTTTTAGAACCATCTACATTGTAAGAACACATGAAGAAAATTGGACTTATGCATAAAAAGGAGCTCTGACTAATGCTAAAATGGTGTTTTTCTCTTAATATTGTTTTGATGGCTTCATGTTAAATATTTTTCGTGTACATAAGTTTGAAGATTGTGAATGCTTGGATTTTTTTTTAAAAGGCAAATGAAAAGACACATTAACAGTTTATTTTCAACAAGGCATTTCTTGGAAAGTTAAAAATAACTGCTGGTCATAGTTACTGACTTTAGTAAAAAAAAACCTGATTTTTTTGGATTGGCTTATATAGCTATTCTGTTTTGCATTCTTTTAGGGCTGTTATAGCCAGATATTCAACTGACTGGTCAAGTTATGTTTCTATTCAGCTGTTGAAACTCTTACCACTCCTGTTGGGATGCTAATGATGAGGCATTCAGCAAAGACAATGAAATTGAAGAAATATTAAGTCAACCCAAAATTTGACGACATGCTTCCAAGCTATTTAGCTCGCTATGGAACTTTACCTCAGTATCACTACTTGGAACTTGTTTTTATTCACAATTTAAATACAGGCTTAACCCAACACTTGTTGCTGGAAGATTGATTTAGGAACAGGATATCAGCAAATTTCTGTTGATACAGAATGCAATTTTTGGAAATCTGCCTGACCCCAGCATGAACAAATCAAATCAGTGCCTTCAGATATACTTGCAGTTGAATTTGGTCATTCCCACTGTAACCAAAATATACTAACACAAATGGTTCCAATCTACAAATAAATTTATCCCATATGTTCAATAAGAAAGGCAGAATTTTGCTTTATTTCTACTTACAGAAGTATATAAAGACTCAAAATATTAGAGGATTTAGTTCAGTGATCACACAGTTATTAGTGAGAACTTTACTCTGATGAGTGTGAATTGAATATCTGATGTCATTGCGCACTAGCTCTATTTTTGATATCCACCTCATCAAGTAAGACTTCCTGTTGGGAGTTTCTTTTTTTTCCCAAATAAGACAGTATTTAATTAAATAAAATTTAATGTCAGATTAAATGATCATGCTTGTGGAACAGTTGTAGATTTTTAAAATACAAATTGAAGTAATTTTTGTATAGTATTATTTATCATCTTATCATCACCATATATTTCTGTTCCAGGATTTTCTAATCAAAATGACAGATGGCACTTACAAAGTCATACCTGAAAATGCAACTAGCAAATTCACTGTCGTTCACAATCAGATGTATTTAATATTTTATTTTGGAAATTTTGAAAGTCTTCAATTAATAGTGACATGGAACTTAAGGATGAATACTTATATCCAGATTGCTGGATCATCACAGGTAAATAACCAAACCTTGAGTGTGTATAATTGTTAGTCATAAATGCTGCCAATTTCAAATTATCCCTGTCACAGTGGGTTGGACTTTAAGGTCCTTTAGCCGGCGAGTTTGAAGGCAATGGCGTTCATAAAACGAAGTGCATGACGTACTCGTTACCTATCTGCTCACCACAACCTTTGTCAGATTTTACAAGATGTATTGGAAGCATTAGGCCGACTGCCAGTTAATGAATAAAAGTACACATGCATTTAAAGTTGGATGCCAAATTTCATTTCTAAGGTGGATTGATTATACAAGCTGCTATTTGATAGGAATCAAATTCAGCAAACCTTGCTTCGACATAATGGCTTTATGAGGTAGTTAAACCTTTTGGGGTAGAGTATGTGGATTCTGGGGCCTACTGTTCTGTTGTTCATTGATTTTGTAACTTCTAACTAAACCTGTTTGGTTTACATAGATGGACTCTTACTGCTTCTACAATACCTCTATGGTAGAATTTGTGTAGGGGTAAAAAACTCACTCGATTTCCATTGATTTCCTTTAAGAATTATTCACATTCACTGCAGGATGCAGCCTTTATTGCATCTCTAGGGGCTTCCTTAAATAATACCTCTTTCCATGACAAATGTTGGTAATCATCATGCTCTCATACCTCTGTGATGTTCAGAGAAAACAGACTTGGACTTTGTTCTGTGGTTGAATTAAGTCAAGATACAGCCCACTGTTGTAAAATGTGATAGAATCCCTACAGTGTGGAAACAGGCTATTCAGCCTACCAAGTCCAAACGAACCCTTCAAAGAGCATCCCAACCGCTCCAACCTTGTAACCTTTCATTCCCATGGCTAATTCACCTAGCCTACACATCCCTGGACACGATGAGCAATTTAGCAAGACCAATTCACCTAACCTGCACATCTTTGGACTGTGGGAGGAAACTGGAGCGTAAAGTCATAGAGATGTACAGCACAGAAACAAACCCTTCGGTCCAACCCGTCCATGCTGACTAGATATCCCGACCCAATCTACTTCCACCTGTATATCCCTCTAAACCCTTCCTATATACCTATACCTATCGAGATGCCTTTTACATGTTGCAATTGTACCAGCCTGTACCACTTCATCTGGCAGTTCATTCCATACACGTACCACCCTCTCCGTGAAAAAGTTGCCCCTTAGGTCTCTTTTATGTCTTTCTCCTCTCACCCTAAACCTAGGCTCTCTAGTTCTGGACTCCTCCACCCCCAAGGAAAAGACTTTGTCTATTTATCTTAATCATGCCCCTCATAATTTTGTAAACCTCTATAAGGTCACTTCTCAGCCTCAAATGCTCCAGGGAAAACAGCCCCAGCCAGTTCAGCCTCTCCCTATAGCTCAAATCCTCCAACCCTGGCAACATTCTTGTAAGTCTTTTCTGAACCCTTTCAAGTTTCACAATATTTTTCTGATAGGAAGGAGACCAGAATTGCACACAATATTCCAACAAGGGCCTAACCAATATTCTGTACAGCCGCAATATGACCTCCCAAATCCTGTACTCAATACACTGACCAATAAAAGAAAGCATACCAAATGCCTTCTTCACTATCCTATCTACCTGTGACTCCACTTTCAAGGAATTATGAACCTCACTCCAAGATCTCTTTGTTCAGCAAAACTCCCGAGGTCCTTACCATTAATTGTATAAGTCCTGCAAAGGTTTGCTTACTCAAAATGCAGCACTTCGCATTTATCTGAATTAAACTCCATCTGCCACTTCTCAGCCCATTGGCCTATCAGATCAAGATTCCGTTGTAGTCTGAGGTAACCTTCGCTGTTCACTACACCTCCAATTTTGATGTCATCTGCAAACTTAATAACTATACCTCTTATGCTTACATACAAATCATTGATATAAATGTCAAAAAGTAGTAGACACAGCACCGATCCTTGTGGCACTCCACTGGTCACAGGCCTCCAATCTAAAATACAACCCTCCACCTCCACCCTCTGTCTTCTACCTTTGCGCCTGTTGGAATCGCACGCAGACATGGAGAGAATGTACAAACTACATACAGGCAGTTGCCCGAGACTGGAATTGAACCCAGGTCCTTGGCAATGTGATACAGCAGAGCTAACCTGTGGGTTTCCAATTTGCCTGCACCCTACCGTTCTTTGCCACTAGTGGGTCAATACTTTTAATACTCAGCCTGTTGTTTCAGTTTGAGGAATGTTTTGGCTTATAGAGTCATAAAGGCCTATAGCACAGAAAAATACCATTTGGCTATCAGTATGTACCATTCAAAAACAAACACCTGACTATTCTCTACCACCCTTATAAATAGTGAGTTCCGGTTTCCTACCTTTCTCTGGGTGAAATTTATTTCCTCATATCCCATCTAAACTTTCTGCCTCTTACCTTAAATCTGCACACCTAGGTCAGTGAACACTCTACCGGGGAAAAAGCTTATTCCTGCCTACCCTATGTGTGCCCCTCATAATTTTATACGTGGTCCTCACCCTGTCAATCTTCTCTGTACCAAGGAAAGCAACTCAAGTTCATTAAAGACAACAGGAGAAGTGCAGATGCTGGAAATCAGAAACAAGAACAGAAAATGCTGGGAAAGCTCAGCAGGTCTGGCAGCATCCGTGGAGAGAAAGCAAAATTAATGTTAACTCTTTCTTGGGCTTGCTGCAATGTTTCAGTGAAGCTCAGTGCAAGCTGAAAGAATAGCATCTCATTTTCTGCTTGGGCAGCCTGCAGCCATTGAGTTCAATAATTTTAGGGCCTTAGCACCTTCACCCATGTCCTCACCCCAACTCCCACATAACAGGCCTTGTCATCACATGGCTGCTACCACAAATATCTCATTGTCAGAATCTAGAACAGTACAGTACAGGCCCTTCGGCCCTCGATTGGTGCTGACCTTTTATCTTACTCTAAGATCAAACTAACCTAGATACCCTACATTTACTAGTATCCATGTGCCTATCCAAGAATCGCTTAAATGTCCCTAATGTATCTACTCTACCACCACTGCTGGCATTGCATTCCACATATCCACCACTCTGTATAAAAAACCTACCTCTGACATCTCCCCTAAACCTTCCTCCAGTCACCCTAAGATTATGCCCGCTTGTGATGGCCCTTTCTGCCCTGGGAAAAGGTTCCTGGCTATCTACTCTATTTATGTCTCCCATCATCTTGTACACCTCTATTAAGTCACCTCTCATCATTTTTTGCTGCAATGAGAAAAGCCCGAGCTCCTTCAACCTTTCTTCATAAGACATGCCCTCCAGTCCAGGCAGCATTCTGGTAAATTTCCTCTGCACCCTCTCTAAAGCTTTCACATCCTTCCTAAAAAGAGGTGACCAGAAGTGAACACAATTTTTCAAGTGTGGTCTAACCAGTGTTTTATTGAGCTGCAACATAAACTCGCAGCTCTTAAACTCAATTCCCATGTTAATGAAAGCCAGAACACCATGCGCGTTCTTAATAAACTTATCAACTTGGGTGGCAACTTTGAGAGTTTTGTGGACGTGGACCCCAAGATTCCTCTGTTCCTCCAGACTGCCAAGAATCTTGTCTTTAACCTTGTAATCTGCATTCAAATTCAACCTTCCAAAATGAATCACTTCACACTTTTCCAGGTTGAACTCTATCTACCACTTCTCAGCCCAGCTCTGCATCCTGTGAATGTCCTGATGCAAATGACAACAGCCCTTGGCAACTGTACCAAACTTGGTGTCATCAGTAAACTTACTAACCCACCCTTCCACGTTCTCATCCAAGTCATTTATAAAAATCACAAAGTGCGAAGGTTCTAGAACAGATCCCTGTGGAACACCACTGTCTCCTGACCTCCAGGCTGAATACTTTCCATCTACTACCATCATTTGTCTTCTATGGGAAAGCCAATTCTGTATCCAGACAGCCACATTTCCCTATATACCATGCCTCCAAACATAGTGTTTTCACCATGGTATTCTTTTTATCATGCCACTCTTTGATGAGAATGCTGATTTTTGTGACTGGATACAAAGACTTTTTATTTTTACAATTGTCAAGGTTATTACCCTCATATCATTTAGCATTATGGCAATCATGAAATGTGAAACAAACCAAGAGAGTGCTGGAGAAATTTGTTAAGTCTGGTAGCATCTGTGGAGAGAAAAACAGAGTTAATGTTTTAAGTCCAATATGACAGTACTGAAGAATTGTAATAACGGAATTGAAACACTAATTTGGTTTCCCTCTCCATCGATGTTGCCACACCTGCTTTCTCTCACATTGTCTATTTTTGGAGAGCTGCCTTAATCTCCCAATCTAGATGAGCACATACCAATGCCAAGCTTGTTACAAATTGCATCTAAGGTTGTGCTTATTGCTTCCAATCTTACAGCTAGTGAAATTCCCCAGTTTCTGAGACAGTAGAGACTGAGTAGGGTGTCCACATATGACTGGTGGTTGGGAGGGAATCTGATTGCAGAGATAGAGCATGTATCTCACAATGACCTAAAACAACAGCTGGTCAGTTTATCTAACTTATAATATTTTTGGCTAACTAGCTTTTCAGATACCATTTCCAAAGATGTTTTCTATAACATTAAATGCCAAGTACTTTTTGACTGCTAAACTTTTGAGTTTGAGCCACAATTGCCATATCTTTTCCCATTTGCAAGATTTCAACATTAAATCATAAACACCAAAATTAGCAGACTTCACAGGAACAGCGGCCATGCTGTTAACCAGATTGCCAAAGAAAATGCTGTGAACATATTTCCACTTAATGAAATGACTGTAGGCACAGCCATAGACTTCTCTCTCATTTGAGATAACCATGTGATGATTTAAATGGTTGGAAAAGGATAATCATTATTATCACGCTTTCTCAAGTTTCGAATCATGTTTGGCTTTCTAAATGGGTGGCAAAAGTTATTTATAACTTATTGGCTGTTGTCTTTGCTCTTTAACAAATTGTTTTTTTTTCCTCCTGTCCTAAGGCTCTCATAGTTCAGCCCCTCCAGGAGGAAGAGGTGTCCAAAATGCAACATGTCTTCATCTTAAAATACATATGTTACACTCTACTTCTTTGATGATTTGAGCTATTGCTATGTCATATGTATAAGAACAACATCTGAGGACAGTCAGTTTTTAGCCATCCCATCAGTTTCTACTGTTATTGACAGATAGTACATTCTCCCTATTACAACTAATATAGGTAGACAACCCTTTGTCCGAAATCCGAAAAGCTCCAAAATCCGAAGGTTTACTCATGAAGTTTTTTTACTCATTAACAAGGTTGTTTGGCATGCAAACAGTTAACCCAACTCCACACCCATTCAATGCATGTCACTTAAATGCGACGTGTAGGGGCGTGGCCCATAACTGGCAGACCTCAATTCTGTTTCAGGGCCTGTTTTACTCACAGTGCGTCTGCTGTTTGATGAGAGTTCTAAAAATTTCACCATCAAACTGTCACTTGTTCTGAAATTCAAAAAAATTCTGAAATCCGAAAACCAGCTGATCCTGAGCATTTCGGATAAAAGGTTGTGCACCTATACAACTGAAGTCAAAATAAATACATGCTGAATCACATTAAAAGTCAATAACACTCTTATATTTTCTCAGCTTTCAGTTTGTGGACTTTGTGGCAATGCCAATGGTAATATTAAAGATGAATTGATAACTCAGAGCCACCACACAGCTTTCACTTTAATGAACTTTGTAAATTCTTGGAAAGAAGATCCCATGTGTGATGATGTGACTGAAGTTATTTATCCGTGTGCCAAAAATCCATATCGCAAGTCCTGGGCAGAAAAGCGTTGTAAAATAATTCAGAGTGTTGTGTTTGAACCATGCCACAATTTGGTGAGTATCTTTGACAATCTGAAATGTAATTATTAAAATAGCTCACACAGACAGACCTTAACCTCACACCTTCAATGCATTATCTGAGCTGACATGGCACCTATTGTTAAAGTTCGCTTGAGAATGTAACTTTAAAAAAGATTCTGGGATTTACATGTGAAAGAACTGAAACCAACATGGTTGTTCTAAAAAGTGAGAGACTTAACAAACAATACAGGTCTTTTTCAATACATCACTTGAGTTGCATCACACTGTAAACTTTTGCTATAAATTCTGTGTCTTACGATCTTATACTCCACAACTACCTGATGAAGAAGCAGCACTCCAAAAACTAGTGCTTCCAAAAACCTGTTGGACTATAACTTGGTGTTGTGTGACTTTTAGCTTAAGAAGGTGTCACAGATGAAAATCAAAATCAACCACAAACTCAAGATCAAAATGAACATACCTAGTTTAGAGAATTATAAGATAAAATATATTTCACCGTCTGTCTGTTTTCTTGAGTTTATCAACTGCTGTAGAACTTCAGGAAAGTTCGAGTGACAAAAGAAAAGCTGGTACATGTTATACAAAAGAAAATTAGGTTGTGTAATATGGTATCAAGTAGGATGATTTAAATGAATAACAAAAATGGGCTGTAAAGCAAGTTGCACTGCTGGTGACTTCCATGACAACTGAGAAGTGTTAATAATCATGCCCCACAGTACCTCAACATTCTGCAAGATATATAAATGCACTGAACACCAATGAAATCACCAAAAATACCAATTTACCTGACTAACTGTGAATTGGAAAAAAATAATTTCCCACCAAGCTTCTTCAGTATCAAAAAGAAACCATCTGTTATAACACATTACTTCAACAAGACCAGTGAAACAAAAGTATTTATATTTTATGTATCTTTAATTATACCTCTTAAAATCCCCAGGCACACACAGATTCTATCACAATCAAGACAGGCAAAAGCAGTATAACTTGGGTGAAAAAAATATAACTCTTTGCAGGGTAAACAAAATTTCAAAGATCAATGTCCATACCACAAAGTGGAAAGTTATTCCTCTTAATCTTTTTAATTTTTGCAATGATACACTGTTGTCTTATGGTCATGCATTTATACATAAATAACTGAGATATATAGCACAAAGGTTATTTGGTCCAAATAATCTATGCTGGTGTTTTGGCTCCACTTGAGCTTCTTTCCTTCCCCTTAAATGTGTCAATCATTATTTGTGCAGGAGTTACACATTTTCATCATTAGACCCTTTCTATGAATTGGATTTTTTGGTAACTGTTTTATATTGATTTTGCTAGTTATATTTGCCCCCACTCTGTCAAAAATGTCCATAATCTTAAAAGACCTCTATCAAGTTGCCCTTCAGTTTTGTTTTATTGTAACACAGAAGACCCAGCATATTAATTATTTTCTGATACTTATATCCAAGAATTCCTGGTATCATCCTTATAAATCTTGTCTACACTTTTTTCAACACATTTTTTTTCCCATTATGGCCACCAGAATTGCATCTGGTACACTTATGTCATCTAGCCCATGTTCAATACAGGATTAACAGAACTCCCCTATTTTTCAATAAATTCCTCTAGGTATAAAACCTGTTGTTTGATGTGTCTTTTTATAACCTTGATTTGTGATGCAAAATTATTGATTTATGCATTTGTACTCTAAGATCCCATTGTTTCTCCAACCACCTAGACCTGCAATTTCCAAGTGACCTCTTTCCTAAAATACAAATCAGAACATTTTGAAAATGCTCAGCAGTTTAGACACCCTCTAAGAGAAATGCAATTAATGAACTGGCTTTTCATAAGGAAGACAATTATTGGGACTTAGAAAGGTTTCTACCTCTGGAAACCAGTCTTTGTTAAGGAAACTACTGCCTGCAGGGTGATGATGGAATGGAATTGGACCTGCTGCTCTTGCTGTAGTAGGACCAATGTGATAATAAAATATAGAAAAGTACAGCACAGAACAGACCCTTTGGCCCACGATGTTGTGCCGAGGATTAATCCTAATATAAAATACAATAACTTAACCTACGCATCCCTCAACTCACTGCTATCCATGTGCATGTCCAGCAGTCGCTTAAAAGTCCCTAATAATTCTGCTTCCACCACCACCACTGGCAATGCATTCCATGGATTCACAATAGAATGAGTAGATGCTGAGACTATCAGCCTAAAATGCATGCCTTTTTTTTAAATAACATTTCTTTGAAAAGTGTGGGCATTTATTGCACATAACTGGTTGCCCTTAAGTGGAAATGAGCATACGTTTTTAGCTGCTGCAATCCATAAAATAACTTGAACTTGCTAGAAATTAGCCTACTTGCAATGGACGCAAAAACTCTCAATCCCCTACTCCAGTGCCTGCCTACCCCATATACCATACCTCTTGTATCCCTCATGGCCTTATATGTCCCCCATATCTTCTTTTCGCACTTCATATCCTGTTTTTCCTAATGCCCTCCAATACATTTGCCTTACCTATTTTCCTGGTATCCAATATTTAGACAACCAATAAGTTAATGGCCAGGTGGATCTTTGGAGTGGTCTTTGAAATGTTTCTGAAACTGACACAATAAGTAGAGGATTTGAAAATACCCTTTCGATAAAAATGACTCTGTTACAATGGCTTAAAAAAGTATTATTCACAGTATCAATGTCAGAAGCTTGTATCCTCTTCAGACATCTTACTGTTGTGTAAATGAATTTTTTTGCTCATGTGTTCAAAGAAACAGCAGCTTATTTGCAATCAAACAAATTTTTACTTGCCTTTGCAGCACCAGACAGTGCTTGCAGAAACCTAAGTGTATTAATTATTCTTGGAGCTCAGCCAGACATTCGTAATGAAGCCTTGTCTTAGTTAATACAGTTGTCAAAAAATTTCAATATGAATGCTTGGCTGAGCTCAAGTTTGAAAGGCTGTGTGGTCTATTCATCTTATTTGTTGTGTTCATTTTTTTGAAGTTATGATTCTCTATACTTCTCAGAATACTGTTATTTATTATACACTCCCTTGCCTTGTTTGCTAATTTCAAATGCATTACCTTACATTTCTCCACATTGAAATCCATTTGCCATTTTCGTGCCCTCACCTGATTGTACTGGTCATGTACAATTTCTGTCTTCACCAGCAGCCACAACCAGTTTTTGTTCAAAATACAGTGTGTGGTACCAAGTATTTGAATAAAAACAATAAGATTTATAACTATTATTGACCCTGATTGAATCAGCAATCACTGTCAAATTGCATTTTGATCCTTTCTCTGTGCTGTAATGGTATTCCATATTTTGGGACTGGTCTTCTAATTCTGGCCTCTTCAGAAATGTGGAGCTTACTTACCTGTTGCTCTGGATTGAGGGAGAAGACAAACAGTCCCATTTTTAAGACATAGTTGCCACATTATGGCAAGTGTTCACTCTAAATAGAATACACCTGGAATAACGAACAGGGACACAAAAGACACAGTGCAGGTGAAACAACCATTAGAAGGGCAGAGTCCACTCCAGAAGGGCAGAATCCGCACACCTCACAGCACACACAGTCTCCCCAGAGGCTTGGTCCATCCACAGAGGCCCAGGCCCACTCACAGAGACACAGTCCATTTGCAAAGGTACGATGACTCACAGTGACTCAGTCCAAGCAAAAAAAGGTGTAAACACATGCAAAAATAAAGTGCAAGCATTAAAAACAACAGTGCAAAGGCCAAGCCCTGCCACAAGATCATCATTATCCTTGCTTAGCAAATAAAAGAGTAATACACAGGCTGCCACCAGCCAGTGAAATAACATAAAACACAGTTCCCTAATGAGAACTAAATACAACAGTATCCACTGGCTGTGTGGCCAGCAATCGCAGGAATCAGTTACCAAATACAACAGTAACACACTGTGTGGCTAGCCAGGTCAGAGTCAGTCCCCTGAACTGAGGAGATTCTAAATCTTCTATTTATATGATATTTTATTAAAACTGCACAAAATACAAAACAGTCAACAATTAACAATAAACAATTCACATGGGAATGGCAAAACCTGACCCCAAACATCACCGTACAGCCAATTCATAGCGAAATGCAAATGAACCGACAAACGCATGTTCCCGTTCTCAGTCTGTTCCTACACACCTCTCAGCTCTATGTACCCTCAGGCCATCTCTAGGACAGCATGTCCGTATACCTCCCCGGGTCAAAGTTTCTTGGAATGGCCTACCCACCCTCTGGCTCTCAGGGTGATAGTTTTCAGAACTACTTACGAACTTTCTGGCTTTCAGAACAACGTACTCGCTGTCTGGCTCCCAGTAAGGCCTGCTAGATTCAGGGACACGCAAGACACAATGCAGGTGAAACAACTGACCTTCAAAAGCACACAGTCTACTCCAGAAAAGCAGCAAATGCACACCTCACATCACACATGCAGCTGTTCAGTCTCCACAGAGGCCTGGTCCACGCAGAGGCCCAGGCTCACTCATAGAGAAACAAACCATTTGTAAAGATAAAATATATAAAGGAAAATATATGCAAAAATGAAGTGCAAACATTAAAAACCATCGTGCAAGGGCCAAGCCCTGCAACAAAATCACCATTGTCCTGGTTTAAACTAAAAAAACACAATTCCCTAATGAGAACTAAAGTACAACAGTATACACTGCCTATGTGGCCAGCCAGCTTATAAATGGGTTCTCAAACAATATAAACAGTAACAAACTAGCTGCATGACAGGCCAGCCAGCTCAGAGTCAGTCCCCAGAACTAAGGAGATTCTAAATCTACTGTTGTTTTTTTCATTTTTTTCTTTCTTCTTTACACTGACTGTGAAGATCAGCCAGCTCAGCAATCCTCCTCTAAAAGGAATAGCAGTAACAAACTGGCTGTGTGACCAGCCAGTTCAGAATCAAGTCTCAAAACATACAACAGTAATGCACTGGCTGTGTGGCATCGCCTGTTTATATTTTTAGGCAACAAGAGCTATTCTGTGATAATATGATTCATTATTATCATTTGCAATGCATAAGTGGCCACATAATGTGCAAGTGGCCATAGAATGGCCACTTGCACATATTCTTTCCTCCATACTGGGATATAGTTTTGCAGAGAGTCATAAATTATCTTCTTACATGTCTGCCACTGCCTGCTTTCATCCAATCAATATTCAGTGGATGACGCTATCTTCATTTTATTATCATTCCCTTAAGTTTAGCATGGTTGTTTCTGACCTAAGTTTCTCAGTTTTAAACTGAATATTAAATTTAGTCATGTTATGATCACTACTTTCTAAGGAATCTTTTACTGTGAGGTAATTTATTAAACCTGTTTCATTACGCATTACCAGATCCAAGATAGTCTGTTCCCTGGTTGGCTCCATGATATATTGGTCTAGGAAACTATCCTTAATACATGCTATGAATTTGTTATTGGAGCTACTCGTTCCAATTTAATTAACTCAACCAACATGAAAATGAATGTCACCCATAATTTTCGCTCTATTTTTTATATTTTGTCTTCCAGCTCCAATGGCGTCCATATTATGATAAATGTATCAGAGATGCATGTGGTTGTGAACTCATTGGAGATTGTGATTGTCTGTGTGATGCTGTTGCAGCCTTTGCTAAGACATGCTTAGATGCTGGCGTTTGCATTGATTGGAGAACCCCTGACTTTTGTCGTAAGTTTTAAAAACAATGTTTGAATGACTTGTAATGTTTTAACATTAAGCTTTAATATTTTTTGTTAAAATAAATTAGGATATTTGTGTTGCCAACACAATGTACTAGAAGTTATGAATATTTCAATTGTATTGTATGTACAATGGAGAAAAATAATTCAAATGCATTTCTTAAAGAGATTAGTTTTTATTAGTTCTGAAATGAAAATTTCATGTCGTATAATATATTTTCTAATGGGAACTGCTTGCATTTTGCATAATCTTGAAAATGATAAGGAAGAGAAAATAGAAAATACAGATTGGAAACAATAGATAAATTTCTTGCTTCCGAACATTAATATATCTCCAGTAGGTTTATAGACTTGGAAGGTCTTGCTTAGATACCTGTGTCTGACAGAGGTGATTGGTAGCTTTATGCTGTGACGTGGAATCCAATTCTACTACGAGAACAGCATAACCTACTATAGTAAATATTATCACCAATTTGTATGTTCTGTCAGTGGATCTTTCAATGAGGACTTCTGTGATTTTTCGCACTGTAAGCATACAGTATCTTATAGAAATCTGGCAATTTTTGTTCAGGTGATCTGTGCTGTTTATTGGTTTTTAGTTAAAAATGGAGCATGAATTTTGGATGGTATAGTTTCCCATCCCAAGGTGTTGTTGAGAAATGTATCATTGCCAGCACCAGGTGTTTCCCAGTCATTTAACATTTGGAATTTTGACTGAAGGAGGCAAGACTTTCGCATTTGGGAAGAAATCCCTCACTAGGGAGCTTCTTGATGTCTAATTACCTTATAGCTCTGTAGATTTAGCAGCATTACTGGAAGTGGTGATCACTTCTGGAATTACATGAATTCATAACAGTCTAGCCAAGCCCACAAGACTTAGTAGGTGTCGTATTTTGCAGTAAGTAAAAGGGGTTCAGTGATAGTGTGTCTCCCTTTTACCCACATAAGGCCCCAACTTTCCTCCACCATCCATCTCTAAACTCCATATTTCAATTAGATTAGATTAGATTACATTACATTACAGTGTGGAAACAGGCCCTTCGGCCCAACAAGTCCACACCGACCCGACGAAGCGAAACCCACCCATACCCCTACATTTACCCCTTACCTAACACTACGGGCAATTTAGCATGGCCAATTCACCTGACCCTGCACATCTTTGGACTGTGGGAGGAAGCTGGAGCACCCGGAGGAAACCCACGCAGACACGGGGAGAACGTGCAAACTCCACACAGTCAGTCACCTGAGGCGGGAATTGAACCCGGGTCTCAGGCGCTGTGAGGCAGCAGTGCTAACCACTGCTAACCAATTGTGAGAGGAAACTGGAGCAAAGCCATGCAGACATAGAGAGAATGTGCAAACTCCACAAAGATAGTCGCCAGAGGCTGGAATTGAACCCAGGTTCCTGGTGCTGTGAGGCAGCAGTGCTAACTACTGAGCCACCATGTCGCCAACAGATACATTGATTGCAAATATTGGAGGCTCTAACACTGATATCTTGACACATCCTGACAACTCAGACATGCCCATTTATGTCCATCTCTGCTTCCAATTGCCAACTAATCCTCATGTAAACATGTTACTCTCTACACTATCAGCTCTTACTTTGCCTCTTAACTCTAAGTGGCACCTTGTCAAATATCTTATGGAAATCTAAGTTCAGTCTATCCATCAGTTCTGTTTTATTTGTGTTACAAGTTACTTCCTCAAAATATTCTAATAAATTAGTCAAAATGATTTCCCTTTCACAAAACTATGTCAGATTGCATTAAGATTTTCAAATTGTCCCTTCATTACAGTCTTAATAGTAGATTTCTGCCTTTCTCTGCTACAGTTGTTAGCTAACTGTCCTGTAGCTTCCTCCTTTCTGTCTAAAAGTAACATAGAAAATAGGTGCAGGAATAGGTCATTCAAACCTTCATCACCATTCAACATAATCATGGCTGATCATACAATTTCAGTATCCCATTCCCGCTTTCTGTGCATACCCCTT
Organism: Chiloscyllium plagiosum; assembly: GCF_004010195.1. Taxonomy (NCBI): domain Eukaryota; kingdom Metazoa; phylum Chordata; class Chondrichthyes; order Orectolobiformes; family Hemiscylliidae; genus Chiloscyllium; species Chiloscyllium plagiosum. Next base: position 67,955,213 of record NC_057725.1, read on the forward strand.
GATCCTTTAGCTGCAAGGGTCACATCCAGCTCATTTTTGAATATATCTAATTAACTAGTCTCAATAGCTATCTGTGGGAGAGAATTTCCCACATTTGCAACTGAGTGAAGAAATTCTTGCTCATCTTCGTGCTGAATGGCTTGTACCTTATTCTTAGACTGTACCACCTAGTTCTCGACTTTCCCGACATTGGGAACATTTTTCTTGCATCTAGCCTGTCCAATGCCATCAGGGTTTTATACGTTTCAATGAGATCCCTTCCAATTCTTCTAAATTCCAATGAGTACTAATACAGTCGATCCAATCTTTCCTCATATGCCAGTCCTGTCATCCTGGGAATCATTCTGGTGAACCTTCACTGGACTTCTTCAATAGCAAGAATGTCCTTCCACAGACTAGGAGACCAAACCTGCACACAATAATCAAGGTGTGGCCTCACCAAGACCCTGTATAACTGCAGCAAGACATCCTTATTCCAATACCCAAATCCTCTTGCTATGAAGGAGAGCATGCCATTAGCTTTCCTCACTGCCTGCTGTACCTGCAATGCCAATCTTCAACTGTTCCACCATGACACTCAAATTGCATTGCACCTCACCTTTTTCTAAACTGTCACCATTCAGATAATAATCTGCCTTCCTGTTTTCAATTCCTTTGTCAAAGTTGCTAATGTATATTGTGAACAGCAGGGGTCCCAGCACTGAACCCTGTGGCACCCCACTTGTCAAAGGACCCATTTATTCCAACAGTCTGCTTCCTATCTCCCAACTAATTCTTTAACCATGTCAATACATTAGCACCGATACCAACAATTTTCATTTTGCTTACTAATCTATTGTGTGGAACCTTATCAAAAGTTTTTTGAAAGCCCAAATGCATAATACCTACTGATTCACCCTTATCCATTATACTGGTCACATCCTCAAAAAATTCCAAAGATTTGTCAAATGTGATTTCTCTTTAGTGAATCCATGCTGACTAGGACCAATTCTGTCATCACTTTCCAAATACTCAGTTATTACATCCTGAACTTGCCAAGTATTTGCACAGGAGAAAGTGAGGACTGCAGATGTTGGAGATCAGAGCTGAAAAATGTTGCTGGAAAAGCGCAGCAGGTCAGGCAGCATCCAAGGAGCAGGAGAATCGACATTTCGGGCATAAGCCCTTCTTCAGGAATTCAGGGTTCAGTGCTGTATTTGCACACACAGCCACCCTTTCCAAGATATCCGGCATTCTCTTTGCATCCTTCTCACTTCGTACACTGCCACCCAGCTTAGAATCATCTGCAAATTTTGAGATAAGGCATTCAATTCCTTTGTCAAAGTTGCTAATGTATAATGTGAACTGGTGGGCTCCCAGCATTTTTCACACCACTGCTGTCAAGCTAACCAGCAAATAATCCCCCATTTTCTCTATTTCCCTCTTTTTTTAAAAGAATACAAAGTTATATTAGCTACCCTCTAGTCCATTGGAACTTTTCCAGAGTCTACAGAATGCTGGAAAATCATCACCAATGTTTCCATCATTTCTAGGGTCACTTCCTTTAGTGCTCTTGTGGAATTGTATGAAACAGTTAAGTTGCCTGATAGGGAAATTGGCCAAATCTGGGTTATAACACAATATAAGTTAAATACTGTGGCATTGCTAATCTCAGCAGACATGACACAGGCTGAATCTACGTAAACTCTCTAATCTTGGCAACCCTCATCAGAACTTGATTAATACGGCTCCACACATGTTTTGAAATACTAACTACAGCCCAAACAAAGACATTCATATACAAAGACAAGCTTATGAAATGACATGTGTAACACTATGTTTTGTAAAGTCAACAGGATAACACAGATCAAAATTCAATGTACTGGCCTAACAAATGTTGAACATCTAGTGATAATTTCTGACAGCTACTGATATGTTTTAAGTATAAAAATTCCTACCTTTCTCTCTGTAAGCATGAAAACTTGAGAAGAGAAATTGGGAACAATTAATATCCCTCTCTTAAACGTTTTAGCCAACTACATGCAGTACTATCGTCAATAAAGACTGAGTATTGTCAGGCAAATTTATTTTCAAATGTTGATTTTTTTTGCTCTCACAAGTCCCAGCTGTTCGAATTATTTTTAATCCAATTCGACATTCTGGAATGCAGAGCATCTAATCCCATCAATTTCCCCAACACCATTTCCTGACTCATAAGGAATTCTTTCAGTTCCACCTTCATGCTTGACTGTCTATCCCATAGCATTTTCTGAAGATTATTTGTGTCCTCCTTAGTGAAGACAGATCCAAAGTATTTGTTCAACAGATCTGCCATTTCTTTGTTATCCATTATGAATTCACCTGATTCTAACTGCAAGAGATCTACATTTGTCTTCACCAATTTTTACCTTTTCATGCATCAGTAGAAGTTTTTGCAGTCACTTTTAATGTTTTCCGCAAGCTTACTTTTATATTCTGTTTTCCCCTTCTGAGCTAAACCCTTCATCCTCAGCTAAATTTAATTTCTCTCAGTCTTCAGATTTGCTGCTTTTTCTGACCAATTTACATGCCTCCTCTTTGGCTTTAACAATTTCTCTAATTTCCCTTGTTAGCCACGGTTGAGCCAACTTTCTTGTTTTACTCTTATGCCAGATACAATTGTTGAAGTTCATCCATATGTTCTTTAAATGTCTGCCATTGTGCTATAGTTGTCAACCCTTTTAGAATCATGGTGTGATGTGGCTCTTTTTGATTTTCATCTTTGCCCTCTTGTAACATCTTTCAAACCATGTATTCATCTTAGCTATTTTGCCATTTGTACTATGACTAGCACCTCTTTAGTCTCCCTCCTTAGTAGAATAGAGGGGTCACGTTTTTACAACTTAATTGAATCTTTCCAGAATCTAGGGAATTGCAGAAAATTAAAACTAATTCACCTGTCATCTCAAAAGTCATATGTTTTCTCACCTGAGAGTGCAGACCATCAGAGATAAGTGTTTGACACAAGGATAACAAGCCAAATCAAATCAGCCTTCCTATCACTGGATTCATAACACAGTGAAATGAACCATTCAATTCCCCTCAAATTTGCTCAGTTTTTTCAAACTAGACTTTGCAAATAACTGATCTTGCAAACCAAGTTTATAACATAAACAAAATTACCAATTCATCATTAATAGTGTAACTCAGTAGAACATGACAATCAAATTAATATTTATGATCTAAGTGCAATGTTCAAAGTTATTCATCACAGAAACAGACCCTTTAGTCCAACTAGTCCGTGCCAACCATTATCCCAATCTAGACTAGTTACACCTGCCTATATTTGGACCATATCATTCCAATTCATGTACTTATCTAAATATCTTTTAAGCATTGTGCTATAGTTGTATCCACCACTTCCTCTGGAAGTTCATTCCACACAGGAACCAGTCTCTGTGTAAAAAGAATTGTTTCTCATGTCTTTCTTAAATCTTTCTCCTCTCAACTGTGAATACTTTCATGGAATTATTTGAGGATAGGTTATTTTACAGACTAATAGGACTGTATATCTTGCTTGAATTCTAACATCACCCAGCAATGCACGCAGCTTCCACAGACTTCCAGACTTTTTACAGACAGGTTCTTTTCTCAGAACCTTTGATAACTGGACATTAACTAGAGAGAACAAAACCAAAAGAAATCTTTCTAGTCCGGGAGCTTCTAAAGTAAAGGTCTGCCTTCTGTCCAAAACCCAGACAGCACCAGTTTAATCTTTGTGGTTGGCTAGCTAGTACCGGTTCTCCCTTGAGTGACCAATTCAACATCTGGCAGTCCTTCAGCACTACAGCATCTTGGTGTCAAATTGTATACAATGTTCTTAAAGCTGTAATTGACCTGCATTATCTGTCCAGGCCAGTTCCCTACAGTAGCTTTTCAGATCTTACATTCAACTTTGTGCAGTTGTATTATTTTTCTTTAAGTGAGATACTATCTTTAACTTGCTTGTTAGTCTTTCTAATAGAACTGTTACTTTTAACTGGAAACTTTTAGTTTAAGCATTCTGAAATATCTCCACTGCAAACTGTTGATCTTACCCTTAATTTCATTCCCAATTTACTTTAGGCAGTTTCTCAATGCCATTATTTAATCTTGCAGAGAATGGTGTCTATTCCCTGATTACTGCTCCTGCTACATTTTAACTGTAGCTGCATTTCTAGTAATTCAGCCCTGTTTGAACAGTTTCCTGCATTATGGTGTAGTGATAGTCTGCTTATTTAAACCCACACTTCCTTCACACTTATTTTCCCTGCCCCACTTTTATTCAAACAAGTAGCGAGAGCCTGAACATGTTGGACAACTGCAAAGGCTGATGCTTCATCACTTCTATCTTCTGGGTCCCAAACTATCTCATTCACAATAACATGCTCATGTGCCTGACCAATGACTAGATCAGAACACCGCAGGGATATGACCACATCCTGGAATAACATCTCCAGCTGACTTCCCAATCTGTTGAAGAGTCTGCATTTCAGAGTTCAGCTTGCTGACTGAGCTGATTCTCCTGAAGTTAAAGACTCTTAAGCTTGCAGAAAATGGTGTCTATCCCCTGACTTTACTGTCCCCACTATATTCAAGCTATATTTCTTTTTACTCCCCTGCTGGAATGGCTTCCTGCATCATGGTGTAGTAGTAGTCTGCTCATATTGAACAAGCACTCAGAAGCTCCTCCATACTGACAGGTGCAAGGCACAACCTGCTCAGCCATCTTTAGTATGTGATAACTAATTTATTATTTTACTTAGACTTTATAACTAATAAACAGTACTACTTCCATTAATTTTTAGTACTACTAATAAACTTAACCAAAACTAATAACCCTTATAATTAGTAATGAAATTACCAAACTTTTAGAGCTAAATTCTGGATGTAGGTTTGCTCGTTGAGCTGCAAGTTTCATTTTCAGATGTTTCATCATCATACTGTGTAACACCTTCAGTGAGCCTCTGGACGAAGCACTGCTGATGTTTCCTGCTTTCTATTCATATGTTTGGGTTTCCTTATGTTGGTGATGTCATTTCCTATGGTGATGTTATTTCCTGTTCTTTTTCTCAGGGGGTGTTAAATGGGGTCCAAGTCAATGTGTTTCTTAATAGAGTTCCGGTTGGAATGCCTTGTTTCTAGGAATTCTCGTGGGTGTCTCTGTTTGGCTTGTCCTAGGATGGATGTGTTGTTCCAGTCGAAGTGCTGTCCTTTCTTATCTGTATGTAAGGATACTAGTGAGAGAGGGTTATGTCGTTTTGTGGCTAGTTGATCATGTATCCTGGTTACTAGTTTTCTGCCTGTCTGTCCAATGTAGTGTTTGTTGCAGTTCTTGCATGGTATTTTGTAAATGACATTAGTTTTGCTTGTTATCTGTATTGGGTCTTTTCAAGTTCATTAGCTGCTGTTTTAGTGTGTTAGTGGGTTTGTGGGCTACCATGAGGCCAAAAGGTCTGAGTAGTGTGGCAGTCCTTTCCGAGATATTTTTGATGTAGGGGAGAGTGGCTAGGGTTTCTGGATGCATTTTGTCTGCTTGTTTGGGTTTGTTGCTGAGAAATCGGTGGACTGTGTTCATTGGTTACCTGTTCTTTTTGAATACACTGTACAGGTGATTTTCCTCTGCTCTGTGTAGTTCCTCTGTGCTGCAGTGCGTATTGGCTTGTTGAAAAAATGTTCTGATGCAGCTTTGCTTGTGAATGTTGGGATGATTGCTTCTGTAGTTCAATATTTGGTCCATATGTGTTGATGACGCTGGTTTGAAATTCCCCATTGGCTATTCACTCTACTGTGACATCTGAGAATGGCAGTTTGTTGTTGATTTCCTCCTCTTTAATGAATTTTATGCCAGTAAGGGTATTATTGGTGGTCTTCAAGGTTTCCTGTAATTTGTTTCATTTAGTGATAACAAAGGTGTCATCCACATAGCGGACCCAAAGTTTGGATTGGATGGTTGGCAGAGCTGTTTGTTCAACTAGTATGGTGATGCAAAGTCTGAAAAAGAACCTTCCACCACAGCGAGCAAACCTACATCCAGAACCTCAACCTGAGCTTTAGATCTTCTCAAAACTTTCTTTAAAGCTAAATACACAACATATTCACTGAGCTGTTTCATTGTGGTATTACACTTTTGATGATTTTCTCCAATGTTACCAGTTCATGGTCTATTTAATAAATGTCATGTTATCTTGCTGTTTAATGGAATATCTCCACTGCTCTTGCGCTGCCAAATTGACTCTCTCCACTGTCCTATTTTATGCCACTCTGCCACATTTGTGGCATTTAATGGACTCTCTTCATTGCTGTTGCAATATTTTTTGCAATGTTTCTCCAACTCTTCCCCTTGTTTAATGTCCAATCTTCTAGGCTATCACTAATTTTAGCAGCATAGTGCATTTTCTCTTTCAACTTAGCAATATCCTCAACTTATTTAGTTAGCAACATAGGATCAAGAGTGGGCTATTCAGCCTATTGAGCTTGCCCGGCATTTAACGCAATCATGGCTGATTGAATATTTTAGTGTCTTTTACTCATAACTTTGTATGCCATTGACAATCTGAAATCTCAGTCCCTATCTTAAACATACTCCAAGACTAAACCTCTGGATCAAAGGTAGAAGGCAGAGGGTGGTGTTGGAGAGTTACTTTTCAGAGATGAGGCCTGTGACCAATGGAGTGCACAAGGATCAGTGTTGGGTCCACTACTCTTCGTCATTTATATAAATGTTTTGGATGTGGACATAGGAGGTATAGTTTGCAAATGACACCAAAATTGGAGGTGTAGTGGACAGCGAAAAAGGTTACGTCAGATTACAACAGGATCTTGAATCAGATGGGCCAATGGGCCGAAAAGTGGCAGATGGAGTTTAATTCAGATAAATGCGAGGTGCTGCATTTTGGGAAAGCAAGTCTTAGCAGGACTTATACACTTGATGGTGAGGTCCTAGAGAGTTATGCTGAACAAAGAGACCTTGGAGTGCAGGTTCATAGCTCCTTAAAAGTGTAGTCGCAGGGAGAGAGGATAGTGAAGAAGGCATTTGGAATGCTTTCCTTTATTGGTCAGAGCATTGAGTACAGGACAATAGACAATAGGTGCAGGAGTAGGCCATTCAGCCATTCAGTAGGAGTTGGGAGGTCATGTTGCAGCTGTACAAGACATTGGTTAGGCCATTTTTGGAATTTTGTGTGCAATTCTGATCTCCTTCCTATCGAAAGGATGTTGTGAAACTTGAAAGGGATCAGAAAAGATTTACAAGGATGTTGTCAGGGTTGGAGGGTTTGAGCTATAGGGAGAGGCTGAATAGGCTGGGGCTGTTTTCCTTGGAGTGTTGGAGGCTGAGGGGTGAGTTTCAAGAGGTTTATAAAATCATAAGGGGCATGGATAGGACAAATAGACGAAGTCTTTTCCCTAGGGTCGGGGAGTCCAGAACTAGAGGGCATAGGTTTAGGGTGAGAGCGGAAAAATATAAAAGGGACCTAAGGGGCAAACCTTTTCATGCAGAGGGTGGTGCATGTATGGAATGAGCTGCCAGAGGAAGTGGTGGAGGCTGGAACAGTTGCAGCATTTAAAAGGCATCTGGATGGGTATGTGAATAGGAAGGGTTTAGAGGGATACATGCCAAGTGCTGGCAAATGGAACTAGATTAGGTTAGGATATATGGTCAGCATGAACATGTTGGACTGAAGGGTCTGTTTCTGTGCTGTACTTCTCTATAACTCTATATCCTTCTGTTGTAGAGAATTCCAAAGGTACACAACTCTCTGAGTAAAATAATTCCTCCTCATCTCAGACCTAAGTGGCATGCCCCTCAAGGCAATGTTCTATTGGTATTACTAGACTAGTAATCTGGAGATGCAGGAAATGTTATGTTGGTCTATGTACAAATCCCACCATGGCAAAGGGTGGAACTTGAGTTCAATTTTCAAAAAATCTAGGATCGAAAAGTCTAATGATGACCATGAAATGTTTGTCAGGAAAAAAAACCCTTCTGGTTCACAAATGTCCATTATGGAAGGAATCTGTCATCCTTACCTGGTGCGGCCTACATGTGACTCCAGACTCACAGCAATGTGGTTGACTCTCAACTGACCTCTGGACAATTGGGAATGGGTATGGAATACTGGCCTCTCCAGCAATGCACAATTTACTCATTGAATCTAGATTGGCCAACCAGCTGAAACCATTTCTCTATCCCTTTAAGTATATTGTGGGTTTCAATAAAATCACCTTTGATTTTTTTGCAACTCTTGAGAATTGTTCAATCTCTCTTATTAGAACAGTATCATCATCCTGGAACAGGTCTGGTGAACCTTTGTCGCACTCTATGGCAATAATGTCTTTTCTGAGATAAAGAGATGAAAACTCCAGCATGGTTTCATAAAGCTTTTATACAGTTGAAGCAAGATTTTGCTACTCTTGTACTCAGATTTACTTGTAAAAAAGGCGAATAAAAGCCTCAGATTGTGCACCGTTCTGTTTGTGTATTTTCTTCTCAGTGCAGTATATCTTTGTTGAGTTATGAAGTATATCCTTAAATGTTTGCCATTGTTTCTCTGATACCATACCTTTGTGATGGAGAGTGATGCAAACTGCGAGTATTCAGTTCCCTCACTGGCTGAGGTTACCATGAAGGGCTCTCCTTCTCTACTTTTCCCATCACCTGAAGCATGGTGACCCTCAAGTCAAGCCACCACTAGTCTTCTCTGTCTCTCTCTCTCTCTCTCTCTCTCTCTCCAATGAGAGAGCAACCCTATTACATAAGAACTCAAAAACATAAGAACTAGGTGCAGGAGTAGGCCATCTGGCCTGAGAGGCCTGATCTGTCATTCAATAAGATCATGGCTGATCTTTTCATGGCCTTAGCTCCACTTATCCGCCCTCTTACTATAACCTTTAATTCCTCTATTATTTAAAAAATTATTTATCTTAGCTTTGAAAGAATTTACTGAGGAAGCTTCAACTATTTCACTGGGCAGGGACTTCCATAGGTTCACGACCCCTTGATTGAAGAAGTTTCTCCTCAATTTAGTCCTAAATCTGCTCACCCTAATTTTGAGCCTATTCCCTCTTGTCCTACTTTCACCCGCCAGTAGAAACAACCTCTCTATTTATATCTTATCTATTTCCTTCATAATTCTATATGTCTCTATAAGATACCTCTAATTCTTCTAAATTCCAATGAATATAATCCTAATCTACTGAGTCTGTTCTCATAAACCAACCCTCTCAATTCCAGAATAAACCTCATGAACCTCTCCTGTACTGCCTCCAGTGCCGGTACATCTTTTCTCAAGAAACAAGACCAAAACTGCACGCAGTACTCCAGGTGTGACCTCACCAGCACCCAATACAGCTGCAACATAATCTACCTGCTTTAAAATTCAATCCCTTTAGCAACGAAGGATAAAATTCCATTTGCCTTATTAATTACCTGTTGCACCTACAGACCAACCTTATATGATTCATGCACAAGGCCACCCAGGACCCCTGCATTGCAATATGCTGCAATTTCTTACCATTCAAGTAATAGGGCTTTTTACTGTTATTCCTACCAAAATGCATAAATTCCCATTTATTAACATTGTACTGCAACTGCCAGATCTTTGCCCACTCACTTAAACCATCTATGCCTCTTTGCAAAATTTCACAGTCCTCTTCACACTTTACTCTACCACGCATCTTAGTGTCATCCGCAAACGTTGACATACCAAGTGGTCCCCAACTCCAAGTCGTCTATATAAATTGTGAATAATTGCGGTCACAACACTGATCCCTGAGGCACGTGACTAGTCACTGATTGCCAACTAGAATAGTACTTATTTATTCCCACTCTTTGCTTCCTATTAGTTAACCAATCCTCTGTCTGTGCTAATACATTGCCTGTAACACCTCTCATCTTTATTTTACGGAGGAGCTCTTTGTGCGGCACTTTGTCGAGTGCCTTTTAGAAATTTAGATACACCACATCTACTAGCTCCCTGTTGTCAACTGCACTCGTAATGTCTTAATAGAATTCCAATAGATAAGTTAAGCATCACCTGCCCTTCATGAACCCATGCTGCATCTGCCTAATGGGACAATTTCTATCTAGATACCTTGCAATTTCTTTGTTGATAATAGCCTCAAGCATTTTCACCACTACAGAATTTAAGCTAACCGGTCTATAACTTCCCATCTTTTGTCTACCTCCTTTTTTAAACAGTGGCTCCACATTTGCTGTTTTCCAATCTGCTGGAATTGCCCCAGAGTCCAGTGAATTTTGGAAAATTACCACAAGTAGATTCGCTATTTCTTCTGCCATTTCATTTAATACCCTCGGATGCATTCAACCAGGGCCAGGAGATTTGGAGGCCTTGACTCCATTAGCTTGTCTAACACTATCCCTTTTGTGATAATGATTGTTTCCAGGTCAGCATCTATCTTTCACACTGTCAATTATTGGCATGTTATTCATGTCCTCCACTGTGAAAACCAACTCAAAACATGTGTTCAATTCATTGGCCAATTCCTCATATTCTATTACTAAATCCCCCTTCTCATCCTCTAAAGGACCAATGTTTACTTTGGCTGCTGTTTCTCCTTTTGTATACTTATAGAAATGTTTGCAATCAGACTTTATATTCTGAGCTAGTTTATTCTCATTGCCTTAGACACCCATGGCAGAATATCCCTTTTCCTTCAGTCCTCCCTTTTCACTGGTAAAATATACTTTTGCTGAGCTTTGAAAAAAATTGCTTTGAAAGTCTTCCACTGTTTGTCATCTGTCCCACCATAAAGTCTTTGCTTCCAGTCTATGTTATCCAACTCCTCACTCATCCTATTGTATCTCCTTTGTTTAATCATAAGACCCTGGTATTGGATTTTATTTTCTTGCTTTCCATCTGTCTTCTAAATTCAACAATACTCTGATCACTCCTTTCAAGAGAAGCCCTAACTATGACATCATTAATTATTCCTGTCTCATTACTCAGGAGAAGGTGAGGACTACAGATACTGGAGAGTCAGGGTCAAAACGTGTGGCACTGGATAAACACAGCAGATCCGGCAGGAGAGTAGACATTTCGGGCAGACCTTTCATCAGGACTCTCCTGCTCCTTGGATTTTGTGTGATCTGTTGTGCTTTTCCTTTGCCACGCATTTTGACTCATTACACAGGATCAAATCTAGGATAGCTTGTTCCCTCATCCATTCCGTTACATACTGTTCAAGAAAACTATCACGGATACATTCAACAAACTCCTCCTCAAGACTACCCTGACCAAGCTGGCTCAACCAATCAACATGTAGATTAAAATCTCCCATGATAATGACCCAGTAGGACCATGGCAAGAATGATCATAATTTGGTAGAATTTCACACTCGGTTTCAGGGTGACAAAATTTGGATCAAAAACTAGAAAAATAGATAAGACAGTTCCAAAGCTGTCAATGGCTAAAATGGAAAGGAAAAATAGGTTAAAAGTAAGATAAAGTAAATTGTATCAAATTATGAGAATCCTTACCTCGAGGATCTTTTATTATAATAATGTTATATAATCCTGTCATGGAGGACAATATGTCCTCTGATAACTGTATATAAATAATTCAAATGACACTGATTGGTTCCAGATTACATTATTAAAATTGGAACTCCTACAATGTGGAAACAGGCATTTCAGCCCAACAACTCCACAGGGCCCCTCTGAAGAGTATCCCACCCAGACCCATTACTCTACATTTCCCCTGACTAATGCACCTAATCTACATGTCCCTGAACACTGCGGGCAATTTAGCTTAGCCTAATGTGCACATCTTTGGACTGTGGGGGGAAACTGGAGGACCCAGAGGAAACCCAGGCAGACAGGGAGAATGTGCAAACTCCACACAGTCAGTTGCCTGAGGCTGGAATCAAACTTTGGTCCCTGGCGCTGTGAGGCAACAGTGCTAACCACTGAGCCACCGTGCTACACTCCAGTTATTCGATGGAACTGTTGATCTGACCTGGAAAGGTAATGTTTTTAAACATTAGAGTCCATGTCCACACTTTCAGCAAGGCCTTTATTTAAATTGACCACACTCTATAAATCTCACCCCACTGATTAATTTTTCTTTAAATAATCAGCCTTACGTTATCTTGAGAATGTGACTGAAAAGAGGTTCTGAGATCTACATATTAAAGAACTGAAACCACCAAAATCATTCTAAAACATGAAACACTTAACAATCTAGGTCTGTTCAATATATCATTTCACCTGCATGATACTGTAATCTTTTGCAATAAATTCTGTGTCTTATGGTTCTGCTTCACAACCACCTGATGAAGAAGCAGCGCTTTGAAAGTTAATGCTTCCAAATAAACCTGTTGAACTATAACTTGGGGTTGTGTGATTTTTAACTTGTCCAACCCAGTCCAACACTGACTCCTCCAAATCATAATCTAGTTCCATTTGCCAGCATTTAACCCATATTCCTCTAAGTCCTTCCTATTCATATACCATCCAGATCCTTTTTAAATGTGGTAATTGTACCAGCCTTCACTACTTCCTCTGGCAGCTCTTTCCATTCACGCACCATTCTCTGCGTGAAAAGGTTGCCCTTAGGTCACTTTTAAGTCTTTCCCCTCTCACCCTAAACCTTTGCCCTCTTGTTCTGGACTCCCCCACACCAGAGAAAAGATCTTGTTATATTTACCCTATCCATGCCCCTCAGGATTTTGTAAATCTCTATAAGGTTACCCCTCAGCCTCTGATTCTCCAGGGAAAATAGCTCCAGCCTATTCAGCCTCTCCCCATAGTTCAAACCCCCCAACCCTGGCAACATCCTTATAAATCTTTTCTGAATCCTTTCAAGTTTTACAACATCCTTCCGATAGGAAGGAGACCAGAATTGTATGCATATTCCAAAAGTGGCCTGAACAGTGTTCTGTACAGCCATAACATAACCTTCCAACTCCAATATTCAATCCTATGACCATTAAAGGAAAGCATACCAAACACCTTCTTCACTATCCTATCTACCTGCGACTTCACTTTCAAGATCTATGAGCCTGCACTCCAAGGTCTCTTTGTTCAGCAACACTCCCCAAGACCTTACTGTCCTGCCCTGATTTGCCTTTCCAAAATGCAGTATCTCACATTTATCTAAATTAAACTTCAACTGCCACTCCTCAGGTCATTGGTCAACCTGATCATTGTACTCTGAAGTAACCATCTGATTAACCTAATGCTGCCTGACCACACCACACCCTTTTCAACACCACACTCTTTGACTCTGATCTCCAGCTCTGCAGTCCTCACTTACTTCTAACCTTCGTCACTGTCCACTACATGTGTAACTTTTGTGTCATCTGTAAACTTACTAACTATATCTCCTATGTTCAAATCCAAGTTGTTTATATAAATGACGAACAGTAGTGGACTCAGCACTGATACTGTGGCACGCCATTGGTTACAGGCATCCAGTCCAAAAGGCAGACCTCCACCACCACCCTCTATCTTCTACCTTCGAGCCAGTTCTGTATACGAAAGGATAGTTTTCCCTGTATTCCATGTGATCTAACCTTGCTAACCAGTCTACCATGAGGAACCTTGTTGAACACCTTACCGAAGTCCATATATATCATGTCCACTGTTCTGCCCATATCGATTCTTTTATTACTTCTTCAAAAAACTCAATCAAGTTAGTGAGACATGATTTTCCATGCACAAAACCACGTTGACTATCTCTATGTCATGTGGACTGAGTTTACTTGGCTGAAGACTCATATCTGTAATGCTGGGGACCTTAGATGATGGATCATTCTCGACATGCTCGGTTCCCCAGTATTGAGGAGCAAGATGTTTATGGAGCCTACTGGGCTCTCCAGAGGATTGGTGTGGAGTTAATGGGCCGAAAGGCCCACTTCCACACTGGATGGATTCTATATTCTGTTCTATAATTACCAGGCAGAACAAAAACAGTTCATACAAGGATTAATTATTATTAGAAAATAACAATTTATTGCAGCATACTTTAATAAAAAGCAGACAAAAGAAAGGATTTCTAATCTACCACTATGTACCTTTTCAAAATTACCAAATGCATATTCTCAGACAGAATTGCGATCTATAAAAAAAGTTGGTTTGACATAGATATTATGGGTGGCTAAAATAATATAGACAGCATGAGCAAAATTCCAAAGATTAAAAGTCATGATTCCAAGGATCAGTTCTGTTGTCTTGCAGAATATATTTATTGTTTCTCATTTTAACAACACGTTGTTCCCTGTAGGATGATGGATGATCTTCTACTTGATTGTTGTTTGGGTGAAGCTAGGTGTTTTGTTATTAGAATTCTTTCTTTTACGTCTTGAATTCTGTACATTTCCTCCACAGAAATAGAGTTTCAAGCAAGGTAGGATGTTTTCAGTCTGAAGGTTCTGGATGCTTCTCTCTGTCATATGACATTTTCAAATTATAAGACGTTCCTTGTATTGTAGTCCAACTTGAATTTCAGTTTATAGTCCCAAAATAGAAAATAGAAGATGCGCTACTTGAAGTTTTCCTGGTGCCTGCAGTGAGTGCTTGCCTTCAGTAAAAAGGTTTTAACTGAGTACTTGCATAGCAGCCTTTTCTTCAGTTTTGGTTTTTAGTGCTCACTTGGGTTAATTTGCTCTGTGCAAACATGTCAAACAGATCTGTAACCCCCACATTTGCACTGCAGAGTCTGAGATACCTTTTGTAACGTACAGTTAAAAAAAAACTTAATTTCTCATTTGACTCTTTCACTCCAATTCTCTTTTTTGAATGCACATTCCCTTGCTCCATAACTGTTGATGGCCTTTTCCTTTCCTCTGGTTCTCTATTCTTCAGTTCAACTGTCACTTCTCCCTCTCCAGCACACCCAGCAACCCAATACTTCCTCTACCAATTACATGTAGCTCCTATTCTTTCTTGTCCCCATTGCTTCTGTGGCTGTACCTTTCCTGTCAGCCTTTTCTGCTGATTTCCTTTTTAATTTGATCCCCCTTTTGATTCAAACCTTACTTACCTGCCAGGTCAGTTTTGCTGGAATCAGCCAGTAATCAGTTGGTTGCTTTGCTTGGGTAGAATAGTCGTCCTGGTCACTCTTCAATGCTAACACTATTAGTGTTTAACTACAAAAGCAAGACTGTTCTTGAACATGGAGAGGTTTCACTCCAAAAACTGTCAGAATTTGCATTAAGAAACAGATTATGAAGGAATTAAGAAATGGAAGAAGGTTTTGCTCACCGAAGCTTGGAGAAAGCAATGATCCAATCAGATGCCTATCTACTATCGGTTTGTCAGATTTGTGAACTTACTTCTTTAATGTTTTTGGCTAGCAAAAATATAATTTCAGTGGGTTGATGTGTAGTGAGGTAGGAGCGTATGTATATCATGCTAATGCATAGAAAAGAAGATTGGGAGACCTGCCCGGAAGGTCTGGGAACCTAATAGCAACATTTTAACCCACTGGTTGGAATTGGCTTTTTTGAGTTCCTCATCAATTACATTCCCCTGCCCATCTTTCTGAAAAGTCAAGGCAGGCTGGAACATTCTGTCCAATGACTTGAAAATGGCTATCATTTCATTTTCATTTATTTCTATTTTGAGTGATCAATTCATCCATCTTGTTACGACTTCTGCATGAATTCGTAAAATGAGTCTCTAATTCTATCATTTTACTAATGTTTTTCAACCTACTCTAATATTATTTGCTGGTACATTCTTGTGTTTGTATACTTTGATCCTTCATTATCCTGCACTATTGCCTTATCCTTTCTCTTTATTTTTGCAATACTTTCCTATGAACTCTGCCGCAGCATTTAGTTTAAACCATACTCTACAATCCTAGTTATTTGATTCCCTGGTAATGGTCATAGAGTCCTACAGCACAGTTTGGCCCTTTGGCCCAAACTGGTCCATACTGACCAAAATGTCTGTCCACTCTAACACCATTTCCCTGCACTTAGCCCATGTCCTTTCTATCCTTTCCTATCCATGTATTTGTCCAAATGCCTTTTAAACGTTTTTAATGTACCGTCTCAATCACTTCCACTGGCAGCTCATTCCATCTGCATGCCACCCTTTGTGTAAAAATGTTGCCCCTCAGGTTCCCTTATATTCTTTCCCCTCTAACCTTAAACTGATGTCCTCTAGTCCTTGATTCCCCAACCCTGGAAAAATGACTGAGTGCATTCACCCTATCTATGCCATGCCTGATCTTATACACCTCTATAAGAACCCCCTTCAGTCTCCTACGCTCTAAAGAAAAATGCCCTAGCTTGTCCAACCTCTCCCTCTAACTCAGGCCCTTGAGTCCTGGCAATATCCTTGTAAATTCCTTCTGCAGTCATTCCAGTTTTAATGCCATGCTTCCGAGAACAAAGTGACCAAAACTGAACACAATACTCCAAGTGTAGCCTCATTAACGTCCTGCACAACTGCAACATAACTTCCCAACTTATTTACTCAATACCCTGACTGATAAAGGCTAGTGTGCAATTGCCCTGTCTACTTGTGACTCAATTTTCAGAAAACTGTGAACCTGAACTCCAAGGTCCTTCTGTTCCACTTAAGGCCCTACTATTCACCATGAAACGCTACCTTGATTTGACTTTGCAAAATGCAAGACCTCATACTTAACTATATTAAACTCCATTTGCCATATCTTGGCCCACTTCCCCAGCTGATCGAAATCCCGCTGCAATTTCTGATAACCTTTCTCACTGTCCATGATACTGCCTATTTATGTGTTATCAGCAAACGTATTAATTATGCCTTGTACATTCTCATTCAAATCATTGATATAAATAACAAACAGTAATGGGCCCAGCACCAAACCCTGAGGCACTCCACTAGCCACAGGCCTCCAGTCCGATAAGCATCCTTCCACTATTACCTTCTGCTTCCTACTATCAAGCCAATTTTGGATCCTTTTTACCAGCTCCGTCTGGATTCCATGCAGTCTACCATGTGGAACCTTATCAAAAGCCTTACTGAAATCCATATAGACTATGTCTCCTTCCCTTTCCTCTTTAAACTTACTGGTTACTTCATCAAAGAACTCTAACAAATTTGTGAGGCATGATCTCTCACTCAGAAAGTCATGTTGACTAATCCTAAACAAACCCTGTCTTTTCAAATGTATATATATCTTATCTCAGAATCTTCTCAAGTAACTTACCCACCACAGATGTTAAGCTTACTGGTCTATTGTTCCCAAGCTTTCTTTTGCAGCCCGTTTAAAATAATGGCACAACATTTGCTACTCTTCAGTCTCCCGCTACCTCTCCTGTGGCTAACAATGATGCAAAAATATCAGTTAGGATCCTGATTTACTATATATTGTACTTCCTTTGAAACAGATACACTTACTATGTTATGTTATTGACATTGTTAAAAAGAAACTAAATTTTTACTGAGCAGGAAGAGACTAGGATTTTTATGCGTTAGACCTTTAACTGATGTTTGTAAAAAACAAAGATCACAATGTTAACCTGTACAACGTATTACCATTTCATATGTTAAATACAGTGATTTATGTTCAAGACTAGTCACTTATTTTCTTGTTGGTTTACATGGCATACTGGAGTAAATGTTTTGATATTGTATATTAGGCTAGACCTCAGTACAAATTGTTCTGTTTTTTTACAGTAACTGTTGGAAGAAATATGCAAACTTCATGAAGATGTGCTTAGTCAGGAAGTTTTGTAGTTTTTCCATTAAATTTATGAAAAGCTCTGATTGAAATTCATCCAGTAAAAGCGAAACCAAATTATAGCAGTAGACTGGGAAGTGTATTCTATTGAGGATCTTGTATAACTGATAAGACCATAAGACATAGGAGTGGAAGTAAGGCCATTCGGCCCATCGAGTCCACTCCGCCATTCAATCATGGCTGATGCGCATTTCAGCTCCACTTACCAGCGTTCTCCCCGTAGCCCTTAATTCCTAGAGGCAACAAGAATCTATCAATCTCGGCCTTGAAGACATTTAGCGTCCCGGCTTCCACTGCACTCCGTGGCAATGAATTCCACAGGCCCACCACTCTCTGGCTGAAGAAATGTCTCCGCATTTCTGTTCTGAAATGACCCCCTCTAATTCTAAGGCTGTGTCCACGGGTCCTAGTCTCCTCGTCTAACTGAAACAATTTCCTAGCATCCACCTTTTCCAAGCCATGTATTATTTTGTACGCCTCTATTAAGTCTCCCCTTAATCTTCTAAACTCCAACGAATACAATCCCAGTATCCCCAGTCGTTCCTCATATGTTAGACCTGTCATTCCAGGGACCATCC
>NC_057725.1:67974535-67985729 GCF_004010195.1 Chiloscyllium plagiosum
CTCTTTGTTATCCTCTGTTTGTTTTTGTATCCTTCCCAATCTTCTGATTTCCCACTGTTCTTAGCCACTTTATAGGATCTCTCTTTTTCTTTAATACATTTCCTGACTTCCTTTGTCAGCCAAGGTTGTCTAATCCCTCCCCGGTTAATCTTTCTTTTCTTGGGAGTGATCCTCTGTACAGTGTCCTCAATTATACCTACAAACTCCTGCCATTTTTGCTCTGCTGTCTTCCCGGTTAGCCTCTGCTTCCAGTCTATTTTAGTCAGTTCCTCTCTCATGCTCTCATAATTACCTTTATTCAACTGTAACACCATTACATCCGATTTTGCCTTCTCCCTTTCAAACTCCAGACTGAACTCTATCATATTATGGTCGCTACTTCCTAAGGGTTCCCTTACTTTAAGATCTTTTATAGAGTCTGGTTCATTGCAAAGCACTAGGTCCAGAATAGCCTGCTCTCTTGTGGGCTCCATGACAAGCTGTTCCAAAAAGCCATCCTGTAAGCATTCCATGAATTCCCTTTCTTTAGATCCACTAACAACATTATTTACCCAGTCCACCTACATATTGAAGTCTCCCATGATCAATGTAACCTTGCCTTTCTGACATGCCTTCTCTATTTCCCGGTACATGTTGCGTCCCTGGTCCTGACCACTGTTAGGAGGTCTATACACAGATATTGAAAAGAAAGAAAGATTTGTTTGTGAGTGGAGTACTTTGTATGACTATCGGATGTTTCCAAACATTCCAGCGCCAATAAAGTCTTTTTGAATTAAAGTGATGGTTATAGTTTGGAAAGGTGGCAACCAACTCACAAACAATAAGCATCTACAAACTGCAATTTAATGACTACGTAATTCATTGAGTATCATGTATAGTAGGTCAAGACATTGAGGATAATTCTCCTGTTTTACTCAATGGTCTTGTCATGTAAGTGTTAATGTCCCTGTGTCTGGGCTAGAAGTCTGGGTTCATGTCCCATCTGCTTTGCTGGTCTGCCATAACACATCCAAACAGATTGTTTAAAAATAATTAACACCCGTCCTTTTCTTTGAAATAGTGGCAGAGGATATTTTACATCTATGCAATAGCAAGACAGGGCTTCCCTTTAATATTTCATCTGAGAGATGGCACCACCAACAGTACAGCACTCCCTCGTACTGTACTGGAACGTCAGCGAAATCACTCCAGTGAGGCCAGTACCCCATCACCAAGTCACTTTTTATTTATACATGGAAAATCCTTAACATTGATCAAGCTCCCTCAGAGCCAGTTCTCAGATTGATAGAATGTCAGAAACTCTTTTTTTTTATCTGTCAGCAATGGCTCCCTGATTGAACCAGATTAACCGACTCAGTCAGGGAACTCATATTCAAGAGGTCCACCTGGCTGACCTCGTTACAATCACTAAAGTCAGCCTTGAGTTCTATGCTCAAATCAAATCCAGAAATTTGTGGCCTAAGGCAAAACTGCTATCAGTTGAGCCTAGGCTGACACTTGATAGCCATATGAAATGGATGTTATAATCTTTATGAAAATACCCGCATTAAAAGTGCCAATTAGATGTATTTGCTAAGCAAGTGCTAGATTAATTAATTTAATGACTTAAGAACTAACTCTTTGATGTCTGAATAATCAATTATTTAAAATCTTTTCTAGCTGTGAATTGTGATTTTTACAATACCCATGATCGAAGAACAAATACTTATAAATTTGCTGGTGACATTGAGTGCAAATGGCACTATCAGCCATGCTTGTGCCCCAATATTCCATGGATCTTCTCAAAAACAAATATGGAAGGTACAATAACTTTTTCATTTAACTCACTTTTATGTTGTCACTGATGAATTAGTCACGTAATGAAAATTTTTTCACTCTGTTAGGTTTTTAACCTGTAATTGTACCTGTACTTAGAGTAATGACTTGATATTAAGTTAAAAGAAAGTTTTTAAAAGTGAATTGTGTTGTAGGATAGTTAGCAGTACCATGGGCAGTACCTACACCCAATCATCTTCAGTTGCTTCAGTGACAACCTTCCACAGTGTTCAGTAGTCTTTGCAAATCCTCTGGAGCAGTCCACATCCAAAGAGTGTAAGGCTAGACAGCATTTGCACTTAGTCTGATGAGTTCCAAGTAGCATTCACATCTTATAAGTGCCAGGCAGTGATGAACCCCAACCGCCTCCCTTTGGTATTAATTACAAATACTAAATCCCCCACAATAAACAACTTGGGCTTACCATAGAGCAGAAACTGAATTGGACCAGTCATATAAGTACAGTGACTACAAAAATAAGTTAGACTCCAGGAAATTTGAGGCCAGTGATTCACCTCCACAAAATCCATCTATCATCTACAAGGCATATGTCAGGACTGAAGGAACACTATCCACTTGTCTGTTTTAGTGCAACTCAAATAACATTTAAAATGCTTGATTTCAAGGGAAAAACAGTCCACTTAAGTGACACTATTCACCACCTGAAATATTCATTTTCTCCACTACTGGCGTACATTTGCAGAAGTCGGTACCACTATAAGATTCACTGCAGCTACTCAACCAACATTTGACAGCACCTCCAAAATCAGCATCTTTAACACTCTAGAAGGACGAGGACAATCGAAGGACAGGAACACTGCTACCCTGCAAGTTCCCCTCCAAGTGGAATTGTAATGTGTGGCGTCAAAATTGTAGGGTTCGAAATTCCATTTCTAATATTACTGTAGGTGTACCCACATCGTTTGCATTGTAGCTGTGCTAGTAGGAGTAGCAGCAGCAGTATACCCTGAGGAGCAATTAGAGATTGGCAAAAAATATTTGCTTCAACAGCAACACTCACAACACATGAAAGAAGTTTTTAAATGTTGCAGTTACCTTGAGTGAAAGATGCAAATCTAAATATTTATATAGGAAGTTCTTGAAATCTTTTCAAATTTAAGTTCATGAATATTTTGATATTTTTTCTGTTCAAAGGTTGTTACAATTGCAGTATAGATGAGTATTATGATGCAAGCCAGCAGCGCTGTGTGCCATGTAGTAAGTACAAACTTTTTTCTTGATTTATTAAAGGTAACTGTTTACTACTCACCTTTATTGATGATTGATTGATTTATTGTCACGTATACCGAGATACAGTGAAAAACTTTGTGTACGAGCAATACAAACAGATCATAGTAAGCATGGATATACAGATCAAAAAGACTTAGAGGCATAGAGGTCACATTGTATAGGGCATGCACTTGGCGAGGTCAATGTTAACAAGATTAGCATTATTTGAGGCTAGAGAGTCCATTCATCAGTGTAATAATGGCCAGGAAGAATAAGTTCCTGAACCTGAAGTAAAGAAGGTTAATGAATTGAGACTGAAGACAGATTGTTTATAATTGTCACTACATTTAACCATTAGCATATTCATGGAAAAGAGTATTATATTGGCCTTGAATCTAGGTTTTTCACAACCAACTTTAAGAAAAACCTGATCAAAAGCATATAATCAGCAATACAGGGAAATGGGATTAGTGTAGCATTGTGTTTGTTGGTCAGTATAGAGATGGTGGGCCGAATACTCTATTTCAATGCTGTATGACTATATGATAACTGGTGTTTGAAAATGTCCCAAGAGAATGCAGTAACGCTTCACACATATCATTCACTTTTACCGCAGTATAGCAATGTAAAACTGATATAGCAGTATAGCAATGTAAAACTGATAAAACTGTAAAACAAGTTGAGGAAGCAAATTGAGGAACATACATTTCAAAATTGTTGCAAAGCAACAGCGGTGACATATAAGGAGAGAAAGTGAAACATTTTAGCATTATGACTAGTTTGGACATTTTGTTGGATGCTTACAACTGATGGTCATACATGACTTATCAGATCACAGGGTGATGTCCAGCTTGATAAATGACAAGTTCTGTCTGTGTTGTGATCGTCATTTGTTCAAAAGAGGCTGCCAATATACTTTTAACAAAATAATAATATGATCAGTTACACATATAATAAAAAGAACTCTAACTATGCCCAACTGTACAAGAAGTGGTTAAAATGATCTTATTACAAGTAGAAACAGAGATTAGAACAAAAAAATATAAACAAGAGTGCCAGACATCCTGTTCACTCTGAGAGCTGGCTCTGAGGGAGCTGGAATCAGTGTGGAGTAAAAAAAAATAAACAAGGGTGTCAGAGAGTCTTACTCTAGGGATTGGCTTTGAGCTGGCTGGTCAGAGCCCATGTACTGTGCACTTGTAAATAAAGAGTGACTTGGTGGCAGGATGTCACAGGTACTCTCTGTGCAGTTATTTCAGAGAGGCAGCGACTAATCAAGAACAGTTAGCATGACTTAAAAAAAAGGAAACAGAGATTAGGAATAAAGATTCCACTTTTGTATATTCAGGAACAACGTTACAGATTGGCTAAATAGTGAAATGTCAGTATGAGGAAGTTAGACATATGACAAAAGAAAAGTATGTAGGAAGCATGTTGGATGAATCTTTCAAGCAGTAAGCAGGACAATCAGTTGGGAGAGTGAAAGCGAAAATAAGAATGGCTCCAAGTGAATGTAAGAACAGAATTACAGTCAGCATAAAGGAACTGAAAAGTCTCTTGCAGATGTTCACTTAATAAGTTGGCAATTTGAGTTATGATGAGGCATATTAGTTGGTATATCTTCAGAGACATAGGGCACTAGTACAATGATTCGTGATTACTTTGTATTGGTGTTTACAGAGGAAGAGAATACTGATAAAATATCAGTGGGAACAGATATTGTAGATGTAATGGATAGGAGGAAAATTGTAAGGCTGTACTGGAAAGACTGACTGTGTGTAGGGTAGCAATGTCACCTAGTCTGAAGGCTTATTATCCCAACATGTCAAGGATGTTGGGAGTGGAAATAGGAGTGCAGAAGGAGTGCCAGAGTATTGGAGAAACAAATAGAGTCATAGAGATGTACAGCACGGACACGGACCCTTCAGTCCAACTCGTCCATGCCGACCAGATATCCTAAATTAATCTAGTCCCATTTTCTAGCACTTGGCCATATCTTTCCAAACCAGAGGTGGGGAACCTTTTCATGCTGGAAGGCCACATTATGTTAGTTGTAATCTAATAAGGCCGCATCCAAGAAACTGCAATTATATAAATGTTGATACGGTTAGACTGTGTAACTATTCTCAAATTTCACTTCAAATGGAAAGCCAAGTGCACTGTTGTTATAAGTTGATAAACACTGGCGTACTGGATACCCACAGGCTCTCGCCAACCAGCCTCGGGCGGTAGTGGCGCCAGTCAGGCGGGGAAGATAGAGTCGCATTGTAACTAAATCATGAACGTAGCAGGTGTCGAAATAGCCCTTATGACTTACCAATTTTTTAATTGTGGCAGTCAGTCTGTGAGGATTATTTTGTTGAATTTTCTTTTATTCTCTGGTATTTTAAATACATTCATTTTAAGATTAAAATAAAGATAATAAAGGACGAGAAAAAACATATTAATAAAAAATAAAAGATTTGTATGGCAAAATTTGGATTCATTCAAAAGCCTTAGAAGGTCACATGTGGCCTTAAGGCCGCAGGTTCCCCACCCCTGCTCTAAACCCTTCCTATTCATATGTGAAAGCCTTCTTCAAAAAAAGGTGCAAGGATATTCTTAGTGACTACAGGCCACTCAGTTTATTGCCAGTCTTGGTTCAGGTTTCTGAAATCATAATCAAGTCAAATGGCAACAGGTACTTGGAGGTGTCTGCGCGATTACAGGAGTGACACCCTATGGATTTGTATAAGACAGATTGAACATCACTGCTCCATTTGAATTTGTAAAAACATGAAAGAACAGCTCAATGAAGGAAAATCATTGGATGTTATCTGTATGGAATTGAAGAAATTCTCTGACAACACGTTAAAGAAAAAGCTGGTTCTTAACATGGAGGCTCAGGGAACAAAGGATCGCAGCCAGGTTAGAGAAACAAAATTGGCACACACGTGTGGAAGGCAGTCATTTATGGTAAATGGTTGTTTTTCAGCTAGGAGGGTGTCTGGCAGTGATGTTCTCAAAGGTCATTGTCAGGACCATTGCTGTTATTGATATAATTGACCCGGATAGCGGAACAGAGTGAACGTTCAAAACCTGCCTCTGATTCCAAACTTGTGGTGTGGATGAATCCTTAACACAGGTGATCATGGTGTACAATCTATCTTGGAGATTTGCTGCCATCACAAAAGACATTGCTACTGAGGGATTCCTCAATGTTTGGCCTCTCAAGATGGCTTATTATCCCAACATGTCAAGGATGTGGGAATGGCAGTAGGAATACAGGAGGGCTGCCAGAAGATTGGAGAAACAAATAGAGTCATAGAGATGTACAGCACAGAAACAGACCCTTCAGTCCACCTTGTCCATCTCAAGATTCAGCGCATGTGATTTCATAATGTTGAACAATCCTCAGAAATAACACTTTCAGATCCTTCCTCAAGTGTCCAGGAAGATGAAGATGACACCAAATGATTGCAACTAGACATCAACAAGCTGGCAGAATGTAGAATTATGTAGATTTTAATTTATAAAAGTGTGAGATGATGCACTTTGCCAGAGAGAATATGGCAAGGTAATATGCATTAAATGGTACAAATGTAAAATGTATGGAGGTTCGGATGGGCCAGGAGATTTATTGATACATTGGAGTGACAGACTGAATGGCCTCTATCTGTGGCAGAAATTATTTATTGACTCCATCTTGAAAGCTTGTTTAGCAAAATATATCCTGGGCTCTATAAATAGAGTACAAAAGCAGGGAGCTTTAGCAAACTTGCATAATGCTCTGTTCAGTCCGTAATGAGATAGGATTGTTTTGCAGAGAGGCAACATGGATCTGAAGGGCCCAATGCCCACTCACTGTGCCATTATGACAATATGACTCCCATTACTCTATGACTCAAAAACTGTTCAGAATCAGTAAAAAATGCAAGGATTAGATTCAATTCCCTACAGCATGGAAACAGGACCTTAGACCCAACAAGTCCACACTGACCCTCCAAAAGGTACGCACCCAGATCCATTCCCCTACCCTATATTTACCCCTAGTGCACCTAACACTATGGGCAATTTAGCATGGCCAATTCACCTCACCAGCACATCTTTGGTTTGTGGGAGGAAACCGAAGCACTCGGAGGAAATCCATGCAGACACGGGGAGAATGTGAAACTCCACACAGGCAGTCACCCGAGGCTGGAATCAAACTCGGGTCCCTGGTGCTGTGAGGCAGCAGTGCTAACCACTGAGCCATTGTGCCGCCCCACTCTAGGTCCTTCTATTGAATCGATATAGGCGAAGATAAAATTTGTTATCATTCTTCAAACATGGAAATTCCTTTCTTCCACAGCACCATTGGGGTTCCAACTGAGCCAGCAACTGCAGCTTCATCAAGTACTTGCACCCATTCCATGCTAACTGATCATTGAAACATAGGAAATAGAAACAAAAACAGGCCATCAGTCCTTTGAGGTGCAAGTGAGGACTATCCTTTGAATTCGCTCAGCCATTCAAGACAATGACTGATTATGCAACTCAGTTCCCTACTCTCGCTTTCTCTCCAAACCATTTGTCCCTTGAACCCTTAGAATCATTCTCCCCTTGTCTGCGTGGGTTTCCTTTCGGTGCTCCGGTTTCCTTCCACAGTCCAAAGACATGCAGGTTAGGTGTATTGGCCATGCTAAATTGGCCATAGTGTTCAGGGATGTATAGGTTAGGTGCATTAGTCAGGGGTAAATGTAGAGTAATGGGGAATGGGTCTGGGAGGGTTGCTCTTCAAAAGGTCAGTGTGGACTTGTTGGGCCCAATGGCCTGTTTCCACAGTGCAGGGATTCTATTTGTCTTCCAGCAACAACAATCCCATCAACTTCAACAACAGCTTTGAAATGGATAAGAGAGTTTCAGCAATATCTTAAGAATTAACTCTGTTTAAAAAGTCAGAAATGCAGAACTGTGATCTCCACATTGGAACACCAATGCGACTGTGTTCATTTTAAACAGTTATTACGACGTTTACAACAGATACAGTGCCCACTGTCTTAAGATCACACAACATTGAACTCATGATATTTAAAGTTGATGGAATCATCATCTAATACCTCCCATATCAAAACACAAATTTGTGGGTATCGCTGAACATGGCTGCAATGGGATCAGAGCTGGAAATTAAATATCCTAGTATATTCTTCCTTTCAAAAGGATATGCAGTTGGGCAAAGGAGTGGATCGGTTTGTCAGTCAGTAATGTAAATAAATCAATAACAAACAGTGGTACCGGGTCTGAAGCATAGACTCATTGTGGGTACAGTTGTTATCACTAACTTCCACCAGTGAGTAATGATGTAAATCTGAGGGAATGGTTTATGCAGCATTTGGGACAACTTATTTCCAAACTGTTGCGAAGAAGCATTTCAGATAAAAGAGCACATAGTGAAACGGAATAGATTTTTCTACTAACGTAAATTTCTTCCCTAATTTGGAAGTGCAGGCACTATTTTTGAGAGTCTAGGATACTGCTTTTAAAAAATTATGTCAAGACTTTAAACTCTCGTGATCTCATTTTTGACATCTTTTCCAGCATCGACAGTGACTACATCAACAACAGGTAGGAATTTTTCTGTGTAACTGGGTCAGAATGTTCAGTAAAATGTTGGCGAATGCATGAAATGAGGATGAATAATGACCTGTCAACTGTATATGTTTCCAGAAATGAAGGAATATTCCATTCTACATATTCACACAATTAACTCTGTTCTTTACAGCACCAACATCAAAAACGAGATCAACAGGTACATAATTTTAAAAACAATTGAAGAGCAAATAGAAACAAAATACCTGCCTGGATATCTGAAATTAAAAAGAGAGGCAAGTCATGAAATAGAAACAGAGATACTCACAACGATGGAGGAAGTTGCAGTTGCGGTTATATTGTCAGCAAATATATCCTCCAAATCTGGATCCAAGGCTGAAGAGATAAAACCCTCATTCATACTGAATTAGAGGGAAGGATTAAATGCTGCCATTGTGAGGTGTGCATGAGGCTCATTGTGGACAATGGGTTAAAAGTACAAAATACTTTGACAGATTGTGAATCTTAGCTGATAGGATTCACCTTGAGGTTAAACAGCTGCACGTGAGGATGTTTGGGGAAAGCCCTGTTTGATAGTGGGAGTAAGTCACAATTCTACCTTAAACAAGAGGGGCAAAAGTTTGCTGATGTGTGGGGAATTTGCCAAGGTCAACAAGGTGAGAACACATGGAAACATCACAATCAGTGAAATTAATACTGATATTGCAGTGCTGCTGGTCAGTCTCTATGAAAGGCTTGCGCTCAGAGCAGCTTTGTTGAAGGTCCTCTGGACACTGCTTCATGAGTAATTTGCAATTTTTAGTAATTTTTTTCTCAGCTTGGCCTGTACTGCCCTTCCTTTTTTCACATATATTCACAACTTAAACAAGGGATTGCAGGATACAAATTTTACAAATCAACAATGAGCAACCAAAGAAATAACAAAACTGGAGGGGATAGCCTTTGAGGGCAAACTTGCTGTAAGTAATATCAAGATCGCAACAAGAACTCCGTTAAATGTATAAAAGCGAAGAGAGAAACGAAGTGAATGTAGGCCTCTTACAGAATAAGCTGGTGAAGCAGGAAATGGCAAAGGAACTGAATAAATAAGTTGCATTCATCTTCACAACAAACTAAGCAAATCGAGTTGAGAAGAATTGTAGCTCAGGTTGAAGTTCTGGATGTAAGTTTGCTCACTGAGCTGGAAAGTTCATTTTCAGATGTTTCGTCACCATACTAGGTAAATCATCAGCGAAACTCCGGTGAAGTGCTGGTGTTAAATCCCACTTTCTATGTGTGTGTTTAGGTTTCCTTAGGTGAGAATTAGAATGCCAGCTTCTAGGAATTCTTGTATGTGTCCTTGTTTGGCTTGTCCTAGAATGGATGTGTTGTTATTATTGATGTTATTGAGGTTTCCTGTAATTTGTTTCGATGACAAAGGAGTCATCCATGTAGCGGAACCAAAGTTTGGGTTGGATGATTGGTCAGATGATTGTTCTTCATCATACAGATGAGGAAGGACACCACTTTGACTGGGGCGACACATCCGTCTCGGACAAGCCAAGCAGAGACACGCACGAGAATTCCTAGAAGCATGGCATTCCAACCGGAACTCTATCAACAAACACATGGATTTGGACCCCATCTACCACCCTCTGAGAAAAAGAACCGGAAATGACATCACCAACCCAAGAAAACCTAAACATATAAATAGAATGCAGGACACAACATCAACGCTTCACCGGAGGCTCACTGATGATTTTGCCTAGTATGATGATGAAATGTCTGAAACTGAACCTTCCAGCTCAGCGAGCAAACCTACATCCAGACTAAGCAAATAGCATTCCAAAATTATTCAATAATCAAAGGACCAAAGGCAAAGAGGAAAAAAATGCAATAACTATTACTGGGGAAAAGTGCTTGCTGAATTAATATGGTATAGACCAATAAATCCCATAGACCTGAGGAATCGCATCATTGACATGAAAAGAAGTAGCTGCAAGGAGAGTAGTTGCAGTGGTAGTAATCATCAAGGAATCACAGATTCTGGAAAAGACCCAGATGATGGAAAAAGTGCCAATGCAACACCTTCATTCCTAATATGAAGGAGAAAGAAGGAAAGGTAACTGCCTGTAAAGGGAAGATGGCTGAAAGGCAGTTCTTGACAAAATATTAAAATCTATTACACAGGATGCAATAGCCGAGCACTTAGAAATTTAGCAGAGTCAGTACAGCTTCATGAAAGGGAAATCATGCCAGACAAATATACTCGGACTCTTTGAGAGGTAACAAGCAGGATAGGTAAACGTGAAGCAGTGGATATATAGTTTTGGATTTTCAGAAGAATTTGGGAAGGTGTCATTTATTAATAAATGGAGCCAGTATATTTGCATAGATAGAGGATGGACTAATCAATAAAAGATAGAGCTGAAAATGTGTTGCTGGAAAAGCGCAGCAGGTCAGGCAGCATCCAAGGAGCAGGAGAATTGACGTTTCGGGCATGAGCCCTTCTTCATGAATGAGGAAAGTGTGTCCAGCAGGCTAAGGTAGGGAGGAGGGACTTGGGGGAGGGGAGTTGGAAATGCGATAGGTGGAAGGAGGT
>NC_057725.1:67985865-68011416 GCF_004010195.1 Chiloscyllium plagiosum
CCCCACTCCGGCCTATCACCCTCACCTTGACCTCCTTCCACCTATCGCATTTCCAACTCCCCTCCCCCAAGTCCCTCCTCCCTACCTTTTATCTTAGCCTACTGGACACACTTTCCTCATTCCTGAAAAAGGGCTCATGCCCGAAATGTCGATTCTCCTGCTCCTTGACTGCTGCCTGACCTGCTGCGCTTTTCCAGCAACACATTTTCAGCTCTGATCTCCAGCATCTGCAGTTCTCACTTTCTCCAATAAAAGATAGAGAGTTGGTATAAGGGGAGATGTTCAGGATGGCATGGTGTAACTATAGCCAAGTTTGCAGATGGCACAAAAATTGCTGGGAAAGAAGTGGAGGCAAAGTCTGCAGAGGGATATACACAGGTTGAATGAGTGGACACAAACTTGTCATGTGAAATATAATGTGGGAAAATGTGAGGCTGAGAACTTTTTATTTAGTTTTGGAAATGCAGAAGAAAGTGACAGAATAAAGAGATTTGGGAGTCCTTTTTCAGAAATCACAACAGTTCAGCAGGTAACAAGGAACAAATGAAATGTTGGGCTTTAGTTCAAAAGGAATGGAGTATACGAGTTGGACAATTTTGTTTAAACCATACACACTAGTCAGACCACACATGGAATACTGGGAGCGGTTTTGGGCCCTTGATGGAAGTCCCTCATGGGGGAGTTGAGGAACAGAGAGCACAATCTCAGAGTATGAGATCGGACATTTAGGACAGCGCTGAGGAAAATTTCCTATCACACAGGATAGTGAATACTGAGGGCGATGGAGGCTGGCTCATTTGCTGTATTCAAGGCTCAAGTGAGATTTTTAATCAGTGGGAAGTCGAGGGTCCTAGGGAAAAGGCTGAAAATTGGAGTTGAGTGCTTTCAGATCAGCTGTGCTCTGATTGAAAGGCAGAGCAGTCACAATGAGCAGAACGGCCCCAAATTTTGCTCCAACCTTTTATGATCTCTTATCACGACTTTGATGACCTGACAGCTCAATGATGCTTGCGCTGACCATCAATCGAATCTCCCACATCCTCATTCACCTTTGTACACAATTTTATATGTTGAAAATGTACCTGAACTAGGCATAAATGGATTCTAAAGGATATTCTGTGAGGGAAGATTTTTCATTTCACAAGTAATAGTTTTGTTGAAAAGGTAAAGAATCATTCCGGGTTTCCTAGATGTTTCACATTTACTAGCTGGTACAAATAGAGAGAGAACAGGAGAGTTGGCTTCAGACAATTTCTTGATAATATGAGAGAACAATTGCCAACCCACAGTCAATTTTACAGATTTTCAGTTTAGAAAATGGTTGACCTTTGGGGTCTTGCCTACAATCCCTCCAGATCTCTAATTGCTAATTGTCTAACAGGTTGCGTCAGAAGTGGAAAAACCACCAACATTATGTCAAGACCCTTTGAGACAAAAGAAGTGAGAGCTCCCAAAGTATCCCGACCTTTACCTGATGGTGTTGCTTGTGACACGTTGGAGGCTCTGTCCCCATAAAAACCAGAAGCATCAGTACTCACGATAGACAATGCAACGTCAGCCTCCACTGAAGAGATTACAGAAGAATGCCAAGTCATCTGAAACTTGTAGACTGGTCAGAGGTTCTGAAGAGGTGTCACTGCACCTGAAAAGCTATCTCTGCAATTTGTTGGCACAGTGGTGAGCACTACTGCCTCACAGCGCCCAAGACCCGGGTTCAATTCCCGCCTCAGGCAACTGTCTATGTGGAGTTTGCACATTCTCCCCATGTCAGCGTGGGTTTCTGGTTTCCTCCCACAGTCCAAAAAAAATGTGCAGGTTAGGTGAATTGGCCATGCTAAATTGTGCTAAATTGCCTGTAGTGTTAGGTGAAGGGGTAAATGTAGGGGAATAGGTCTGGGTGGGTTGCTCTTCCGAGGGTTGGTGTGGATTTGTTGGGCCGAAGGGCCTGTTTCCACACTGTAAGTAATCTAATCAGAAGTTACCAGATGTGTTGAGTATTGACAGCAATTTCGTTTTTGGTTTCTGATTCCCAGCATCTGCCAGTCTTTTGGAGTTTTATTAAGTTTTTCATACAATTTCGCTGCATCTTATTAATCTTTTGAGTTTACAACTGAGAATTTCTCCAGAATAATGGTGATGTTATTTTAAGTTTTTGTCACTTGTCCCTTGCAATATTTGTCTTCCAGCAACAACAATACCATCAACTTCAACAACAGGTATGAAATTAATATTAGAGTTTCAGCAATATCTTTAGAATTACGGTTGTTTAAAAAGTCAGAAATGCAGAACTGGGATTCCAGATTGGAACACCTGTGCAAATGCATTCATTTTAAACTGTTACTATCACTGTTTGCAACAGATACAGGGCTCATTGTCTTAAGGTCACACAATATAGAGCTCATGACATTCAACTTTGATAGAATCATCATCTAATATCCCCTATACGTAACCTATGACTACGAGTGACACCTGAAACATGGATTTATCTGAACAATGTCTGATAGTCAGATTTCATTTCACATTTGATTTGCAAATTATTCCGGTTGGAGGCACAGGAGGAAGCAAGCAGTTCTTCAATTTACTTTATTCCAATGACACCAAGGAGTCAAATCTTCTTCTGATGATGTTGCTTATTGAGAGATTTTTACCTTGCTCAACCATTAATGCATGAAATAAGAAAAGTCTATTGACAGATCAAGGTTAACATGGCTAGCCTCCCATCCTGCAGGATTCAAAATTCCCAGGATGAAAAAAATATTTTCATCTGATTTAACCAATTCAACAGGGAGAACATCTTGGCTTCAGTGTACAAGTTGTGCTGGAACAAGTCAGTCACACTGACAGCCGAAGGTATCCACAATTGTGCAGTCTGAAAATGTAGGCAGCTGTGTAGGAAAAAGCTCATGGGAAGAATCCCCTTGAAACTTGCCTTTTAGGAAGAACAAGAATATTAGAAGAATTAAGGTGAACTGTGTCATGACTTTCCCCTTGCTCCCAGGAAACATAAAATAATCTTCAAGATGTAATAAAATAATAATGTGAAACCTTATCACATAGTTTTGTCAGTTAATTTTAATGGATTATGGCAAGTTCAATTATTCAATTAATGTTATTCACAGAATAGTATTATGTTTAAATTGTAACTATAAATTTTGAATTGCAGTCAGTATTGATTGCAGTCACACTGCTTTTCAACAATAAAAGGATGATTAGATACCGTACAATCCATGATGATGCATTCTAAATCCTTTGCAGCATCGGCAACAATGACAACTCCAACAACAGGTACGAAATTAGCTGTGCAGTGATGGAACAGCTTTCAGTGAAAAATTAGACAATGATTGAAATGATCATGTTTCTTGACTTGACAACTGGAATTCTACAGTGATGAATGACAGGTTATTCCATTCTGCATGTTGATACCATCAAGTGTGTTCTTTCCAGCAGGAACAACAGCTATAATCAACACATCAGCTAAGTTTTCAAGGCAGGAAAATCCCTCTCCTAACTCCAGTAGTTTCAATTGATTTCATCATCCAAGTTACTCTGACATTCTGAACTGAAAGCAAACAAATTTTCCTCCATGGTTTCAGGGGTGATTTCAGAGAAAATTAAGTGTTGGTTTAAAAAGCCAGCGAAGAGCTTAGAAAAAGGGAGAAAAAAAACGTATTTTCATTATGACAAATCCTTTCCTGAATTTGAAAGATTTAATTGGATGATTACAGCTGATGGTCATACAGGACAAGCCAGGGTGATGACCAACTTGATAGACGACAAGTTCTGTGCGGGTGGTTGTCTTGTTTACCATGGTGGTCGTATTTGTGAACATATTCACAAGGGACTGCCAATGCATTTTTAAGAAGAGAACATCCAGGTCTATTCTGTGTAGGAGGTAAAGTACACCAACTATGTTGATCGAGACAAGAGGGATTGAAATGATCTCATCGCAATTTCCAGGAATAAAGATTCCACCATTGTATCCTGAAGAACAGCCTCACAGATTGGTTAAGAAATGAAATGCTGGGGATGAGGAAGAAAGAGAATATGACAAAGGAAAGGAGTGCGTGAAGCAGATCAAGAGAATCTTTGAATCGGGAAGCAGATTAAATGCAATTAGTTGGGAGGAGAATCGAACAGGAAAATTAGAATGCAATGAGAGAATTTCAACTGGAACTCAGTTTAAGAGGGAACTGAAGGTTAGTGTTGGAGCACAACCCCTGAGACTTTATTAGGAACATGGTTCACCAGAAAATGGAGCTGTTTTTCAGACATGACTGCCCTTTTTGAATCACATAGACGCGGACTTGTCAGCCATATTGATTAGGGCCTTTTGATAGCCACAAGGAGCAGATTGGCCAGTCCGGGACCCTGAGGGAAGGAAGCCTGAACAAATACAGGTATATTAACTGATGCTCCCATTGATTGAAGCTTCAGTGGGGGACCATCGAGTGGTGAAACTTAATTTAAATTAAGTTAAGTTAATTTAGTTCAATTGAATTCATCATTGTTGAGGTCACTAAGTGAGGATAGAATTTAATGGCACTCTTTAAACATGAAAGTTCATTCATTACTTTTACTGCATCAACCGAGGTCCAACTGAACCAAGGGCGACAAGCCCAGTGAGTAGATGCAGCATTCTGTATCGTACAAAAGATATACCGGAAATAACTATCAGTCATAATTACTCCCAAATCTAAACCTGCATGTTTTGATTCTACACCTTATTCACTACACATTCTTATTTTTACATATTTATGGCCTTTTATTTTTCTCATGAACAGTGTATTGCGTTCTTCACACAAAATAGCATTAGACTTGGCTTAGTATGGATCAAAGAGACTTGCATTTGCAGCACCTTCCTGCCTGTTAGGTTGCAGTGCTCAGCTCATTCAGACTGTGATCTTCATTTCTGCTCATTATCTTATTTTGCTTGCTACTTCAACCCTGGGTGACCAGCCACCCTTATGCTCCAATACCAACTTCAACAAAAGGTAAAGTAAGCATGGTTTATGATCTCATTCATGTGTCAATTTATATGAGGAGAAAGTGAGGACTGCAGATGCTGGCGATCAGAGCTGAAAATGTGTTGCTGGAAAAGCGCAGCGGATCAGGCAGCATCCAAGGAGCAGGAGAATCAATGTTTCGGGCATGAGCCCTTCTTCCTGAAGAAAGGCTCGTGCCCGAAACATCAATTCTCCTGCTCCTTGGATGCTGCCTGACCTGCTGCGCTTTTCCAGCAACACATTTTCAGCTCAATTTATATGAGTCCTCATTCTAGCCTCTAAAACATTATACAATTTGCCAATTATTATGTTATTAGCAATGTGTTAGGAACTTTCTTGTTTTGTTCATGTACACATTTACATCTAGAATGCCACTTCACTCCCTGCAGTGTTACAGTGTACAACACAATAACGTATTGTTCTGAACTCAAGGTAGGAGCTGAGAACGACAATGCAGAGCACCTAGGCATGGAAGTGGGACTACATTGAATTGTGGAACATATGAATATTTCTTTCCAAACATGCAGCTGTTTCCCACTGAATCAATTCCAACATCAGCGTGAAATAGTGAGCAAATAATTGCTGATCGTACAAATTTACATCTGTTTTTTCACTTCACATCTATCATTTCATACTTGCTGTTGCTGTCCTGTTCATAATACTGCCAATGTAAACCTTCAAATCCTTACTTTGCCTCATCGATAACAACATTGGGCAGCATGGTGGCACAGTGGAGGGCGGCACGGTGGCACAGTGGTTAGCACTGCTGCCTCACAGCGCCAGAGACCTGGGTTCAATTCCCACCTCAGGCGACTCTCTGTGAGGAGTTTGCATATTCTCCCTGTGTCTGCGTGGGTTTCCTCCGGGTGCTCCGGTTTCCTCCCACAGTCCAAAAATGTGCAGGTTAGGTGAATTGGCCATGCTAAATTGCCCGTAGTGTTAGGTGAAGGGGTAAATGTAGGGGAATGGGTCTGGGTGGGTTGCGCTTCGGCGGGTCGTTGTGGACTTGTTGGGCCAAAGGGCCTGTTTCCACACGGTAAGTAATCTAATCTAATCTAAACATCACCAACAACAACCATGACTTTAACAGCAAGTATCTAAAGAACAAACCAACTGAATCGTTTTCGATTCATTTCAACAAAGTCATTGTAATTACATTTAAGGAACGTATTAAAACTCAGAATCTGGTGTTCTTCACTGAAGGTCATAGTATCATTTACTGACGATAATGATTATGCCCTCATCCCGTGGAAACTGACTTATTGCACAGATTGCATCACAAAGATGGGAGAAAATATCTGGCCTATATTTTCTTGTATCCATTCATGAAGATTTAAATTGGAAGGTGTTCAAAAGGGGCACCTCAGAAGTGCTGCAACACATACATTAGATGAAATTCGACAGTAAATTGAAACTTCCTGATTGAAACAGGCTGATTGCTTCTTTGTGGTACAGAATCACAGAATGCCTAGATTGTGAAAACAGGACATTTGACCCAACAAGTCCACACCAACCTTCTGAAGAGCATCCCACCCAGACCCACTCCCGTACCCTACATTTCCCCTAACAGCTTGCATGCACAGCCTTGAATATTATGGGCAATTTAGCCTGACCAATTCAGCTAACCTGCACATCTTTGGACTGTGGGAGAAAACCCACACAGACATGGCAGAATGTACAAACTCCGCACAGAGAGTCACATGAGGCTGGAATCAAACCCGTGTCCTTGGCGCTGTGCAGCTGCAGAGCTAACCACTGAGCCACCTTTCCGCCCAATTGATCTCCAACACTGAACACAATATCAGACGTTGAGCCATTTATTTTGGAATATCCTGGAAATTTACTCTGGAATAGATGCCACGTTCATACTTGGTCTAACTTTGATCAAAGCTATTGTCATTGAACAAAGCACCGTGACCTGTCACAACCCTTGTCCTAGTTCTATCTTTCACCATCACCTTCATAACCTGATGGGCTCGGTTAACCAATGACTCTGTCTTAAACCATGAGGGGACCAGCATCCTAGTGGATCAGATAGATCAGGATGTGAAAGGGGCTGGAAGTAATTATTGATTGAGAGGGTTGAGGAAACGATAAATGTAGGGACCAGCTATAAGTTGGGGAGAGCAGTCAACTCAGCACTGAGGGTATTGTTCAGTATTTGAAGTTAGATGAATGAAGTTGTAGCACAGATTGAAATTGGTGGCTACAAATTTGTGAACATCACCGAACGTGCCTGCAATAGGATCAGAGGTGATTAAATAGATTAAATGTCTAAGGATCTACATCTTTTCAAAAGGATATGCAGCTGAGGAGAGGTGTGGGTTCGCTTGTCATTCAGAAATGAAACTGAATCGATAACAAGTGATACAGGGTCTGAAGCATAGACTTTGTGTGGATACTGTTGTTATCACTAGTGTAAAGCTAAGGGAAATAAATCAAATGGTTTATGCAGCATTTGAGGGCACTTCTCTCTGAATTATTACGGAGAAGAATTTCAGGTGAAAGCGTGCATAGTGAAACAAAATAGATTTTTTTAAGCTACTGGATACCATTTCTCTGCACTACCGTAAATTTCTTCCCTAATTTGGAAGTGCAGTCACTGTTTTTGTGAGTTTGGAACACTGCTTTTAAAGGTGATTTGAAGACATTGAACTCTGCATGATCTCATTTTTGACATATTTTCCAGCATAGACAATGACTACATCAACAAGAGGAAGGAATTTCTCTGTGAAGTTGGGTCAAAATATTCAGTAAAATCTTGGTGAATGCATGGAATGGGGATGATTGACGATTGTCAGTTGTTTATCTGCTTCCAGAAGTGAAGAGATGATGTTCCATTCTGCATATTCACACAATTCACTGTGTTCTTTACAGCACTAATACCAACTATGTCATCAGCAACAGGTACATAATAAACAATAGATTGAAGTTAAAATCAAAACCTAAAATACCTGCTTGGGAATCTGAAATTAAAATGAAAATCAACTCATAAAATAGAAACAGGGATACTCACGACAATGGAGGAAGTTGCAGCTGGGGGTGTGCATGAGTCTTATTGTGGATAATGGGTTAAAAGCACAAAATCTTGCAACAGATTGTGAATCTTAGTTGAGAGGATCCACCTTGAAGTTCAGCAGCTCTATATATGGATGTTCAGGGAAAATCCTGTTTAATGGCAAGAGTAAGTCAGAATTCTACCTTAAGGAGGAGAGGCACAGGGTTCCTGATCTGTGGGGAATCTGCCAAGCTCAACATGATGAGAACACAGTGGAAACACCACATTCAGTGAAACTGACAGGCTTGAAATAAATATTAATATTGCATCGCTGCTGGCCTGCGCTCAGAGCAGTTTTTCTCAGGTCCTCCAGATATTGCTTCATGAGGGATTTGCAACTCTTCGTAAATTTGTTGTATTCAAGACTGTGAGATTTTTTTATCAGTGGGATGTCAAGGGTCCGAGGGTAAAAGCTGAAAAGTGGAGTTGATGGCTTTCAGGTCACCTGTGATCTGATTGAAAGGCAGACTGTCGCACTGGGAAGACTGGCTCCAACTTTCACTCCAACTTTTTGTGATGTCTAACCACAATGTCGGTGACCTGTCTGCTCATTGATGCTTGCACTGACCATCAATCGAATCTGCCACACGTTCATTTACCTTTGCATACACTGTAAGATTTTAGATGCTGAAAATGAACCTAAACAAGGTATGTCATGTTTCAAAAATGCATTCTAAAGTATATTCTGTGGAGAAAGATACTTCATGTCACAAGTAATAGTTTTGCTAAAAAAAGTTTTTAAAAATCGGTCCACGGTCCCCAGAAGTTTCTCATTTACTAACTGGTGCAAATAGCAAGAGAACAGAGGGGTTGTTTTCATGCAATATCTCAGTAATGTGTGATCACAATTGCCAACCCACAATCAATGTGGTGTCGGGTCTGCCAGCTACCTGCCTCCACTTGTCCACTGGGCAAACAGCTGGTATATGTTCCTCAGGTGAAGTTGGTACCCTACCTTACACTATCCAGCTCTTCGCAGAACCTAGTGTTTGCACTCCAGGGCTGCAGTTTGCCCATGGAGGCCATAATCTGCTGCCTCGCTCCTGGAGTAAAGGGTTTATGATTCACTTTGGGTTGTGATTCTGTTCCTCCTCTGGTAATGGGCGTAAAGTTATACTCTGGCACGGTTTGTTCAACAGAGGGAGCAGTTGGTTCCTGCTGGACGGGTTCATAGGAGGGAAGAGAGTCAATTTCTCTGTCCCATTTTTTTCTAATGTGAATTCTAGATCCTTTATCCTGCTGTCCAGCTCTTTAACTTGTTCCTGGTCCTTTCTCCACTTAACTTGTGGAGGCACTCACTTGTTCAATTAGTTTGCTAATTGGTATACTAATATTACCCCTATATTTTTAGTTTTATTCCATTTCTGCATATCTATCCACTCTCTCTGTTGTGCTAATGTCTGGGATGGGTCCCAACCACTTCATTTGCTCTGTCAATCCTTGTCTGTCTGCCTTGTATTTCTCAATAAGGGAATCTGCAGTATGCCCTTTAAAACTTTGATCTGCCATTTAGCAAATTGTGTACCCCCTGGATATCACCAACAGTAAAGTGTTCCTAACCAGTGGGGACTTCTCTAACCCCAGCCAATAATACTGCCCCAGCACCATCCGTACGGCCGTAGCAGTCTCCTAGCAAGGTGTGCTGTCTACTGATGGGACTTCTCCACCCTCCTGACCACCTGTACTGACCCAGCACCTCCCGATAGGCCCAGAAACCTACCTCTTGTCTGGTGTGCTCTCTACCACTGGGACTCTTTACCCTCCCGGCCACCGTCACTATTCAAGCTCTGTTGTTCTACTACAGGGTCTCACAGTTATTCACAGCGTCCACACTTGTCACCTTGGTAACGTGCACTCCACTGAGGTTTGGCTCTTGGTCAGAGTGATCAGCTCCTCTTCCTCACCACATTGCAAATTACAGGTACAAACAGCACACAACTTTTAATTTAAATTCTAACCAGACTCTGCGTTGTTCGCCCCTACAGAGTTCAGTTACCTGACTTTGCCACTTGTACTTCACAACTCCTAGTGTCATCGATGCCTCAATTCCCACTTCAAATCCCAAGCTTCGTGTGGTAGGTGGCAGGGCTATCCCTCTTAACAACCAGTTTAGGGCAGGGTTTTTGAGACAGGCACTATCTTGTCCTCTGGCTGTTTCAAAAAGCAACAGGTTTTTATAGCAGTTAATACAGTTAAACACTTATTCTCCACAGTCATGCCCCTAAAAAGAATTTTTAACTCAGTACTGTAGCAAATCAGATATTACAATTGGTATACCTTTCAAACTGTGTCCTTGGCCCAGTCTGAAGTCTTCCCGTTTGCAGGTACAAATTGATTCTTACCCCGGTCCCCCAATCGTGGCCTTTGACCTGGGCACCAGTAATAAGAACCGTGTTCGCAGCACCAATTGTTATGGGGAAAATCACCAGTTTCGAGTCAGAATTGGGGTTCAATGACAGAGTTTATTGCACAAGGAAATACCGGAGCTCCGGGGAAAGAAGGACACCAACAGATCAGTGGTCAGCTGCAATCCTTGTCTCGACCCAGAGCACATGTCAAGATACTTTTATATATCTTGTGCTACAATAGGTCAGTGATGAGATGATTATCTTTGTAACATGGTTTGCTTATGCTAATCATTGCAGAATCGTTGATAGTTTCGATATAGTCATTGTCAGTTCCAGCACAGCCTTTGTTAATTTCAAACCGGATATTGTTAGTTTCAGCCAAACATTGTCAGTTTCAATGTCTGCACGGAAGTCCATTGCTCTAGTAATAGGTGCTAATCGCTCTTCCTGAGAAAGGCGATTTCTGCAGCCCTGGCTATTAGCACTCTGTATTGAGGCCATGGCAAGGTGTTAGCTTTCTATAAAAGGTGTTGGCTGGACCCAGACACTTGGGTGGGCAGTGAATGTTACCTAATGTGTATTCTATCCCCCTCCTGCCTTAAAATAATCAACTAGGTTGTCAGTGCATTGTGCTGCCATTCTGGTGCCCCAGGCAGTTTCTGTAATTTGGTCTGCTGTCTCTCTCCATATTGTGGTCTGGCGGCCATCTTACGCATCAAGTGGCCTACTGATGGCCCAGCAACCATCGTGTGTGTCCATGTGCACACTGTCACCCTGCCCGTGCTACCTTCACTTCAATATGAACCTTCAAATCCTTACTTTGCAGCATCAACAACAAAAGCACCAACAACAATCTTGACCTCAACAATAGGTATCAAATGAACAAAACCAACTGAATCATTTTGGATTCATCTCAACAAAGTCATTGTAATTACATTTAAACCACGTATTAAAATTCGGAATCTGGTGTACTTACATTTAAGGAACGTATTAATACTCAGAATCTGGTGTTCTTTACAGAAGGTCATAACACCATTTACTCCCGAAAATGATAATACCCTCATCCCATGAAAGTTAACTGTCGCACTGATTGCATCACAAAGATGAGAGAGAACAGGTGGCGCAAATTTTCTTGTTTCCATTCATGGAGATTTAATTTAAATTGGGAGATGCTCCAAAGGGACCCCTCAGAGATGCTGCAACACATAAATTAGATTAAATTCAAAAGGAAATTGAATGTTCCGTGAATCTAATTGCTTCTATCTGCTTATGA
This sequence comes from Chiloscyllium plagiosum, assembly GCF_004010195.1. NCBI lineage: Eukaryota > Metazoa > Chordata > Chondrichthyes > Orectolobiformes > Hemiscylliidae > Chiloscyllium > Chiloscyllium plagiosum. The sequence continues at coordinate 67,997,548 of NC_057725.1, forward strand.
ATCTCAGAATCCCAAGGTGTGGAAACGGACCATTTGGCCTAATTGGTTCATACCGAACTTCTGTAGAGCATCCCACCCAGACGCATTCCCATATCCTAATACTCTACATTTCCCCTCACTAACACCGAAGCTATACATACCCAAAGACAATGGACCCATTAGCTGGCACAGTTCACCAAACCTTGTGAACTGTGCCAGTGGGAGGAAACCCACGCAGACACGGGGAGAATGTGCAATCCCCATACAGGCAGTCGCCTGAGGTTGGAATCAAACCAAGGTCCCAGGCGCTGTGAACCTGCAGTGCTAACCACTGAGCCACCTTGTCACCCATTTGGTCTCCGCCACTGAACAGTGTGTTAGACATTGGGTCATTTACTCAGGAATATCCAGGCTATTTACTCTGGAAGTGAAACCCAATTCATGCTATTTCTAACTGATAGAAAGCAACGTAACTGAAAGAAGCGCTGTGACCAGACACAACCCCTGACCCAGATCTATCGCACACCATGACTTTCAGAAATTGATGGACTGTGTTTCCAATGATAGTCTTTTGTCCACGAGGGATCCAGTGTCCTGGTGAACCTGATAGATGAGGTTGTGGAAGGGGCTGGAAGTGAGTATTGACTGAGAAGCGGAATAATGTAGGGAACAACTATGAGACGGGGAGGACAGTAATCTTAGCACTGAGGGTGTTGTTCTTAAATGCGTGTGAAATGCGGTAAATGAGGTTGCAGCGCAGATTGAAATTGATGGCTCCAAATTTGTGAGTATCACCGAACGTGGCTGCATTGGGATCAGAGCTGGAAATTAAATATCCAAGGTTATATATCCTTTTGAAAGGAAATGCAGATGACCAGAGGAGCGGATTCGCTTGTCAAACAGAAATGAAACTAAATCAATAACAAGTGACACAGGGTCTGAAGAGCAGACTCCATTTGAGAACAGTTGTTATCACTGACTCCCACCAGTGCGTAATAATGTAAACCTGAGGGAAAAAAATCAATTGGTTTACGCAGAATTTGGGACAATTTATTTCCAAACTGTTCCAAACAAGCATTTCAGGTGAAAGAGCACATAGCGAAACGGAATAGATTTTTCTAAGTACTGCAAATCATTTCTCAGGTCTGACGTAAATTTGATCCCTACTTTGGCAGTGCAGTCACTGCTTTTGTGTGTCTGGAACACTGCTTTTAAAGATGATGTCAAGACTTTGTACTCTTTATGATCTCATTTTTGACATCTTTTCCAGCATGGACAGCGACTGCATCAACAACAGGTACGAATTTGTCTGTGTAGTTGTGTTAAACTGTTTAGTAAATTCTTGTCAAATGCATGAAATGAGGATGATTGATGATTGTCAGCTTTATATCTACTTCCAGAAATGAAGGAATGATGTTCCATTCTGCATATTCACACAATTCACTGTGTTCTTTCCAGCACCAACATCAACAATGACATCATCAACAGGTACTTAATTGAAGACACTTGATGAGTAAATGCAAACAAAATACCTGTCTGGATATTTGAAATTAAAAAGAGAGGCAAGTCATGAAATAGAAACAGAGATACTCACGACGATGAGGAAGTTGTAGCTGCCGTTATATTGTCAGCAAATATTTCCACCAAATTTGAATCTACCGCTGAAGAGATAAAACCTTCATTCATACTGAATTCGAGGGGAGGATTAAATGCTGTCATTACGGGGTGTGCATGAGTCTTATTGTGAACAATGGGTTAAAAGCACAAAATCTTGCAATACTTTGTGAATCTTAGCTGATAGGATCCACCTTGAAGTTCTACATCTGCAGTTGTGAATGTTTGGGTATAGCCTTGTTTGATGGCAGGTGTAAGTCAAAATTCTACCTACCTGAAAGTGAATGGGCACAGGTTATCTGCCAAACTCAACAAAGTGAGAACACAGTTGAAACACCACATTCAGTGAAACTGACAGGCTTGAAATTAGTATTCATATTGCATGGGTGCTGACCAGTCTCTGTGAAAGGTTTGCGCTCAGAGCAGTTTTTCTCTAGTCCTCCGGACATTGCTTCCCGAGTGATTTGCAACTCTTCGTAACTTTGTTGTATCCAAGACTCTGTGAGATTTTTATTCGGTGGGAAGTCGAGGGTCCTCGGGTACAGGCTGAAAAGTGGAGTGGAGGGGTTTCAGGTCAGCTGGGATCCGATTGAAAGGCGGAACAGTCGCGGTGAACATTTGAATGTTTCATTCCAAACGCGCAGCTATTTCCCGCTGAATCAAGTCAATATCAGCGTGAAATAATGAACAAATGGCTGCTGATGGTACAAATTACCATCTGTTTCTTCTTTTCACATCTGTCATTTCATACTTGTTGTTGCTGTAATTGTTCAATATCCTGCCGATGTAAACATTCAAATCCTTACTTTGCAGCATCAACGATACCAGCACCAACAACAACCTTGACTTCAACAACAGGTATCAAATGAACAATGCCAACTGAATCACTTTCGATTCATCTCAACAAATTAATTGTAATTACGTTTAAAGAACGTATTAAAACTCGGAATCTGTTGTTCTTCACGCAAGGCCATGGCGTCATTTTCTCATGACAATGATTATACCCTCATCCCGTGGAAACTGACTATCGCACAGATTGCATCACAAAGATATCAGAGAATACCTGGCCCAAATGTTCTTGTATCCATTCATTGAAATTTAATTTAAATTGGGAGATGCTCCAACGAGACACCTCATAGATGCTGCAACTCATAAATTAGATGAAATTCAACGGGACATTGAGCATTCCGTGAATCTAATTGCTTCTGCCTGGCATAGAATCACAGAATCCCTCAGTGTAGAAACAGGATCTTTGGCTCAATGGGTTCACACTGAACCTCCGTAGAGCATCCCACCCAGAAGTGTTACATTTCCCCTCACTAACACCAAAGCTACACATACCCAAACCTTATAGGCACCTTAGCTGGCCCCATTCACCAAACCTGCACATCTTCGGGTGTGGGAATAAACCCATGCAAACACTTGGAGAATGTGGAAACTCCACACAGGCAGTAACCCGAAGCTGGAATCAAACACAGGTCCCTAACGCTGTGAAGCTGCAGTGCTAACCACTGAGACACATTGCCGCCGATGTGGTCTGCAACACTGAACACAATGTCAGACATTGGGTCATTTACTCAGGAATATCTTGGATAATTACTCTGGATGCTTGATCTAACTCTGATAGAAAGCTACTGTACATTATTTGTCTGCTCTAATGTAAAGTTGCTCCCTACTTTGGAAGTGCAGTCACTGCTTTAATGTGTCTGGAACACTGCTTTTAAAGATGATGTCAAGACTTTGAACTCTTCGTGATCTCATTTTTGATATCTTTTCCAGCATGGGCAGCGACTGCATCAACAACAGGTAGGAATTTGTCTGTGTCGTTGGAGCAAACTGTTTAGTAAATTCTTGTCAAATACATGAAATGAGGATGATTGATGATTGTCAGCTCTATATCTGCTTCCAGAAGTGAAGGAATGATGTTCCATTCTACACATTCACACAATTCACTGTGTTCTTTCCAGAACCAACATCACCAACAACATCAACAACAGGTACATAAATTAAAAAGAGAGGCAAGTCTTGAAATAGAAACAGAGACACTCACGACAATGGAGGACGTTGCAGCTGACCGTTAAATTGTCAGCAGATTTTTCCTCCAAATCTGAATCTACCGCTGTAGATCTAATTCGGTGATGCTCACAAATTTGGATTCCATCTTCAGGCGACTGCCTGCCATTACGGGGTGTGCATGAGGCCCATTGTAAACAATGAGTTAAAAGCCCAAAATTTGCAACAGATTGTGAATCTTAGCTGATAGGATCCACCTTGGAGTTCTACAGCTGCATTTATGGATGTTTGGGTAAACCCTTCTCTAATGGCAGTAATGAGTCAGAATTCTACCTGAAAGAGGAGAGGCACGGGTTTCTTGATCTGTGGGGAATCTGCCAGGCTCAACAAGAGAGAACACAGTGGAAACACCACATTCAGTGAAACTGACAGGCTTGATATGAATGTTGATATTGCATCGGTGATGGCCAGTCTCTGTGAAAGGTTTGCGCTCAAAGCAGTCTTTCTCAGGTCCTCTGGACATTGCTTCATGAGTAATTTGCAACTCTTCCTAAATTTGTTGTACTCAAGTCTCTGTGAGATTTTTAATCAATGGGAAGTCGGAAGTCCTAGGGTATAGGCTGAAAGGTGCAGTTGGGGGCTTTCAGGTCAGCTGTGATCTGGTTGAGAGGCAGAGCAGTCGAGGTGAGCAGAATGGCCCCAACATTTGCTCCAATGTTTTATGATGTCTTACCAGGACATCGATGATCTGACAGCTCAATGATGCATGCACCGACCATCAATCGATTTTGTTTCTGTAAGTGATACCTAATTCATGCTTCTTCAACTCTGATATAAAGCAATGTCACTGAAGGAGGCACTGTGACCAGGCGCAACACCTGACCCAACTGCATCGCACACTGTCACCTTCACAACTTGATGGACTGTGTTCCCAATGACTCTGTCTTGAACCATGAGGGACCAGTATCCTGGTGAATCAGATAGATCAGGATGTGGAAGGGGCTGGAAGTAATTATTGATTGAGAGGGTTGAGGAGAGGATAAATGTAGGGAACAACTATTGGACGGGGAGGACAGTCAACATAGGATTGAGGGTGTTGTACTTAAACGTGTGCAGTATGTGAAATGTGCTAAATGAAGTTGGAATGCAGATTGAAATTGGTGGTTCCAAATTTGTGAGCATCATCGAATGTGGCTGCAATGGGATCAGAGCTGGAAATTAAATATCCAAGGATATATATCTTTTTGAAAGGAAATGCAGAGGAGCAGTTCGCTTGTAAGTCAGAAATGAAACTAGATCAACAACAAGCGATACAGGGACTGAAGCATAGACACCATGTGAGTACAGTTGTTATCACTAAATGCCACGAGCGAGCAATGACATAAGCCTGAGGGAAACAAATCAAATGTTTTATGCAGCATTTGGGACAACTTATTTCCAAACTGTTGCAAACAAGCATTTCAGGTGAAAGAGTGCATAGCAAAACGGAATAGATTTTTCTAAGCTACTGTACATAATTTTTCTGCTCTAACGTAAAGTTGCTCTCTAATTTGGAAGTACAGTCACTGTTTATTTTGTGTCAAGAATGTTGCATTTAAAGAAGATGTCAATACTTTGAAATCGTTGTGATCTCATTTTTGACATCTTTTCCAGCATTGACAACGACTACATCAACAACAGGTAGGAATCTGTCTGTGTAGTTGGAGCAAAATGTTGAGTAAATTCTTGTCAAGTGCATGATATGAGGATGATTGATGATTGTCAGCTGTATATCGCCTTCCAGAAATGAAGGGATGATGTTCCATTCTGCATATTCACACAATTCACTGTGTTCTTTCCAGCACCAACATCGACAGCAGGTAATTGTGTTTTAAAATGATGAACAAATGGTAACAACATACCTGGTTGGATATCTGAAATTAAAAAGAGAGGCAAGTAATGAAGGGGAAACAGAGATACTCATGACAATGGAGGAAGTTACAGCTGTGATTATGTTGTCAGCAAATACTTTCTCAAAAGTTGAATCTACCGCTGAAGATGTAAGACCCTCATTCATACTGAATTAGAGGGGTGGAAGAAATGCTGCCATTATGTGGTTTGCAAGAAGCTCATTGTGAACAATGGGTTAAAAGCACAAAATCTTGCAACAGATTGTGAAGCTTCACTGATAGGATCCACCTTGAAGTTCTACAGCTGCATTTATGGATGTTTGGGTAAAGCCTTGTTCGAAGTCACAATTCTACCCACCTGAAAGAGGAGGGGCACAGGTTGCTTGATCTGTGGGGAATCTGCCAAGCTCAACAAGGTGAGAACACTGTGGAAACACCACATTCAGTGAGACTGACAGGCTTGAAATTAATATGATATTGTATGGGTGCTGGCCCGTCTCTGTGAAAGGTTTGCGTTCACAGCAGTTTTTCTCAGGTCCACCGGGCATTGCTTCATGAGTGATTTGCAACAATTTGTAACTTTGTTGTATTCAAAGCTCTGTGAGATTTTTAATAAGTGGGGAGTCGAGGGTCCTAGGGTATAGGCTGAAAAATGGAGTTGGCTGCTTTCAGATCAGCTGTGATCTGATTGAAAGGCAGAGCAGTTGCGGTGAGCAGAACGGCCCTAAGATTTGCTCCAACATTTTACACTGTAAGACTTTAGATACTGAACCTGAACAAGACATGTAGTGTCGCAAAAATGGCTTCTAAAGGATATTCTGTGCAGGAATACTTTTCATTTTACAACTAATACTTTTGCTGTAAAAGGAAAGAATCTGTCCAGGTTTCCGAGATGTTTCTCATTTACTAACTGGTGCAAATAGCAAGGGAACAGAAGGTTTGTCTTCAGACAATTTCTTGGTAATATGTGCTCACAGTTGCCAACCCACAAACAATTTGGCAGATTTTCACTTCAGGAAACAGGGCTAGCCTGCAATCCCTCCAGGTTTCAAATTGTTAATTGGCCAACAAGCCCGGTCAGAAATGGCAAAACTGCCAACATTATGTCAAGACTCTTTGAGGCAAAGAAAGTGAGTGCTCCCAAAGTAACCCCAACCCTTACACTGACAGTCATGCTTGTGAAATGTTGGAGGCTCTGTCCCCAGAAAGCCAGAAGTCATTGGTGCAAAGTGCAGCCTCCAATGAAGAGATTACAGGAGAATGTCATCTGAATATTGTAGACCCAAGATGGTTTTCTGGTCAGAAGTTCTGAAGAAATGTCACTGCACCCGAAAAGCGGTCTCTGCAGAGATGCTCCCAGACTTGTTGCGTTTTGACAGCAACTTCACTTTTGCTTTCTGAATTCCAGCATCTGTAGGTCTTTTGCAGTTTTATTAAGTTTCTCTATAGTTTTACCGGTATCTTTGAAATAAATCTTTAGAATTCACAACTGAGAGGTTCTCCAGAAAGATGGTGATGTTATATTGAATTTTCTTCACTTGTCCCTTGCAATATTTGTCTTCCAGCAACAACAATACCATCAACTTCAACAACAGGTATGATATTAATAATAGAGTTTCAGCAATATCTTTAGAACTATGGTTCTTAAAAAGTCAGAAATGCAGAACTATGATTCCAGACTGGAACACCAATGCAGATGCATTCATTTTAAACTATTACTCTCACTCACTGTTTGCAACAGATACAGGGCTCGCTGTCTTAAGGTCACACAACATTGAGCTCATGATATTTAAAGTTGATGGAATCATCATCTAACATCTCCCATACTTAACCTATAAACTTCTAGTGACATCTGAAATGTGGATTTATCTGAATAATATCTGATAGTCAGATTTCATTTCATGATTTGATTTACAAATTATGATCTGTCTTTCAGAGGAACTTCCAGTTGGAGGCACAGTGGGAAGTAAGCAGTTCTTTATTTACTTTAATCCAATGTAACCAATGAGTCAAATCTTCTTCAGATGATGTTGATTATTGGGAGACTTTTACCTTGCTGAACCGTTAATACATAAAAGAAGAAAACCCTATATACAGATCAAGATTAACATGGCTAGTCTCTCATCCGGCAGGATTCAAAAAACCCAGGATGAAGAAAATATTTTCATCCGACTTAACCAATTCAACAGGGAGAACATCTTGGCTTCAGTGCACTTGTGGTGCTGGGGCTAGTCAGTCACACCAAGGCATCCACAGTTGTGCAGTCTGAAAATGTAGAGGGCTGTGTAGGATAAAGTTCATGGAATGAACCCTCTAGAAAGTGCAAGAATATTAAGGAGAAGTAAGGTGAACTTGTGGAGGCTGTACTAAGAGTTTCCGGTACAGCCAGAAACATAAAATGAGCTTGAAGATGTTGTAAAATAATAGCATGAAACCTTATCATGTAGCTTTGTCAGTTAATTTTAATGGATCATGGCAAAGCTTGATTATTCGATTAATGTTATGTGCAGAATAGTATTGTGTTAAACAGAGGTAATCTAGTTAAAAATCACACAACACCAGGTTATAGTCCAACGGGTTTAATTGGAAGCACACTAGCTTTCGGTGCAACGCTCCTTCATCAGGTGATTGTGGAGGGCTCGATCGTAACACAGAATTTATAGCAAAAATTTGCAGTATGATGTAACTGAAATTATACATTGAAGAATTGATTGCCTGTTAAGCCGTTCATCTGTTAGAATACAGTGATAGTTTCACTTCTTTCATGTGTAAATCACAAAACCCTTTTGTGATTTACACGTGAAAGAAGTGAAACTATCACTGTATTCTAACAGATGAAAGGCTTAACAGACAATCAATTCTTCAATGTATAATTTCAGTTACATCATACTGCAAATTTTTGCTATAAATTCTGTGTTACGATCGAGCCCTCCACAATCACCTGATGAAGGAGCGTCGCTCTGAAAGCTAGTGTGCTTCCAATTAAACCCGTTGGACTATAACCTGGTGTTGTGTGATTTTTAACTTTGTACACCCCAGTCCAACACCGGCATCTTTGAATCAAGAGGTAATCTAAGTTTTGAATTGCAGTCAGTATTGATTGCAGTCACACTATCTTTGAATAATAAAAGGATGTTTAGATATCGTACCATCCATGATGATGCATTCTGAATCCTTTCCAGCGTCGACGACAATGACAACTTCAACAACAGGTATGAAATTAGCTGTGCAGTGTTGAAAAAGCTTTCAATGAAATTTTAGACAATGATTGAAATGATCATGTTTGATGACTTGACAACTGGAATTCTACACTGATGGATGACAGGATGTTCCATTCTGCATGTTGACACCATCAAGTGTCTTCTTTCCAGCAGGAACAACAGTTGGAACAACAACAGTCAAGAAAAGCTGTCAGCAATGGGGGTTTCATACAGAGGTAGTGCGTACAAAAGCAGGGATTCATTTGAATCTTGACTCGAGCTCTGGTTTGATTTGGTTGTCAATCCCAAAATGAACTGAACATGCCGACTGGCCTCCTGTAATGTCGCTGTGACCATGTCACTCTCTGAGTGAATGACTGCTAAGGTACAATGATGGATATGTATTTCCTTTTATTGATCTGATTGTGGTTGAAGTCACTGAATGTGGATGGAATGTAGTACTTTTCGCCAAACGTGGAAGGCCATTCATTGCTTTTCCTGCATCAACCAAGGTCCAGCTGAACCAAGGGCTACAAATTCAGTGAGTCAATGCACCATACTGTGTCATACAAAAGACAGGACAGAAATAGATATCAGTCAAAATTATCCCCAAAACTAAACCTCCATATTTTGATTCTCCACCTTATTCCCTACGCATTCTTATTTTCACGTATTTATTGTATTTTATATTTCTCATGAACAATGCATTGCATTCTTCATACAAAATAACAGTAGAATTGGCTTAGTATAGATCCAATAGACTTGCACTCGCAGCACTCTCCTGCCTGATGAAGGGCTTATGCCCGAAACGTCAATTCTCCTGCTCCTCCGATGCTGCCTGACCTGATGTGCTTTTCTGGCACCACACTTCGACCCAGCAACTTCCTGCCTGTTAGATTGCAGAGCTTATCTCAATCAGACTTTGATCTTCATTTCTGCTCTTCATTTTATTTTACTTGTTTCTTCTTGCCCGGGTGACCAACCACACCAACATCAACAAAAGGTAAAGTAGGTGTGGTTTAAGATCTTTTTCAAGTATTAATTTATATTGGTCCTTACTCTACCAGGAGTAGCCTCTGAAGCATTACACAATTCACCAATTATTATGTTATTAACAATGTGTTGGGAACTTTCTTGTTTTCCACATGAACACGTATACATCTAGAATGCCACTTCACTCCCTGCGGTGGTACTGTGTACAAAGCGTCAACGTATTGTTCTGTAGCTCATGGTGGCAACTGAGAAAAACAATGCAGAGCACCGAGGCATGGGAGTGAGACTACATTGAATTGTGGAACATATGAATGTTTCATTCCAAACGCGCAGCTATTTCCCACTGAATCAATTCCAACATCAGCATAAAATAGTGAGCAAATGGCTGCTGACGGTACAAATTTCCATCTGTTTCTTCACTTCACATCTATCATTTCATACTTGCTGTTGCTTTAATTGTTCAATATCCTGCTGATGTAAACATTCAAATGAAGCATCAACAACAACAGCACCAACAACAACCTTGACTTCAACAACAGGTATCAAATGAACAAAACCAACTGAATCATTTTCGATTCATCTCAACAAAGTCATTGTAATTACATTTAAGGAACATATTAAAACTCGGAATCTGGTGTTCTTCATGGAAGGTCATAGCGTCATTTACTCACGATGATGATTATACTCTCAACCTGTGGAAACTAGGTATCGCACAGATTGCATCACAAAGATTTGAGAGAATCCCTAGCCCAAATTGTCTTGTATCCATTCATGGAGATTTAATTTAAATTGGGAGATGCTCCAACGAGGCACCTCAGAGATGTTGCAACGCATAAATTAGATGAAATTCAACAGGACATTCCGTGAATCTAATCGCTTCTGTCTGGTATAGAATCACCAAATCTCTCAGTGTGGAAACAGGATCTTTTGCCCAATGAGTTCTCACCGAACCTCCGTAGAGCATCCCACCCAGAAGTGTTCCCATATCCTATTACTCCACACTTCCCCTCACTAACACCGAAGCTACACATACCCAAACACTGAGGGCACCTTAGCTGGCCCCATTCACCAAACCTGCACATTTTCGGATTGTGGGAAGAAACCCACGTAGACACGGGGAGAATGTGGGAATTCCACACAGGCAGTCGCCCGAAGCGCGAATCAAACCCAGGTCCCTAACACTGTGAAGCTACAGTGCTAACAACTGAGACTCCTTGCCGCCGATGTGGTCCACAACACTGAACACAATGTCAGACAGTGGGTCATTTACTCAGGAATATCTTGGATATTTACTCTGGAAGTGATACCTAATTCATGCTTGATCTAACTCTGATAGAAAGCGATGTCACTGAAGGAGGCACTGTGACCAGATGCAACCCCTGACCCAGCTGCATCGCTCACTGTCACCTTCATGACTTGGTGGATTGTGTTTCCAATGACTCTGTCCTGAACCATATCCTTGACCAGTATCATGGTGAATCAGATAGATCACGATTTGGAAAGGGCTGGAAGTAATTATTGATTGACATGGTTGAGGAGAGGATGAATGTAGGGACCAACTATGAGACGGGGAGGACAGCCAACATAGGACTGAGGGTGTTGTACTTAAAGGTGTGCAGTATGTAAAATGCCGTAAATGAAGTTGTAGCGCAGGTTGAAATTGGTGGCTCCAAATTTGTGAGCATCACCGAAAGTGGCTGCAATGGGATCAGAACTGGAAATTAAATATCCAAGGATATATATATTTTTGAAAGGGAATGCAAATGAGCACAGGAGCAGTTCGCTTGTCAATCAGAAATGAAACTAAATCAATAACAAGTGATAAAGGGACTGAAGCGTAGACACCATGTGAGTACAGCTAGAGTCATAGAGATGTACAGCATGGAAACAGTCCTTTCGGTCCAACCTGTCCATGCCGACCAGATATCCCAACCCAATCTAGTCCCACCTGCTAGTACCCGGCACATGTCCCTCCAAGCCCATCCTATTCATATACCCATCTAAATGCCTTTTAAATGCTGCAATTGTACCAGCCTCCACCAGTTCTTCTGGCAGCTCCTTCCATACATGTACCACTCTCTGTGTGAAAAAGTTGCCCCTTGGGTCTCTTTTATATCTTTTCCCTCTCACCCTAAGCCTATGCCCTCTAGTTCTGGACTCTCCCACCCCAGGGAAAATACTTTGCCTATTTACCCTGTCCATGCCCCTCATAATTTTGTAAACCTCTATGAGGTCACCCCTCAGCCTCCGACGCTGCAGGGAAAATGGCCCTAGCCTGTTCTGCCTCTCCCTATCACTCAAATCCTCCAACCCTGGCAACATCCTTGTCAATCTTTTCTGAACCCTTCACTTGCAAGCAGCTTAATTTGCAACAATGTCAGAGAATACTGATTTCAGTCATCCAGATACGTTATTTGGAGAACATTTCAGTTCATGCAAGACCACAGTTAAAACAATAAATGGCACATAAAATGCTAATTCTACAAACAAGTCCAAACTAAACTTACTGTAAAACTGACCATTCTGAAATGCCAACAGAAGCTTTCAGGATGCAGAACTGAAATAACCTTCATCTGGTGATGTTATGAAAGTGCCTGTCTCTTTGTGAAAAAAATATCATTTGCTCTCGACCAAATGATGCATCATCTAAACATTTTTTTAAAATCCTCATGACTCTCAGAATCATTTCGAAGGATGACTGCAATAGAGTCATGCAGCTTCAATGAAAACTTTTATTTGTATGTCACTCCACATGATGAAGCAGGTCTCACTCCAATGCAGAAGATCATAGAATAATAGGACATGGAAAAATCTGGTGACTAACAATTTATCAAATTCTTCATCTTAACCATGTCACGTGAGGTTACATATTGAGAGAAGAAGCACAAAGTATCACATTTCCACACTTTGCAGAGATCAAGGATGCATTGGCTGAACCTGCTGACAATATCACCAAGCCATTGACTGAAAGGGCTTGAGGGGATGTGACACTTAGAAAACTCATTTCATAAACTTAAGGCTTGTTGCGGTTCTGTTCGCCGAGCTGGGAATTTGTGTTGCAGACGTTTCGTCCCCTGCTTAGGTGACATCCTCAGTGCTTGGGCGCCTCCTGTGAAGCGCCTCTGTGATGTTTCCTCCAGCATTTATACTGGTTTGTCTCTGCCGCTTCCAGTTGTCAGTTCCAGCTGTCCGTTGCAGTGGTCAGTATATTGGGTCCAGGTCGATGTGCTTATTGATTGAATCTGTGGATGAGTGCCATGCCTCTAGGAAATCCCTGGCTGTTCTCTGTTTGGCTTGTCCTATAATAGTAGTGTTGTCCCAGTCGAACTCACGTTGTTTGTCATCTGCGTGTGTGGCTACGAAGCATAGCTGGTCGTGTCATTTCGTGGCTAGGTGGTGTTCATGGATACGGATCGTTAGCTGTCTTCCTAGTTTGGGTGGAGATTTGTAGCTTGGGTGCTCGTTGTTGTGGTTCTGTTCGCCGAGCTGGAAATTTTTGTTGGAAACGTTTCATCCCTCTCTAGGTGACATCCTCAATGCTTGGGAGCCTCCTGTGAAGCGCTTCTGTGGTGTTTCCTCCGGCATTTATAGTGGCCTGTCCCTGCCGCTTCTGGTTGTCGGTTGTCAGTTTCAGCTGTCCGCTGTAGTGGCCGGTATATTGTTTCCAGGTCGATGTGTTTGTTGATGGAGTTTGTGGATGAGTGCCATGCTTCTAGGAATTCCCTGGCTGTTCTTTGTTTGGCTTGCCCTATAATGGTAGTGTTGTCCCAGTCGAATTCATGTTGCTTGTCGTCTGCGTGTGTGGCTACTAAGGATAGCTGGTCGTGGCGATTCGTGGCTAGTTGATGTTCATGGATGCGGATCGTTAGCTGTCTTCCTGTTTGTCCTATATAGTGTTTTGTGCAGTCCTTGCATGGGATTTTGTACACTACATTAGTTTTGCTCATGCTGGGTATCGGGTCCTTCGTTCTGGTGAGTTGTTGTCTGAGAGTGGCTGTTGGTTTGTATGCTATTATAAATCCTACTCATGTATCAAAGTGCTGGCCAATGACAGCAAGTGTGCCAAATGCCGCTTTCCCCACCCTGTCCACCTGTGGTGCTACTTCCAAAGACCAATGTAATTGCACCCCTTGGTCTCTCTCTGTTCGACAACACTACCCAGGGCTGTACCATTAACTGTG
>NC_057725.1:68011423-68020816 GCF_004010195.1 Chiloscyllium plagiosum
TTTTTTCTATTTCTGTGTTTTTAATGATTACAAAGGTGTCATCAACATATCTGACCCAGAGTTTGTGTTGAATTTGTGGTAGGACTGTTTGTTCTAACCTTTGCATAAGTGCCTCTGCTATGAGTCCCGAGATTGGTGATCCCATGGGTGTTCCGTTGATTTGTTCGTATATCTGGTTGTTGAATGTGAAGTGTGTTGTGAGGCACAAGTCCAGTAGTTTAAGTATGCCGTCTTTGTTGATAGGTTCAACGTCCTGTTGTCTGTTCTGTATGTCCAGCAGGTTGGCTATTGTTTCTCTGGCTAGGGTTTTGTCAGTAGAGGTGAACAGAGCCGTTACGTCGAATGAGACCATAGTTTCTTCATTGTCTATGTGTATATTTCTGATGAAGGGCTTATGCCCAAAACGTTGATTCTCCTGCTCCTCCGATGCTGCCTGACCTGATGTGCTTTTCCGGCACCACACTTTGACACAGCACATTAGATTGCAGTGCTCATCTCAATCAGACTTTCATCATTTTATTTTACTTGTTCCTTCTAGCCCGGGTGACCAGCCACCCTTATGCTCCAATACCAACATCAACAATAGGTAAAGTAGGCGTGGTTTATGATCTTATTCATGTATCAATTTCTATTGGTCCTCAATCTACCAGGCATAGCCTCTGAAACATTATACAATTCCCAATCATTATGTTGTTAACAATGTGTTGGAAATTTTCTTGTTTTCCCCATGTACATGTGTACATCTAGATTGCCACTTCACTCCCTGCAGTGGTACTGTGTACAAAGCATCAATGTATTATTCTGAAGCTCAAATTGGGAACTAAGAAAGACAATGCAGAGCACCTAGGCAAGGGAGTGGGACTACATTGAATTGTGGAACATATGAATGTTTCATTCCAAACGCGCAGCTATTTCCCGCTAAATCAATTTCAACATCAGCATGAAATAGTGAAGAAATGATGGCTAATGGTACAAATTTCCATCTGTTTCTTCACTGCACATCTATCATTTCATATATGCTGTTGCTGTAATTGTTCAATATCCTGCTGATGTAAATATTCAAATCCTTACTTTGCAGCATCAACAACAACAGCACCAAGAACCTTGACCTCAGCAACAGGTATCAAATGAACAATACCAACTGAATCATTTTTGATTCATCTCAACAAAGTCATTGTAATTACATGTAAGGAACATATTAAAACTCAGAATCTGGTCTTCTTCACGCACGGCCATAGCGTCATTTACTCATGATAATGATAATACCCTCATTTAAATTGGGAGATGCTCCAATGGGGCACCTCTGACATGCTGCATCAATAAATTAGATGGAATTCAACAGGGAATTGAACATTCCATGAATCTAATTGCTTCTGTCTGGTGTAGAATCACAGAATCCCTGCAGTGTGGAAACAGGACATTTGTCCCAATGGTTTCATGTGGAACTTCCGTATCGCGCCCGACCCAGATGCATGCCCATACCCTGTTACTCTACACTCCCCTCACTAACATCGACGTTATGTATACCCAAAGATTATGGACTCCTCAGCTGGCCCAATTCACCAAACCTTCACATCTTCGGACTGTGGGAGGAAACCTACGCGGACACAGGGAGAATGTGCAAACTCCATACAGGCAATGACCTGAGGTTGAAATCAAACCAAGGTCCCAGGCGCTGTGAAGCTGCAGTGCTAACACTGAGCCACATTGCTGCCCATTTGCTCTCCACCACTGAAAAGAATGTCAGACATTGGGTCATTTACTCAGGAATATCCAGGCTATTTATTCTGGAAGTGATACCCAATTCATGCTATTTCGAACTCAGATTGAAAGCAACATCACTGAAGGAAGCGCTGTGACCAGACATAACCCATGACCCAGCTCTATCACTCACCATGGCTTTCATAACTTGATGGACCGTGTTTCCAATGACTTAGTCTTGAACCGTGAGAGAACCAGTATCCTGATGAATCAGATAGGTCTGGATGTTGAAGGGGCTTAAAGTAATTATATATTGAGGAGTTTGAGAAGAGGATAACTGCAGGGAACAACTATGAGATGGTGAGGATAGTCAACTTAGCACTGAGGGTGTTGTTCTTCAATGCGTGCAGTATGTGAAATAAGGTAAATGAAGTTGATTGAAATTAGTGGATACAAATTTGTGAGCATCACCGAATGTGGTTGCAATGGAATCCAAGCTGGAAGTTAAATATCCAAGGATATATATCCTTTAAAAAAGAAAAGCAGATGAGCAGAGGAGTGGGTTCACTTGTCAATCAGAAATGAAACTAAATCAATAACAAGTGTACAGGGTCTGAAGCATAGACACCATGTTAGTGCAGTTGTTTTCACTAACTCACACCAGTGAGTTATGTAAACCTGAGGGAAACAATCAAGTGGTTTATGCAGCATTTGGGACAACTTATTTCCAAACTGTTGCAAAGAAGCATTTTGGTTGAAAGAGTACATAGCGAAATGGAATAGATTTTTCTAAACTACTGTATATCATTTCTCTGCTCTAACGTGAATTTGCTTCCTGATTTGGAAGTGCAGTTACTACTTTTGTGTGTCTGGAACACTGGTTTTAAAAGTGATGTCAAGACTTTGTACTCTTTGTGATCACATTTTTGACATATTTTCCAGCATCAACAGCGACTGCATCAACAACAGGTAGGTAATTGTCTACGTAATTGGCTTAAAATGTTTAGTAAATTCTCGTCAAATGTATGAAATGAGGATGATTGATAATTGTCAGCTTCCAGAAATGAAGGGATGATGTTCCATTCTGCATATTCACACAATTCACTGTCTTCTTTCCAGCACCAACGACATCAACAGCAGGTACATAAATAAAAAAAGAATGATGAGCATATAGTAATAAAATGCCTGCCTGGATATCTGAAATTAAAAAGAGAGGCAAGTAATGAAATAGAAGCAGGGATACTCACAACAATGGAGGAAGTTGCAGCTGCAGTTAAGTTATCAGCAAATAGTTCCTTCAAATTTGAATCTACTGCTGAAGAGGTAAAATCCTCACTCATACTGAATTAGAGGGGAGGATTCAATGCTGCCAGTAGGGCGTGTGTGTGTGTGTCTCATTGTGAACAATGGGTTAAAAGCACAAAATCTTGCAACAGATTGTGAATCTTAGCTGATACGATCCAGTTTGAAGTTCTCCAGCTGCGCTTATGCATGTTTGGGTCAAGCCTTGTTTGATTGCACGCATAAGTCACAATTCTACCTGAAAGAGGAGGGGCACACGTTGATTGTGCAGAATCTGCCAAGGTCAAAAAGGTGAGAACACAGTGGAAACACCACATTCAGTGAAACTCACAGACTTGAAATGAATGTTGATATTACATGGGTGCCGGCCCATATCTGTGAAAGGTTTGCGCTTAGGGCAATTTTTCTCAGGTCCTCCAGACATTGCTTCACAAGTGATTTGTAACTCTTTGTAAATTTGTTGTATTCAAGGTTCTGGAAGAATTTTAATCAGTGGGAAGTGAAGGGTCCTAGGGTACAGGCTGTAAAGTGGAGTTGAGTGCTTTCAGATCAGCTGTGATCTGATTGAAACGCAAAGCAGTCGTGATGACCAGAACAGCCCCAACATTTTACCACGACGTCGATGACTAACAGCTCAAAAATGCATGCACCGACCATTCATCGATATTTAATCTGGAAGTGATACATAGTTGATGCTTGTTCTAACTCTGATATTTCGCAATGTCACTGAAGGAAGCATTGTGACCATATGCAACCCCTGAGCCAGCTGTATTGCTCATCGTCGCCTTCATAACTTAATGGATTGTGTTTCCAATGACTCTGTATTGAACCATGAGGGGACCAGTATCCTAATGAATCAGGTAGATCCAGATGTGGAAGGGGCTGAAAATAATAATTGATTGAGAGGGTTGAGGAGAGAATAAATGTAAGAAGCAACTATGAGACAGGGAGGGCAGTCAACTTAGCACTGAGGGATTTGTTCTTCAATGCATGCAGAATGTGAAATGCGGTAAATGAAGTTGTAGTGCAGATTGAAATTGGTGTCTACAAATTTGTGATCATCCCCGAATGTGGCTGCAATAGGATCAGAGCTGGAAATTAAATATCCAAGGACTTGTACCCTTTTGAAAGGAAATGCAGATGAGCAGAGGAGCGAGTTCACTTGTCATTCAGAAATGAAAGTGAATCTGAAGCGTAGACACCATGTGAGTACAGTTGCTATCACTAACTCACACCAGTGAGCAATAATGTAACCCTGAGGGAAGCCAATCAAGTGGTTGATGCAGCATTTGGGACAACTTATTTCCAAACTGTTCCAAAGAAGCATTTCAGATGAAAGAGCACATAGCGAAACGGAATAGATTTTCTTGACTACAGTACATCGTTTCTCTGCTCTGACATAAATTTGGAAGTGCAATCACTAATTTTGTGTGTCTGAAACACTGCTTTTAAAGGTGATGCCAGACTTTGAACTCTTTGTGATCTCATTTTTGACATCTTTTCCAGCATGGACAGCGACTGCATCAACAACAGGTAGGCATTTCTCTGTGTAATTGGGTTAAAATGTTTATTAAACTCTTGTCAAATGCATGAAATGAGGATGATTGATAATTGTCAGCTGTATATCTGCTTCCAGAAATGAAGAGATGATGTTCCATTCTGCATATTCACACAATTCACTGTGTTCTTTCCAGCAACAACATCAACAATGACATCAACAGCAGGTATATAAGTTAAAAAAAAATGTTGAGCATATAATAACAAAATGCCTGCCTGGACACCTGAAGTTAAAAAGAGAGGCAAGTCATGAAATAGAAACAGAGATACTCACAATCATGGAGGATGTTGCAGCTGTGGTTATATTGTCAGCAAATAATTCCTTCAAATTTGAATCTTCTGCTGAAGAGGTAAAATCCTCATTCATACTGAATTAGAGGAGAGGATTAAATGCGGCCATTATGAGGTGTGCATGAGGTGCATTGTGAACAATGGCTTAAAAGCACAAAATATTAAAACAGATTGTGAATCTTAGCTGATAGGATCCATCTTGATACACTTTGAAGTTCTAAGGCGACATTTATGGATGTTTTGGTCAAGCCTTGTTTGATGGCAGGAATAAGTC
The DNA here is from genome assembly GCF_004010195.1 of Chiloscyllium plagiosum. Lineage (NCBI taxonomy): Eukaryota > Metazoa > Chordata > Chondrichthyes > Orectolobiformes > Hemiscylliidae > Chiloscyllium > Chiloscyllium plagiosum. Next base: position 68,016,549 of record NC_057725.1, read on the forward strand.
ACAATTCTACTGACCTGAAAGAGGAGGGGCACAGGTTGTTTGATCTGTGGGGAATCTGCCAAGCTCAACAAAGTGAAACACATTGGAAACACCACATTCAGTGAAACTGACAGGCTTGAAATGAATGTTGATATTGCATGGGTGCTGGCCAGTCTCTGTGAAAGGTATGCACACAGAACAGTTTTTCTCAGGTCCTTCAGACATTGCTTCCCGACGGATTTGAAACTCTTTGTAAATTTGTTCAAGGCTCTGTGAGATTTTTAATCAGTGGGAAGTCGAGGGTCCTAGGGTACAGGCTTAAAAGTGGAGTTGAGGGCTTTCAGGTCAGTTGTGATCTGATTGAAAGGCAGTGCAGTTGCAGTGAGCAGAATGGCCCCAACATTTGTTCTAACATTTTACCAGATCTTACCAAGACGTCGATGACCTGACAGCTCAAAGATGCATGCACCGACCATTCATCTGGAAGTGATACCAATTTTGTGCTTCATCTAACTCTGATAGTACGCAATGTCACTGAAGGAAGCACTGTGACCAGATGCAACCGCTGAGCCAGCTCTATTGCTCACCATCACCTTCATAACTTGATGAATTGTGTTTCCAATTACTCTGTCTTGAACCATGAGGGGACTAGTATCCTGGTGAATCAGATTGATCAGAATGTGGAAGGGGGCTGGAAGTAATTATTGATTGAGAGGGTTGAGAAGAGAATAAATGTATGAAGCAACTATGAGATGGGGAGGACAGTCAACTTAGCACTGAGGGTGTTGTTCTTCAATGCATGCAGTATGTGAAATACAGTAAATGAAGTCATAGCGCAGATCAAAATTGGTGTCCACAAAATTGTGAGCATCACTGAATGTGGCTGCAATGGCATCAGAGCTGCAAGTTAAATATCCAAGGACATATATCCTTTTGAAAGAAAATGCAGATGAGTAGAGGAGCGAATTCGCTTGTCAATCAGAAATGAAAGTGAATCTGAAGCGTAGATACCATGTGAGTACATTTGCTATCACTAACTCATACCAGTGAATAGTAATATAAACCTGAGGGAAACAAATCAAGTGATTTATGCAGCATTTGGGACAACTTATTTCCAAACTGTTGCAAAGAAGCATTTCAGGCGAAAGAGCACATAGCAAAACGGAATAGATTTTTCTCAGCTACAGTACATCATTTCTCTGCTCTGACGTAAACTTCCTCCCTAATTTGGAAGTGCAGTCACTGCTTTTGTGTGTCTGAAACACTGCTTTTAAAGATGATGTCAATACCTTGAACTCTTATGATCTCATTTTTGACATATTTGCCAGCATCAACAACGACTGCATCTATAAGAGGTCAGAATTTGCCTGTGTAGTTGGGATTAAATGTTTAGTAAACTCTTGTCAAATGCATGAAATGAAGATGATTGTCAGCTGTATATGATTCCAAAAATGAAGGGATGATGTTCCATTTTGCATATTCACACAATTCACTGTGTTCTTTCCAGCACCAACATCAACTACGACATCAACAGCAGCTACATAAATAAATTTTTAAAAACATGAGCAATAAGTCACAAATTGCCTGCCTTGATATCTGAAAGTAAAACGAGAGGCAAGACATGAAATACAAACAGGGATACTCACGATGATGGAGGAAGTTGCAGCTGTGGTTCTATTGTCCGCAAATAGTTCCTCCAAATTTGAATCTACTGCTGAAGTGGTCAAACTGTCACTCATACTGAATTAGAGGGGAGATTAAATGCTGTCATTATGGGGTGTGCATGAGGGTCCTTGTGAACAATGGCTTAAAGCACAAAATATTGCAACAGGTTATGAATCTTAGCTGATAGGATCCTCTTTGAAGTTCTACAGCTGCATTTATGGATGTTTGGGTAAAGCCTTGTTTGATAGCAGGAATAAGTCACAATTCTACCCACCTGAAAGAGGAGGAGCACAGTTCCCTGATCTGTGGGGAATCTGTCAAGCTCAACAAGGGGAGAACACAGCAGAAACAACACATTCAGTGAAGCTGACAGGCTTGAAATGCATGTTGATATTGTATGTATGCTGGCCAGTTGATGTGAAAGGTTTGCACACAGAGCAGTTTTGCTGAGATCCTCTGGACAGTTCTTCACGAGTGATTTGCAACTCTTCAAAAATTTGTTGTATTCAAGGCTCTGTGAGATTTTTTATTCAGAGGGAATTCGAGGGTCGTAGGGTATAGGCTGAAAAATGGAGTGGAGGACTTTTAGGTCAGCTGTGATCTGATTGAGAGACACAGCAGTTGCGGTGAGCAGAATGGCACCAACATTTGCTCCAACATTTTATGATGTCTTACAACGATGCTGATGACCTGACAGCTCAATGATACATGCACCGACCATCCATTGATATTTACTCTGGAAGTGACTCCTAAATCAGGCTTGGTCTAACTCTTATAGAAACCAATATGACTGAAGGAAGCTCTGTAACCAGACACAATCCCTGACCCAGCTCTATGGCTCACCGTCACCTTCATAACTTGGTGGACTGTGTTTCCAATGACTCTGTATTGAACAATGAGGGGACCAGCATCCTGGTCAGAGAGTCATAGAAATGTACAGCATGGAAACAGATCCTTCAGTCCAACCCATCCATGCTGACCAGATATCCCAACCCAATCTACTCCCACCTACCAGCACCCGGCCCATATCCCTGCAAACCCTTCCTATTCATGTACCCATTCAAATACCTCTTAAATGTTGCAATTGTACCAGCCTCCACCACTTCCTCTGGTAGCTCATTCCATACCTGTACCACCCTCTGTGTGAAAAAGTTGCACCTTAGGTCTCTTTTATATCTTTCCCTTCTCACCCTAAACCTATGCCCTCTAGTTCTGGCTTCCCCGACCCCAGGGAAAAGACTTTGCCTATTTATCCTATCTATGCCCCTCGTAATTTTGTAATCATCTATAAGTTCAACTCTCAACCTCCAACGCTCCAGCCTCTCCCTACAGCTCAAATCCTCCAACTGTGGCAATGCCCTTGTAAATCTTTTCTGAACCCTTTCAAGTTTCACATCATCTGAATCATTTTCGATTCATCTCAACAAAGTCATTGTAATTACATTTAAAAACGTATTAAAACTCAGAATCTGGTGTTCTTCATGGAAGGTCATAGCATCATTTACTCACCATAATGATTATATCCTCATCCCGTGGAAACTGACTATCGCACAGATTGTATCACAAAGATGTGAGAGAATACCTGGCCCAAATTGTCTTGTACCCATTCATGCAGATTTAATTTAAACTGGGAGATGCTCCAACAGGACACCTCAGAGATGCTGCAACACATAAATTAGATGGAATTCAACATTTCGTGAATCTATTTGCTTCTGTCTGATATAGAATCACAGAATCCCTGCAGTGTGGAAACAGGGCAGTTGGCCCAACGGGTTCACACCGAACCTCCGCAGAGCATCCCGCCCCGACGTGTTCCCGTACCCTATTACTCCACATTTCCCCTCACTAACACCGACGCTACACGTGCCCAAACAATATAGGCACCTTAGCTGGCCCCAGTCACCAAACCTGCACATCTTCGGACTGTGGGAGGAAATCCACGCAGACACGAGGAGAATGTGCAAATTCCACACAGGCAGTCGCCCGAAGCTCGTATCAAACCCAGGTCCCGAGTGAAGATGCAATGCGAACCACTGACCCACCTTGCCGCCGATGTGGTCTGCAAGATTGAACACAATGCCAGACATTGGGTCGTTTAGTCAGGAATATCCTGGATGTTTACTCTGGAAGTGATATCTAATTCATGCTTGTTCGAACTCTGTTATAAAGCAATGTCACTGAAGGAGGCACTGTGACCAGACGAAACTCTCTCCCAGGTCTACCGCTCACCGTCACCTTCATAGCTTGTTTCCTTGACTCTTGTCGTGAAGCACGAGGGGACCAGTATCCTGGTGAATTAGATAGATAAGGATGTGGAAGGGACTGGAAGTAATTATTGATTGAGAGGGTTGAGGAGCGGATAAATGCAGGGAATAAGTGTGAGACGGGGAGGACAGTCAGAGGCTGTTGTTCTTCAATGTGTGCAGTATGTGAAATGCGGTAAATGAAGTTGTAGCGCAGATTGAAATTAATGGCTCCAAATTTGTGAGCATCACCGAACATTACTGCAATGGGATCAGAGCTGGAAATTAAATATCCAAGGATATATATCCTTTTGAAAGGAAATGCAGATGAGCAGAGGAGCAGTTCGCTTGTCAATCAGAAATGAAACTAAATGAAACAAG
>NC_057725.1:68024165-68046572 GCF_004010195.1 Chiloscyllium plagiosum
CTTGGAGGCTCTGTCCCCAGAAAGCCAGAAACCATTGGTGCAAAGTGCAGCCTCCAATGAAGAGATTACAAGAGAATTCCATCTGAATATTGTTGACCTAAGATGGCTTTCTGGTCAGAATCTCTGAAGAGTTGTTACTGCACCCGAATAGCTCCCAGACATGTTGGGTTTTGACAGCAATTTCGCTTTTGTTTCTGAATTTCAGCATGTCTCGGTCTTTTGCAGTTTTATGAAGTTTCTCATTTAGTTCTAGCCGCATCTTTCAAATGAATCTTTAGAATTCACAACTGGGAAGTAATCCAGAAAGATGGTGATGTTATTTTGAATTTTCTTCACTTGTCCCTTGCAATATTTGTCTTCCAGCAACAACAATACCAGCAACTTCAACAACAGGTATGACATTAATAATAGACTTTCAGCAATGTTATTAGAATGATGGTTGTCAAAAAGTCAGAAATGCAGAACTAGGATTCCAGACTGGAACAGCAATGCAGATACATTCATTTTAAACAGTTACTGTCACTGTTTGCAACAGATACAGGGCTCGATGTCTGAAGGTCATGCAACATTGAGCTCATGATATTTAAAGTTGATGGAATCATCATCTAACATCTCACATACTCAACGTATAACGTCTAGTGACATCTGAAACATGGATTTATCTGAACAATGTCTGATAGTCAGATTTCATTTTATGATTTGCTTTGCAAATTCTGATTTGTCTTACAGAGGAACTTCCAGTTGGAGGCACAGTGGGAAGTAAGCAGTTCTTTAATTTACTTTAATCCAATGAAACCAAGGAGTCAAAACTTCTTCAGATGATGTTGTTTATTGGGAGACTTTTGCCTTGCTCAAATGCTAATGCCTGAAAGAAGAAAGGACTATATACAAATCAAGATTAACACGGCTAGTCTCTCATCCTGCAGCATTCAAAATACCCAGGATGTGGAAAATATTTTCTTCCAATCTAACCAATTCAACATCTTGGCTTCAGCACATTAGTTGTGCTGGGGCGAGTCAGTCACACCAACAGCTGAAGGCATCCACAATTGTGCAGTCTGAAAATGAAGAGAGCTGTGTAGGATAAAGCTCATGGAATGATCCCTCTAGAAAGTTGCCTTTTAGGAAGTGCGAGAATATTAAGGAGAAGTAAGGTGAACTTTTGGAGGCTGTGCCAAGAGTTTCTGGTTGGTCCCAGGAAGCATAAAATAATGTTCAAGATGTAGTAAAATCATAACATGAAACCTTATCGCGTATCTTTGTCAGTTACTTTTAATGGATCATGGCAAAGCTCGATTATTCAAATAACATTTTGCACAGAATAGTATTGTGTTTAACAGAGGGAATCGAAGTTTTGAATTGCAGTCAGTACTGATTGTAGTCACACTACCTTTGAACAATAAAAGGATGTTTCGATATCGTACCATCCATGATGATGCATTCTGAATCCTTTCCAGCATCGACGACAATGACAACTTCAACAACAGGTATGAAATTAGCTGTGCTGTGTTGAAAAAACTTTCAGTGAAATTTTAGACAATGATTGACATGATCATATTTGATGACTTGACAACTAGAATTCTACACTGATGGATGACAGATGTTCCATTCTGCATGTTGACACCATCAAGTGTCTTCTGTCCAGCAGGAAAAACAGCTAGAACAACAACAGTCACGAAAAGCTGTCAGCAATGGTTTCATACAGAGGTAGTGCGTACAAAAGCAGGGATTCATTTGAACCTTGTCTCGAGCTCTGATTTGGTTTGGTGGTCTATCTCAAAATGTCGACTGGCCTCTTACTGTCCTGTCATGTCACTGTGACCAAGTCACTCTATGACTGAATGACTGTTAAGGTTCAATGATGCATATGTATTTCCTTCTATTGAACGATTTTTGTTGAGGTGACTGAATGCGGATGGAATGTAGTACTTTTCACCAAACATGAAAGGTCATTCATTGCTTTTACTGCATCAGCCGAGGTTCAGCTGAACCAAAGGCTACAAATTCAGTGAGAAGATGCAGATTTCTATTTCATACAAAAGACGGACCAGAAATAGCTATCAGTCAAAATTATCCCCAAAACTAAACTTATTTTTGATTCTCCACCTTATTCCCTGCACAATCGTTTTTCACGTATTTACGGAATTCTATTTGTCTCATGAACAATGCATTGTGTTTGTCATACAAAATAGCATTAGAATTGGCTAAGTATGGATCCAATAGTCTTGCAGTCGCAGCGTTCTCCTGCCTGATGAATGGCTTATGCCCAAAACGTTGATTCTCCTGCTCCTCCGACGCTGTCTGACCCGATGTGATTATACGGCACCACACTTCAACCCAGCACCTGCCTACCTGTCAGATTGCATTGCTCATCTCAGTCAGACATTAACCTTCATTTCGGCTCATCATTTTATTTTGCTTGTTTCTTCTAGCCCGGGTGACCAGCCACCCTTATGCTCCAATACCAACATCAACCAAAGGTAAAGTAGGCATGGTTTATGATCTTATTCATGTTTATCTTGGTCCTCAATCTACCAGCAGTAGCCTCGGAAACATTATACAATTCACCAATTATTATGTTATTAACACTGAGTTGGGAACTTGCTTTTTTTCCCCCATGTACACATGTAGACCCAGAATGCCAGTTCACTCCCTGCAATGGTACTGTGTACAAAGTGACAATGTATTGTTCTGAAGTTCAATGTGGGAACTGAGAAAGACAATGCAGAGCACCAAGGCATGGGAGTGGGACGACATTGAATTGTGGAACATATGAATGTTTCATTCCAAACACGCAGCTATTTCCCGCTGAATCAATTCCAACCTCAGCATGAAATAGTGAACAAATGATTGCTGACGGTGCAAATTTCCATCTGTTTCTTCACTTCACATCTATCATTTCATACTTGCTGCTGCTGTAATTGTTCAATATCCTGCTGATGGAAACATTCAAATCCTTACTTTGAAGCATCAACAACAACAGCACCAACAACAACCTTGACTTCAACAACAGGTACCAAATGAACAAATCCAACTGAATCATTTTCGATTCATTTCAACAAATTCATTGTAATTACATTTAAGGAATGTACTGAAACTCAGAATCTCGAGTTCTTCACGCAAGGTCATAGCGTCATTTCGTAACGATAATGATTGTACTCTTATCCCGTGGAAACTGGCTGTTGCACAGACTGCATCACAAAGATGTGAGAGAATACCTGGCGCAAGATTTTCTTGCATCCATTCATGGAGATTTAATTTAAATTGGGATATTCTCCAACGGGACACCTCAGAAATGCTGCAACAATAAATTAGACGGAATTCAACAGGAAATTTTACATTCCTAGAATCTATTTGCTTCGATCTGGTGTAGAACCTCAAAATCCCTGCAGAGTGGAAACAGGACATTTGGCCCAATGCTTTCGCACTGAACTTCCGTAGAGCTCAACCCAGACGCCTTCCCATACCGTGTTACTCTCCATCTCCCCTCACCAACAATGACGCTATATATACACAAAGACTATGGACACTTCAGCTGGCCCAAGTCACCAAACCTCCACATCGTCGGACTGTGGGAGGAAACCCATGCAGAGACAGGGAGCATGTTCATACAGGCATTCGCCTGACGTTGGAATCAAATCAAGGTCCCGGGCTCTGTGAAGCTGTAGTGCTAACCACTGAGCCACCTTGCTGCCTATTTGGTCTCCACCACTGAAAAGAATGTTAGACATTGGGTCATTTATTCAGGAATATCGAGGCGATTTTGTCTGGAAGCGATATCCCAATTCATGCGATTTCTAACTCTGAAAGCAATGTCACTGAAGGAAGCGCTGTGACCAGTCATAACCCCTGACCCAACTCTATCACTCACCATGACTTTCATAACTTAAGGGACTGTGTTTCCAATAACTCAGTCTTGAACCATGAGGGTACCCAATTTCCTGATGAATCAGATAGGTCAGGGTGTGGAAGGGGCTAGAAGCAATTATTGATTGAGAAGTTTGAGAAGAGGATAAATGTAGGGAATAACTATGAGATGGAGAGGACAGTCAACCTCGCTCTGAGATTGTTGATCAGCAATGAGTGCAGTATGTGAAATAAGGTGAATGAAGTTGTAGCGCAGATTGAAATTAGTGGATATAAATTTGTGAGCATCACTGAACGTGGCTGCAATGGAATCCGAACTGGAAGTTAAATACCCAAGTATACATATCCTTTTAAAAGGAAATGCAGATGAGCAGAGGAGTGGGTTCACTTCTCAATCAGAAATGAAACTAAATCAATAACAAGTGATACATGGTCTGAAGCGTAGACACCATGTGAGTGTAGTTGTTTTCACAAACTCACATTATTGAGTAATAATGTAAACCTGAGGGAAACAATCAAGTGGTTTATGCAGCATTTGGGACAACTTATTTCCAAACTATTGCAAACAAGCATTTCGGTTGAAAGAGCACATAGCGAAATGGAATAGATTTTTCTAAGCTACTGTACATCATTTCTCTGCTCTAACATAAATTTGCTTCAAAACAATTTTTATGAGCCACTGCATTTCATTTCTCTGCACTATCATAAAGTTCTTCCCTCATTTGGAAGTGCAGTCACTGTTTTTATGAGTCTGGTACAGTGCTTTTAAAGGTGATGTGATGACTTCGAACAGAGCATAATCTCACTTTCTGCATCTTTTCCAACATTGACAACAATTACCTTAACAACAGGTATGAATTTGTGTTGTTGTGACAAAATGTTCAGTAAAAGTTTGGAAAGCTTGTTTGATGACTTACCAGCTCGTTTTTTTCACTGAAAGATGAGGGGATGACTTTCCATTCTGCATATTCCCACAATTCATTGTTTTCTTTACAGCACCAACATCAACGATAACATCTACAATTGGTATGCAGTAAAGAACGTGCTATTGATAATTTTTTGGTATGGATAGAATATTATGTCTACTGAGGTTATGGGAGGTATTGTAGCTGCCCTGTGTGACATTTAAGATTAGCGTTGAGATTTGGATCTGGATGGGTTTTGATATCCTGACAATAACCATATGGAGGGCAATCGAGCATCACCCTCCACTTCTTTTGGTTAAATGACCATTGCGTTTGGTGATGTCAGTGATGTATTTTAATATTCAATTAGTCAGTTACATGTTGTTATAAGAATGGATTCTGACTCGAACAGCTACAGCAGATGTTTTCTATATCTTATGAACCTCACATGTTTCAACGAGGCAAGAGTTTTAACCTCTCATCCTTCTAAACTCTGGTGAGTATAGGCCTCAATTGTACAATCCCCTTCATAAGACAAGCTTCGCATCTCTGGAAGTAATCTAATGAACTTTTCTGGTCTGCCACCAATACAATTGCATCCTTCCATTCCTCTATAATTGCTATTCCTCAGTGTCCAGTGCAGCACTTGCATAATGAAAATAATTGTTTTCTCCCTTTCACTGAATCAGCATTAACATTAAACTGTCAAGAATTCATTGCTGTTGCTGTAAATTTCCATCTGTTTCTTCACTTCACATCTATTATTTAATATTTGCTGTTGCTGTGATTGTTCAATACCCTGCCGGTGTAAACATTCAAATCCTTACTTTGCAGCATCGACAACAACAGCACCAACAACAACCTTGACTTCAACAACAGGTATCAAATGAACAAAACCAACTGAATCATTTTCGATTCACTTCAACAAAGTCATTGTAATTACTTTTAAGAAACGTACTGAAACTCGCAATCTGGTGTTCTTCACGCAAGGTCATAGCGTCATTTACTCACGATAATGATTATACCTTCATCCCGTAGAAACTGACTATCGCACAGATTGCATCACGAAGTTTTGGGAGCATGCCTGGCCCAAATTGTGTTGTATCCATTCACGGAGATTTAATTTAAACTGGGAGTTGGTCCAAACGGGCACATGTGAGATGCTGCAAAACATAAATTAGATGAAATTCAACGGGACATTGAACATTCTATGAATCTAATTACTTCTGTCTGGTATGGAATCACAGAATCCCTGCAGTGTGGAAACAGGATATTTGGTTCAACGGGTTCACGCCGTACCTCCGTAGAGCATCCTACCCAGACGTGTTCCCATATCGTATTGCTCCACATTTACCCTCACATACCCAAACACTATGGGCACCTTAGCTGTCCCCATTCGCCAAACCTGCACATCTTCGGACTGTGGGAGGAAACCCACGCAGACACAGGGAGAAAGTGCAAAGTCCACATAGGCAGTCGCCCGAAGCTGGTATCAAACCCAGGTCCCTATCGCTGTGAAGCTGCAGCGCTAACCACTGAGCCACCTTGCTACCCATTCAGTCTTCAACACTGAACACAATGTCAGACATTGGGTCATTTACTCAGGAATATCCTGGAAGTGATACCTACTTCATGCTTGTTCTAACTCTGTTAGAAAGCAATGTCACTGAAGGAGGCACTGTGACCAGACGGAAACCCCTCCCAGGTCAATCGCTCACCTTCATAGCTTGATGGACTGCGTTTCCGTGACTCTGTCTTGAACTACGAGGGGACCATTATCCTGATGAATCAAATAGATCAGGATGTGTAAATAATTAATGATTGAGAGAGTTGAGGAGCGGACAAATGTAGGGAACAACTGTGAGACGGGGAGGACAGTCAACTTCGCACTGAGGGTGTTGTTCTTCAACGCGTGCAGTATATAAAATGCGGTAAATGAAGTTGTAGCGCAGATTGAAACTGATGGCTCCAAATTTGTAAGTATCGCCGAACGTGGCTGCAATCGGATCAGAGCTGGTAATTAAATATCCAAGGATACATATCCTTTTGAAAGGAAATGCAGAGGAGCAGTTCGCTTGGCAATCAGAAATGAAAGTAAATGAAACAAGTAATACAGGGTATGAAGCGTAGACTCCAGGAGAGAACCAGTGTGTAGTAATGTAAATCTGAGGGAAACAAATCAAGTGGTTGATGCAACATTTCGGACAACTTATTTCCAAACTGTTGCAAAGAAGCATTTCAGATGAAATGGAACAAAGCGAAACGGAATAGATTTTTCTTAGCTCCTGTACATCATTTCTCTTCTCTGATGTAAATTTGCTCCCGAATTTGGAGTTGCTGTCACTGCTTTTGTGTGTCTGGAACACTGCTTTTAATGATGATGTCAAGACTTTGAACTCTTTATGATCTCATTTTTGATATCTTTTTCAGCATCAACAGCGATTGCATCAACAACAGGTACGAATTTGTCTGTGTCGTTGGGTTAAACTGTTTAGTAAGTTCTTCTCCAATGCATGAAATGAGGAAGACTGATGATTGTCAGCTGTATATCTGCTTCCAGAAATGAGGGGATGGTGTTCCATTCAGCACATTCATACAATTCACTGTGTTCTTTCCAGCACCAACATCAACAATGACATCATCAGCAGGTACATAATTTTGAAAAAAACCTTGATGAGCAAATAGTAACAAAATTCCTGCCTGGATATCTGAAGTTAAAAAGAGAGTCAAGTCATGAAATAGAAACAGAGATACTCACGACGATGGAGGAAGTTGCAGACCCTTGGAGACAAAGAAAGTGAGTGCTCCCAAAGTAACCCCCACCGTTATGCTGATGGTCACGCTTGTGATATCTTGGAGGCTCTGTCCCCAGAAAGCCAGAAACCATTGGTGCAAAGTGCAGCCTCCAATGAAGAGATTACAAGAGAATGCCATCTGAATATTGTTGACCTAAGATGGCTTTCTGGTCAGAATCTCTGAAGAATTGTTACTGCACCCGAAAAGCTACCAGACGTGTTGGGTTTTGACAGCAATTTCGCTTTTGTTTCTGAATTTCAGCATGTCTCGGTCTTTTGCAGTTTTATGAAGTTTCTCATTTAGTTCTAGCCGCATCTTTCAAATGAATCTTTAGAATTCACAACTGGAGGGTTATCCAGAAAGATGGTGATGTTATTTTGAATTTTCTTCACTTGTCCCTTGCAATATTTGTCTTCCAGCAACAACAATACCAGCAACTTCAACAACAGGTATGACATTAATAATAGACTTTCAGCAATGTCATTAGAATGATGGTTGTCAAAAAGTCAGAAATGCAGAACTAGGATTCCAGACTGGAACACCAATGCAGATACATTCATTTTAAACAGTTAATGTCACTGTTTGCAACAGATACAGGGCTCGCTGTCTTCAGGTCATGCAACATTGAGTTCATGATATTTAAAGTTGATGGAATCATCATCTAACATCTCACATGCTCACCGTATAACTTCTAGTGACATCTGAAACATGGATTTATCTGAACAATGTCTGATTGTCAGATTTCATTTTATGATTTGCTTTGCAAATTCTGATCTGTCTTACAGAGGAACTTCCAGTTGGAGGCACAGTGGGAAGTAAGCAGTTCTTTAATTTACTTTAATCCAATGAAACCAAGGAGTCAAAACTTCTTCAGATGATGTTGTTTATTGGGAGACTTTTGCCTTGCTCAAATGCTAATGCATGAAAGAAGAAAAGACTATATACAGATCAAGATTAACACGGCTAGTCTCTCATCCTGCAGCATTCAAAATACCCAGGATGAGGAAACTATTTTCTTCCAATCTAACCAATTCAACATCTTGGCTTCAGCACATTCGTTGTGCTGGGGCGAGTCAGTCATACCCACAGCTGACGGCATCCACAATTGTGAAGTCTGAAAATGTAGAGGGCTGTGTAGGATAAAGCTCATGGAATGATCCCTTTAGGAAGTGCGAAAATATTAAGGAGAAGTAAGGTGAACTTTTGGAGGCTGTGCCAAGAGTTTCCGGTTGGTCCCAGGAAGCATAAAATGATGTTCAAGATGTAGTAAAATCATAAAATGAAATCTTATCGCGTATCCATGAATGCAGATGGAATGTAGTACTGTTCACCAAACATGAAAGGTCATTCATTGCTTTTAATGCATCAGCCGAGGTCCAGCTGAACCAAAGGCTAAAAATTCACTGAGGAGATGCAGATTTCTGTTTCATACAAAAGACGGAGCAGAAATAGCTATCAATCAAAATTATCCCCAAAACTAAACTTATTTTTGATTCTCCACCTTATTCCCTGCACAATGTTTTTCACGTATTTATGGTATTCTATTTGTCTCATGAACAATGCATTGTGTTTGTCATACAAAATAGCATTAGAATTGGCTAAGTATGGATCCAATAGTCTTGCAGTCGCAGCGTTCTCCTGCCTGATGAAGGGCTGATGCCCAAAACGTTGATTCTCCTGCTCCTCCATTGCTGTCTGACCCGATGTGCTTTTCCGGCACCACACTTCGACCCAGCACCTGCCTACCTGTTAGATTGCATTGCTCATCTCAGTCAGACATTAACCTTCATTTCGGCTCATCATTTTATTTTACTTGTTTCTTCTCGCCCGGGTGACCAGCCACCCTTATGCTCCAATACCAACATCAACCAAAGGTAAAGTAGGCATGGTTTATGATCTTATTCATGTTTATCTTGGTCCTCAATCTACCAGCAGTAGCCTCGGAAACATCACAAATTTCACCAATTATTATGTTATTAACACTGTGTTGGGAACTTGCTTTTTTTCCCCCATGTACACATGTACATCTAGAATGCCAGTTCACTCCCTGCAATGGTACTGTGTACAAAGCGACAACATATTGTTCTGAAGTTCAACGTGGGAACTGAGAAAGACAATGCAGAGCACCTAGGCATGGGAGTTGGACGACATTGAATTGTGGAACATATGAATGTTTCATTCCAAACGCGCAGCTATTTCCCGCTGAATCAGTTCCAACCTCAGCATGAAATAGTGAACAAATGATTGCTGACGGCACAAATTTCCATCTGTTTCTTCACTTCACATCTATCATTTCATACTTGCTGCTGCTTTAATTGTTCAATATCCTGCTGATGTAAACATTCAAATCCTTACTTTGCAGCATCAACAACAACAGCACCAACAACAACCTTGACCTCAACAACAGGTACCAAATGAACAAAACCAACTGAATCATTTTCGATTAACCTCAACAAATTCATTGTAATTACATTTAAGGAAGATACTGAAACTCAGAATCTCGAGTCCTTCACGCAAGGTCATTGCGTTATTTCCTAACGGTAATGATTGTACTCTTATCCCGTGGAAACTGGCTGTTGCACAGATTGCATCACCAAGATGTGAGAGAATACCTTCCCAAGATTTTCTTGCATCCATTCACGGAGATTTAATTTAAATTGGGATATGCTCCAACGGGACACCTCAGAAATGCTGCAACAATAAATTAGACGGAATTCAATAGGAAATTTTACATTCCTCGAATCTATTTGCTTCACTCTGGTGTAGGATCTCAGAATCCCTGCAGTGTGGAAACAGGACATTTGGCCCAATGCTTTCGCACCGAACTTCCGTAGAGCGCCCAACTCAGACGCCTTCCCATACCCTGTTACTCTCCATCTCCCCTCACTAACACTGACGCTATATATACACAAAGACTATGGACACTTCAGCTGGCCCAATTCACCAAACCTCCACATCGTCGGACTGTGGGAGGAAACCCATGCAGACACAGGGAGCATGTTCGTAAAGGCATTCGCCTGACGTTGGAATCAAATCAAGGTCCCGGGCTCTGTGAAGCTGTAGTGCTAACCACTGAGCCACCTAGCTGCCCATTTGGTCTCCACCACTGAAAAGAATGTTAGACATTGGGTCATTTATTCTGGAATATCGAGGCGATTTAGTCTGGAAGTGATATCCCAATTCATGCGATTTCTCGCTCTGATTGAAAGCAACATCACTGAAGGAAGCACTGTGACCAGTCATAACCCCTGACCCAACTCTATCACTCACCATGACTTTCATAACTTAATGGACTGTGTTTCCAATGACTCAGTCTTGAACCATGAGGGGACCAGTATCCTGATGAATCAGATAGGTCAGGGTGTGGAAGGGGCTAGAAGTAATTATGGATAGAGAAGTTTGAGAAGAGGATAAATGTAGGGGATAACTATGAGATGGGGAGGACAGTCAACCTCGCTCTGAGATTGTTGATCAGCAATGAGTGCAGTATGTGAAATAAGGTGAATGAAGTTGTAGCGCAGATTGAAATTAGTGGATATAAATTTGTGAACATCACTGAACGTGGCTGCAATGGAATCCGAGCTGGAAGTTAAATACACAAGTATACATATCCTTTTAAAAGGAAATGCAGATGAGCTGAAGAGTGGGTTCACTTCTCAATCAGAAATGAAACTAAATCAATAACAAGTGATACATGGTCTGAAGTGTAGACACCATGTGAGTGTAGTTGTTTTCACAAACTCACATTAGTGAGTAATAATGTAAACCTGAGGGAAACAATCAAGTGGTTTATGCAGCATTTGGGACAACTTATTTCCAAACTATTGCAAACAAGCATTTCGGTTGAAAGAGCACATAGCGAAATGGAATAGATTTTTCGAAGCTACTGTACATCATTTCTCTGCTCTAACATAAATTTGCTTCCTAATTTGGAAGTGCAGTCAGTGCTTCTGTGCGTCTGGAACACTGGTTTAAAAGATGATGTCAAGACTTTGAACTCTTTGTGATCTCGTTTTTGACATCTTTTCCAGCATGGACAGCGACTGCATCAACAGCAGGTACGAATTTCTCTGTGTTGTTGGGTTAAACGGTTTAGTAAATTATTTACAAATGCGTGAATTGAGGATGATTGATGATTGTCAGCTTTGTAAGTGCTTCCAGAAATGAAAGGATGATGTTCCAATTTGCACGTTCATACAATTCACTGTGTTCATTCCAGCACCAACATCAACAACGACATCATCAACAGGTACATAATTTTGAAAATAAACGTTGATGAGCAAATGGTAACAAAATTGCCTGCCTTGATATCTGAAGTTAAAAAGAGAGTCAAGTCGGGAAATAGAAACAGAGATACTCACGACGGTGGAGGAAGATGCAGCTGCCGTTATATTGTCAGCAAATATTTCCACCAAATTTGAATCTACCGCTAAAGAGGTAAAATTTGATTACTTACAGTGTGGAAACATGCACTTCGGCCCAACAAGTCCACACCGTACCGCCGAAGCGGAACCCACCCATTCTCCTACATTTACCCCTTCACCTAACACTACGGGCAATTTTAGCATGGCCAATTCACCTTTTTTGGATTTTGGGAGGAAACCGGAGCACCCGGAGGAAACCCACGCAGGCACGGGGAGAATGTGCAAACTCCACACAGCGAGTCGCCTGAGGCGGGAATTGAGCCCGAGTCTCTGGCCCTGTGAGGCAGCAGTGCGAACCACTGTGCCACGGTGCCGCCCACTAAAACCCTCACTAATACTGAATTAGAGGGGAGGAGTAAATGGTGCCATTATGGGGTGTGCATAAGTCTCATTGTGAACAATGGGTGAAAAACAAAAAATCTTGCAGCAGATTGTGAATCTTGGTAGAATCTACCTTGAATGTTTTACAGCTGCATTTGTGGATGTTTGGGCAAAACCTTGTTTGACGGCAGGAGTAAGTCAAAATTCTACCTCCCTGAAAGAGGAGTGGCAACTCTTCGTAAATTTGTTGTATCCAAGGCTCTGTGAGATTTTTAATCAGTGGAAAGTCGAGGGTACATGCTGAAAAGTGGAGTTGAGCGCTTTCAGGTCGGCTGTGATCTGATTGAAAGACGGAACACTCGCGGTGAACATTTGAATGTTTCATTCCAAACGCGCAGCTATTTCCCGTTGAATCGATTACTAACTCAGCGTGAAATAGTGCGCAAATGGCTGCTGATGGTACAAATTTCCATCTGTTTCTTCACTTCACATCTGTTATTTCATATTTGCTGTTGCTGCAATTGTTCAATACCCTGCCGGTGTAAACATTCAAATCCTTACTTTGCAGCATCGACAACAACAGCACCAACAACAACCTTGACTTCAACAACAGGTATCAAATGAACAAAACCAACTGAATCATTTTCGATTCACTTCAACAAAGTCATTGTAATTACTTTTAAGGAACGTACTGAAACTCGGAATCTGGTGTTCTTCACGCAAGGTCATAGCGTCATTTACTCACGATAATGATTATACCCTCATCCCGTAGAAACTGACTATCGCACAGATTGCATCAAGAAGTTTTGAGAGCATGCCTGGCCCAAATTGTGTTGTATCCATTCACGGAGATTTAATTTAAACTGGGAGTTGATCCAAACGGGCACATGTGAGATGCTGCAACACATAAATTGGATGAAATTCAACAGGACATTGAATTTTCTGTGAATCTAATTGCTTCTGTCTGGTTTTGAATCACAGAATCCCTGCAGTGTGGAAACAGGATATTTGGCCCAACGGGTTCACGCCGAACCTCCGGAGAGCATCCCAAGCAGATGTGTTCCCATACCCTAATACTCCACATTTCCCCTCACTAACACCGACGCTACACATACCCAAACACGATGGGCAACTTAGCTGATCCCATTCACCAAACCTGCACATATTCGGACTGTGGGTGGAAACTCACGCAGACACAGGGAGAAAGTGCAAAAAACACATTGGCGGCCGCCCGAAGCTGGTATTAAACCCAGGTCCCTAACGCTGTCAATCTGCAGTGCTAACCACTGAGCCACCTTGCTCCCCATTCAGTCTCCAACACTGAACACAATGTCAGACATTGGGTCATTTACTCAGGAATATCCTGGATATTTACTCTGGAAATGATACCTCCTACATGCTTGTTCTAACTCTGATAGAAAACAATGTCACTGAAGGAGGCACTGTGACCAGACGGAAACCCCTCCCAGGTCAATCGCTCATCCTCACCTTCATAGCTTAGTGGACTGCGTTTCCGTGACTCTGTCTTGAACCACGAGGGGCCCAGTATCCTGATGAATCAAATAGATCAGGATGTGGAAGAGGCTGGAAATAATTAATGATTGAGAGGGTTGAGGAGCGGACAAATGTAGGGAACTACTGTGAGACGGGGAGGACAGTCAGCTTCGTACTGAGGGTGTTGTTCTTCAAAGCGTGCTGTATATAAAATGCTGTGGTTCTGTTCGCCGAGCTGGAAGTTTTTGTTGCAAACGTTTCGTCCCCTATCTAGGTGACATCCTCAGTGCTTCGGAGCCTCCTGTGAAGCGCTTCTCTGGTGTTTCCTCCGGCATTTGTCGTGGCCTGTCCCTGCCGCTTCAGGTTGTCAGTTTCAGCTGTCCGCTGTAGTGGCCGGTATATTGGGTCCCGGTCTCTGTGCTTGTTGATGGAGTTTGTGGATGAGTGCCATGCTTCTAGGAATTCCCTGGCTGTTCTTTGTTTGGCTTGCCCTATAATGGTAGTGTTGTCCCAGTCAAATTCATGTTGCTTGTCGTCTGCGTGAGTGGCTACGAAAGCATGGCACTCATCCACAAACTCCATCAACAAACACATAGACCTGGACCCAATATACCGCCACTACAGCGGACAGCTGAAACTGACAACCGGAAGCGGCATGGACAGGGCACTATAAATGCCGGAGGAAACACCACAGAAGGGCTTCACAAGAGGCTCCCAAGCACTGAGGATGTCACCGAGACAGGGGACGAAACGTTTGCAACAAAAACTTCCAGCTCGGCGTACAGAACCACAGCAACGAGCACCCGAGCTACAAATCTTCTCACAAACTTTATATAAAATGCGGTAAATGAAGTTGTAGCGCAGATTGAAATTGATGGCTCCAAATTTGTAAGCATCGCCCAACGTGGCTGCAATGGGATCAGAGCTGGAACTTAAATATCCAAGGGTATATATTCTTTTGAAAGGAAATGCAGATGAGCAGAGGAGCAGTTCGATTGGCAATCAGAAATGAAACTAAATGAAACAAGTAATACAGGGTATGAAGCGTAGACGCCAGGAGAGAACCAGTGTGTAGTAATGTAAACCTGAGGGAAACAAATCAAGTGGTTCATGCAACACTTCGGACAACTTGTTTCGAAACTGTTGCAAAGAAGCATTTCAGATGAAAAAGAACATAGCGAAACGGAATAGATTTTTCTTAGCTACTGTACATTATTTCTCTTCTCTGATATAAATTTGCTCCCGGATTTGAAATTGCACTCACTGCTTTTGTGTGTCTGAACCCTGCTTTTAAAGATGATGTCAAGACTTTGAACTCTTTATGATCTCATTTTTGATATCTTTTTCAGCATCCACAGCGATTGCATCAACAACAGGTACGAATTTGTCTGTGTCGTTGGGTTAAATTGTTTAGTAAGTTCTTCTCCAATGCATGAAATGAGGATGATTGATGATTGTCAGCTGTACATTTGCTTCCGGAAATGAAGGGATGGTGCTCCATTCTGAACATTCACACAATTCACTGTGTTCTTTCCAGCACCAACATCAACAATGACATCATCAACAGGTACATAATTTTGAAAAAAACCTTGATGAGCAAATAGTAACAAAATTCCTGCCTGGATATCTGAAGTTAAAAAGAGAGTCAAGTCATGAAATAGAAACAAAGGTACTCACGACGATGGAGGAAGTTGCAGCTGCCGTTATGTCAGCAAATATTTCCTCCAAATTTGAATCTTACGCTAAATAGGTTCATACTGGAATAGAGCGGAGGATTAAGTGCTGCCATTAGGTGGTTTGCAAGAAGCTTTTGAACAATGGGTTAAAAGCACAAAGTCTTTCAACTGACTGTGAATCTTAGCTGATACGATCCACCTTGAGGTTTTACAGTGGAGGAGCACAGGTTACTTGATCTGTGGGGAGTCAACCAAGCTCAACAAGGTGAGGACACGTTTTTCCCTCCGGACATTACTTGACGAGTGTTTTGCAACTCGTCGAAAATTTGTTTTATTCAAGGATCGATGAGATATTTAATCAGTAGGAAGTCGAGGGTCCGAGGGTATAGGATGAAAAGTCGAATTGAATGTTTCCAGATGAACTGTGATCTGATTGAAAGGCAGAGCAGTCGGGGTGAGCAGACCGGCCCCAACGTTTGCTCCAACGTTTTTCAATGCCTTACCATGAGGTGCATGACGCATGCACCGACCATCAATTGAATCTCCAACATTCTCATTCACCATTGCACACACTTTTAGACTTAAGATACTGAACCTGAACAAGGCATGTAATGTCGCAAAAATGGCTTCAAAAGGATATTCTGTGCGCGAATATTTTTCATTTTACAACTAATACTTCTGCTGAAAAAGGAAAGAATGGGGCCAGGTTTCCGAGATGTTTCTCATTTACTAACTGGTGCCAATAGCAAGGGAACAGAAGGTTTGTCTTCAGACAATTTCTTGGTAATATCTGCTCACAATTGCCAACCCACAAACAATTTGGCAGGTTTTCACTTCAGAAAACGGGGCTCGCCTGCAATCTCTCCAGATCTCATATTGTTCATTGGCCAACAAGCTGGGTCACAAATGGCAAAACTGTCAACATTATGTCAAGACCCTTTGAGACAAAGAAAGTGAGTGCTCCCAAAGTAACCCCAACTGTTATGCTGATGGTCACGCTTGTGATATCTTGGAGGCTCTGTCCCCAGAAAGCCAGAAACCATTGGTGCAAAGTGCAGCTTCCAATGAAGAGATTACAAGAGAATGCCATCTGAATATTGTTGACCTAAGATGGCTTTCTGGTCAGAATCTCTGAAGAGTTGTTACTGCACCCGAATAGCTCCCAGACGTGTTGGGTTTTGACAGCAATTTCGCTTTTGCTTTCTGAATTTCAGCATGTCTCGGTCTTTTGCAGTTTTATGAAGTTTCTCATTTAGTTCTAGCAGCATCTTTCAAATGAATCGTTAGAATTCACAACTGGGAAGTTATCCAGAAAGATGGTGATGTTATTTTGAATTTTCTTCACTTGTCCCTTGCAATATTTGTCTTCCAGCAACAACAATACCAGCAACTTCAACAACAGGTATGACATTAATAATTACTTTCAGCAATATCATTAGAATGATGGTTGTCAAAAGGTCAGAAATGCAGAACTAGGATTCCAGACTGGAACACCAATGCAGATACGTTCATTTTAAACAGTTACTCTCACTTTTTGCAACAGATACAGGGCTCGCTGTCTTAAGGTCATGCAACATTGAGCTCATGATATTTAAAGTTGATGGAATCATCATCTAACATCTCACATACTCAACGTATAACTTCTAGTGACATCTGAAACATGGATTTATCTGAACAATGTCTGATAGTCAGATTTCATTTTATGATTTGCTTTGCAAATTCTGATCTGTCTTACAGAGGAACTTCCAGTTGGAGGCACAGTGGGAAGTAAGCAGTTCTTTAATTTACCTTAATCCAATGAAACCAAGGAGTGAAAACTTCTTCAGATGATGTTGTTTATTGGGAGACTTTTGCCTTGCTCAACTGCTAATGCATGAATGAAGAAAGGACTATATACAGATCAAGATTAACACGGCTAGTCTCTCATCCTGCAGCATTCAAAATACCCAGGATGATGAAAATATTTTCTTCCAATCTAACCAATTCAACATCTTGGCTTTAGCACATTAGTTGTGCTGGGGCGAGTCAGTCACACCAACAGCTGAAGGCATCCACAATTGTGCAGTCTGAAAATGTAGAGGGCTGTGTAGGATAAAGCTCATGGAAAGATCCCTCTAGAAAGTTGCCTTTTAGGAAGTGCGAGAATATTAAGGAGAAGTAAGGTGAACTTTTGGAGGCTATGCCAAGAGTTTCCGGTTGGTCCCAGGAAGCATAGAATAATGTTCAAGATGTAGTAAAATCATAACATGAAACCTTATCGCGTATCTTTGTCAGTTACTTTTAATGGATCATGGCAAAGCTCGATTATTCAAATAACATTTTGCACAGAATAGTATTGTGTTTAACAGAGGGAATCGAAGTTTTGAATTGCAGTCAGTACTGATTGTAGTCACACTACCTTTGAACAATAAAAGGATGTTTAGATATCGTACCATCCATGATGATGCATTCTGAATCCTTTCCAGCATCGACGACAATGACAACTTCAACAACAGGTATGAAATTAGCTGTGCTGTAATGATAAAACTTTCAGTGAAATTTTAGACAATGATTGACATGATCATATTTGATGACTTGACAACTGGAATTCTACACTGATAGATGACAGATGTTCCATTCTGCATGTTGACACCATCAAGTGTCTTCTGTCCAGCAGGAAAAACAGCTAGAACAACAACAGTCACGAAAAGCAGGAAAAACAGCTAGAACAACAACAGTCACGAAAAGCTGTCAGCAATGGTTTCATACAGAGGTAGGGCGTAGAAAAGCAGGGATTCATTTGAATCTTGTCTCGAGCTCTGATTTGGTTTGGTGGTCGATCCCAAAATGAACTCAAGATGCCGACTGGCCTCTTACTGTCCTGTCATGTCACTGTGACCAAGTCACTCTATGACTGAATGACTGTTCAGGTTCAATGATGCATATGTATTTCCTTCTATTGAATGATTTTTGTTGAGGTGACTGAATGCGGATGGAATGTGGTACTTTTCACCAAACATGAAAGGTCATTCATTGCATTTACTGCATCAGCCGAGGTCCAGCTGAACCAAAGGCTACAAATTCAGTGAGTAAATGCAGATTTCTATTTCATACAAAAGACAGACCAGAAATAGCTATCAGTCAAAATTATCCCCAAAACTAAACTTATTTTTGATTATCCACCTTATTCCCTGCACAATGTTTTTTCACGTATTTATGGTATTTTATTTGTCTCATGAACAACGCATTGTGATGTCATGCAAAATACCATTACAATTGGCTAAGTATGGATCCAATAGTCTTGCAGTCACAGCGTTCCCCTGCCTGATGAAGGGCTGATGCCCAAAACGTTGATTCTCCTGCTCCTCCATTGCTGTCTGACCCGATGTGCTTTTCCGGCACCACACTTCGACGCAGCGCCTGCCTACCTTTTAGATTGCATTGCTCATCTCAGTTAGACATTAACCTTCATTTCGGCTCATCATTTTATTTTACTTGTTTCTTCTAGCCCGGGTGACCAGCCACCCTTATGCTCCAATACCAACATCAACCAAAGGTAAAGTAGGCATGGTTTATGATCTTATTCATGTTTATCATGGTCCTCAATCTCGGAATCATTATACAATTCACCAATTATTATGTTATTAACACTGTGTTGGAAACTTGCATTTTTTCCCCCATGTACACATGTAGATCTAGAATGCCAGTTCACTCACTGCAATGGTACTGTGTACAAAGCGACAATGAGTTGTTCTGAAGTTCAAATTGGGAACTGAGAAAGACAATGCCGAGCACATAGGCATGGGAGTGGGACGACATTGAATTGTGGAACATATGAATGTTTCATTCCAAACGCGCAGCTATTTCCCGCTGAATCAATTCCAACCTCAGCGTGAAATAGTGAACAAATGATTGCTGACGGTACAAATTTCCATCTGTTTCTTCACTTCACATCTATCATTTCATACTTGCTGTTACTGTAATTGTTCAATATCCTGCTGATGTAAACATTCAAACCCTTACTTTGCAGCATCAACAACAACAGCACCAACAACAACCTTGACCTCAACAACAGGTACCAAATGAACAAAACCAACTGAATCATTTTCGATTCATCTCAACAAATTCATTGTAATTACATTTAAGGAAGGTACTGAAACTCAGAATCTCGAGTTCTTCACGCAATGTCATAGCGTCATTTCCTAATGATAACGATTGTACTCTTATCCCGTGAAAACTGGCTGTTGCACAGATTGCATCACCAAGATGTGAGAGAATACCTGGCCCGAGATTTTCTTGCATCCATTCATGGAGATTTAATTTAAATTGGAATATGCTCCAACGGGCCACCACAGAAATGCTGCACCAAAAAATTAGGTGGAATTCAACAGGAAATTTTACATTCCTAGAATCTATTTGCTTCTATCTGGTGTAGAATCACAGAATCCCTGCAGTGTGGAAACAGGACATTTGGCCCAATGCTATCGCACCGAACTTCCGTCGACCGCCCAACACAGACGCCTTCCCATACCCTGTTACTCTCCATCTCCCCTCACTAACACTGACGCTATATTTACCCAAAGACTATAGACACCTCAGCGAGCCCAATTCACCAAACCTCCAAATCGTCGGACAGTCGGAGGAAACCCATGCAGACACCGGGAGCATGTGCAAACTCCACACAGGCATTCGCCTGAGGTTGGAATCAACCCAAGGTCTCAGGCTCTGTGATGCTGCAGAGCTTACCACTGAGCCACCTTGCTGCCCATTTGGTCTCCACCACTGAAAAGAATGTTAGACATTGGGTCATTTATTCAGGAATATCGAGGCGATTTAGTTTGGAAGTGATATCCCAATTCATGCGATTTCTCGCTCTGATTGGAAGCAACGTCACTGAAGGAAGCGCTGTGACCAGCCATAACCCCTGGCCCAACTCTATCTCTCACCATGACTTTCATAACTTAATGGACTGTGTTTCCAATGACTCAGTCTTGAACCATGAGGGGACCAGTATCCTGATGAATCAGATAGGTCAGGGTGTGAAGGGGCTAGAAGTAATTATTGATTGAGAAGTTTGAGAAGAGGATAAATGTAGGGAATAACTATGAGATGGGGAGGACAGTCAACCTAACTCTGAGAGTGTTGATCATCAATGCGTACAGTATGTGAAATAAGGTGAATGAAGTTGTAGCGCAGATTGAAATTAGTGGATATAAATTTGTGAGCATCACTGAACGTGGCTGCAATGGAATCCGAGCTGGAAGTTAAATACCCAAGTATACATATCCTTTTAAAAGGAAATGCAGATGAGCAGAGGAGTGGGTTCACTTGTCAATCAGAAATGAAACTAAATCAATAACAAGTGATACATGGTCTGAAGCGTAGACACCATGTGAGTGCAGTTGTTTTCACAAACTCACATTAGTGAGTAATAATGTAAACCTGAGGGAAACAATCGAGTGGTTTATGCAGCATTTGGGACAACTTATTTCCAAACTGTTGCAAACAAGCATTTCGGTTGAAGCAGCACATAGCGAAATGGAATAGATTTTTCCCAGCTACTGTACATCATTTCTCTGCTCTAACATAAATTTCTTTCCTAATTTGGAAGTGCAGTCAGTGCTTCTGTGCGTCTGGAACACTGGTTTAAAAGATGATGTCAAGACTTTGAACTCTTTGTGATCTGGGTTTTGACATCTATTCCAGCATGGACAGCGACTGCATCAACAACAGGTACGAAGTTCTCTGTGTAGTTGGGTTAAACTGCTTAGTAAATTATTTACAAATGCGTGAATTGAGGATGATTGATGATTGTCAGCTTTATATCTGCTTCCAGAAATGAAAGGATGATGTTCCATTTTGCACATTCATACAATTCACTGTGTTCTTTCCAGCACCAACATCAACAACGACATCATCAACAGGTACACAATTTTGAAAATAAACGTTGATGAGCAAATAGTAACAAAATTGCCTGCCTGGATATCTGAAGTTAAAAAGAGAGTCAAGTCAGGAAATAGAAACAGAGATACTCACGACGATGGAGGAAGTTGCAGCTGTCGTTATATTGTCAGCAAAAATTTCCACCAAATTTGAATCTACCGCTAAAGAGGTAAAATTTGATTACTTACAGTGTGGAAAAATGCCCTTCAGCCCAACAAGTCCACACCGCACCGCCGAAGCGTAACCCACCCAAATCCATTCTCCTACATTTACCCCTTCACCTAACACTACAGGCAATTTTAGCATGGCCAATTCACCTAACCTGTACCAGTTTTGGATTTTGGGAGGTAACCGGAGCACCCGGAGCAAACCCACGCAGACACGGGGAGAATGTGCAAACTAAACAAAGAGAGTCGCTGAAGGCGGGAATTGAGCCCGAGTCCCTGGCCCTGTGAGGCAGCAATGCTAACCACTGTGCCACCGTGCCGCCCACTAAAACCCTCATTCATACTGAATGAGAGGGGAGGAGTAAATGGTGCCATTACGGGGTGTGCATGAGTCTCATTGTGAACAATGGGTGAAAAACAAAATATCTTAGCTGAATCTTGGTGAATCTCAGCTGATAGGATCCACCTTGAATGTTTTACAGCTGCATTTGTGGATGTTTGGGAAAAACCTTGTTTGATGGCAGGAGTAAGTCACAATTCTACTTCCCTGAAAGAGGAGTGGCAACTCTTCGTAAACCTGTTGTGTCCAAGGGTCTGTGAGATTTTTAATCAGTGGGAAGTCGTGGGTCCGAGGGGACATGCTGAAAAGTGGAGTTGAGGGCTTTCAGGTCAGCTGTGATCTGATTGAAAGACGGAACAGTCGCGGTGAACATTTGAATGTTTCATTCCAAACGCGCAGCTATTTCCCGCTGAATCAATTCCAACCTCAGCGTGAAATAGTGAGCAAATGGCTGCTGATGGTACAAATTTCCATCTGTTTCTTCACTTCACATCT
>NC_057725.1:68048309-68052988 GCF_004010195.1 Chiloscyllium plagiosum
TTTGCAACAGATACAGGGCTCGCTGTCTTAAGGTCATGCAACATTGAGCTCATGATATTTAAAGTTGATGGAATCATCATCAAACATCTCACATACTCAAGGTATAACTTCTAGTGACATCTGAAACATGGATTTATCTGAACAATGTCTGATAGTCAGATTTCATTTTATGATTTGCTTTGCAAATTATGATCTGTCTGACAGAGGAACTTCCAGTTGGAGGCACAGTGGGAAGTAAGCAGTTCTTTAATTTACTTTAATCCAATGAAACCAAGGATTGAAAACTTCTTCAGATGATGTTGTTTATTGGGAGACTTTTGCCTTGCTCAACTGCTAATGCATGAAAGAAGAAAAGACTATATACAAATCAAGATTAACACGGCTAGTCTCTCATCCTGCAGCATTCAAAATACCCTGGATGTGGAAAATATTTTCTTCCAATCTAACCAATTCAACATCTTGGCTTGAGCACATTAGTTGTGCTGGGGCGAGTCAGTCATACCCACAGCTGACGGCATCCACAATTGTGCAGTCTGAAAATGTAGAGTGCTGTGTAGGATAAAGCTCATGGAAAGATCCCTCTAGAAAGTTGCCTTTTAGGAAGTGCGAGAATATTAAGGAGAAGTAAGGTGAACTTTTGGAGGCTGTGCCAAGAGTTTCCGGTTGGTCCCAGGAAGCATAAAATAATGTTCAAGATGTAGTAAAATCATAACATGAAACCTTATCGTGTATCTTTGTCAGTTACTTTTAATGGATCATGGCAAAGCTCGATTATTCAAATAACATTTTGGACAGAATAGTATTGTGTTTAACAGAGGGAATCGAAGTTTTGAATTGCAGTCAGTACTGATTGTAGTCACACTACCTTTGAACAATAAAAGGATGTTTAGATATCGTACCATCCATGATGATGCATTCTGAATCCTTTCCAGCATCGACGACAATGGCTATGACAACTTCAACAACAGGTATGAAATTAGCTGTGCTATAATGAAAAACTTTCAGTGAAATTTTAGACAATGATTGACATGATCATATTGGATGACTTGACAACTGGAATTCTACACTGATGGATGACAGATGTTCCATTCTGCATTTTGACACCATCAAGTGTCTTCTGTCCAGCAGGAAAAACAGCAAGAACGACAACAG
The DNA here is from genome assembly GCF_004010195.1 of Chiloscyllium plagiosum. Classification (NCBI taxonomy): domain Eukaryota; kingdom Metazoa; phylum Chordata; class Chondrichthyes; order Orectolobiformes; family Hemiscylliidae; genus Chiloscyllium; species Chiloscyllium plagiosum. The sequence continues at coordinate 68,049,462 of NC_057725.1, forward strand.
TCACGAAAAGCTGTCAGCAATGGTTTCATACAGAGGTAGTGCGTACAAAAGCAGGGATTCATTTGAATCTTGTCTCGAGCTCTGATTTGGTTTGGTGGTCGATCCCAAAATGACCTCAAAATGTCGACTGACCTCTTACTGTCCTGTCATGTCACTGTGACCAAGTCACTCTATGACTGAATGACTGTTAAGGTTCAATGATGCATATGTATTTCCTTCTATTGAGCGATTTTTGTTGAGGTGACTGAATGCGGATGGAATGTAGTACTTTTCACCAAACATGAAAGGACATTCATTGCATTTACTGCATCAGCCGAGGTCCAGCTGAACCAAAGGCTACAAATTCAGTGAGTAGATGCAGATTTCTGTTTCATACAAAAGACGGACCAGAAATAGCTATCAGTCAAAATTATCCCCAAAACTAAACTTATTTTTGATTCTCCCCCTTATTCCCTGCACAATGGTTTTTCACGTATTTATGGTATTCTATTTGTCTAATGAACGATGCATTGTGTTTGTCATACAAAATAGCATTAGAATTGGCTAAGTATGGATCCAATAGTCTTGCAGTCGCAGCGTTCTCCTGCCTGATGAAGGGCTGATGCCCAAAACGTTGATTCTCCTGCTCCTCCGTTGCTGTCTGACCCGATGTGCTTTTCTGGCACCACACTTCGACCCAGCGCCTGCCTACCTGTTAGATTGCATTGCTCATCTCAGTCAGACATTAACCTTCATTTCGGCTCATCATTTTATTTTACTTGTTTCTTCTAGCCCGGGTGACCAGCCACCCTTATGCTCCAATACCAACATCAACCAAAGGTAAAGTAGGCATGGTTTATGATCTTATTCATGTTTATCTTGGTCCTCAATCTACCGGCAGTAGCCTCGGAAACATTATACAATTCACCAATTATTATGTTATTACCACTGTGTTGGGAACTTGCTTTTTTTCCCCCATGTACACATGTAGATCTAGAATGCCAGTTCACTCCCTGCAATGGTACTGTGTACAAAGCGACAATGTATTGTTCTGAAGTTCAAGGTAGGAACTGAGAAAGGCAATGCAGAGCACCTCGGCATGGGAGTGGGACTACATTGAATTGTGAAACATATGAATGTTTCATTCCAAACGCGCAGCTATTTCCCGCTGAATCAATTCCAACCTCAGCGTGAAATAGTGAACAAATGATTGCTGACGGTACAAATTTCCATCTGTTTCTTCACTTCACATCTATCACTTCATACTTGCTGTTGCTGTAATTGTTCAATATCCTGCTGATGTAAACATTCAAATCCTTACTTTGCAGCATCAACAACAACAGCACCAACAACAACCTTGACCTCAACAACAGGTACCAAATGAACAAAACCAACTGAATCATTTTCGATTCATCTCAACAAATTCATTGTAATTACATTTAAGGAAGGTACTGAAACTCGAAATCTCGAGTTCTTCACGCAAGTTCATAGCGTCATTTCCTAATGATAATGATTGTACTCTTATCGCGTGGAAACTGGCTGTTGCACAGATTGCATCACGAAGATGTGAGAGAATACCTGGCCCAAGATTTTCTGGCATCTATTCATGGAGATTTAATTTAAATTGGGATATACTCCAACGGGCCACCTCAGAAATGCTGCAACAAAAAATTAGGTGGAATTCAACGGGAAATTTTACATTCCCAGAATCTATTTGCTTCTATCTGGTGTAGAATCACAGAATCCCTGCAGAGTGGAAACAGGACATTTGGCCCAATGCTTTCGCACTGAACATCCGTAGAGCGCCCAACCCAGATGCCTTCTCATACCCTGTTACTCTCCATCTACCCTCATTAACACTATATTTACCCAAAGACTATGGACACCTCAGCTCGCCGAATTCACCAAAGCTCTACATCTTCCGGGTGTGGTAGGAAACCCATGCAGACACAGGGAGCATGTTCAAGCTCCGTACAGGCATTCGCCTGAGGTTGGAATCAAACCAAGGTTCCAGGCTCTTTGAAGCTGCAGAGCTAACCACTGAGCCATCTTGCTGTCCATTTGGTCTCCACCACTGAAAAGAATGTTAGACATTGGGTCATTTATTCAGGAATATCGAGGCTTTTTAGTTTGGAAGTGAAATCCCAATTCATGCGATTTCTATCTCTGATTGAAAGCAACATCACTGAAGGAAGCGCTGTGACGAGACATAACCCCTGACCCAACTCTATCACTCACCATGACTTTCATAACTTAATGGACTGTGTTTCCAATGACTCAGTCTTGAACCATGAGGGGACCAGTATCCTGATGAATCAGATAGGTCAGGGTGTGGAAGGGGCTAGAAGTAATTATTGATTGAGAAGTTTGAGAAGAGGATAAATGTAGGGAATAACTATGAGATGGGGAGAACAGTCAACCGAGCTCTGAGAGTGTTGCTCATCAATGCGTGTAGTATGTGAGAAAAGGTGAATGAAGTTGTAGCGCAGATTGAAATTAGTGTATATAAATTTGTGAGCATCACTGAACGCGGCTGCAATGGAATCCGAGCTGGATGTTAAATACCCAAGTATACATATCCTTTTAAGAGGAAATGCAGATGAGCAGAGGAGTGGCTTCACTTGTCAATCAGAAATGAAACTAAATCAATAACAAGTGATACATGGTCTGAAGCGTAGACGCCATGTGAGAGCAGTTATTTTCACAAACTCACATTAGTGAGTAATAATGTAAACCTGAGGGAAACAATCAAGTGGTTGATGCAGCATTTGGGACAACTTATTTCCAAACTGTTGCAAACAAGCATTTCAGTTGAAAGATCACATAGCGAAATGGAATAGATGTTTCGAAGCTGCTGTACATCATTTCTCTGCTCTAACATAAATTTGCTCCTAATTTGGAAGTGCAGTCAGTGCTTCTGTGCGTCTGGAACACTGGTTTAAAAGATGATGTCAAGACTTTGAACTCTTTGTGATCTCGTTTTTGACATCTTTTCCAGCATGGACAGCGACTGCATCAACAGCAGGTACGAATTTCTCTGTGTTGTTGGGTTAAACGGTTTAGTAAATTATTTACAAATGCGTGAATTGAGGATGATTGATGATTGTCAGCTTTGTAAGTGCTTCCAGAAATGAAAGGATGATGTTCCAATTTGCACATTCATACAATTCACTGTGTTCTTTCCAGCACCAACATCAACAACGACATCATCAACAGGTACATAATTTTGAAAATAAACGTTGATGAGCAAATGGTAACAAAATTGCCTGCCTTGATATCTGAAGTTAAAAAGAGAGTCAAGTCAGGAAATAGAAACAGAGATACTCACGACGGTGGAGGAAGTTGCAGCTGCCGTTATATTGTCAGCAAATATTTCCACCAAATTTGAATCTACCGCTAAAGAGGTAAAATTTGATTACTTACAGTGTGGAAACATGCACTTCGGCCCAACAAGTCCACACCGTACCGCCGAAGCGGAACCCACCCATTCTCCTACATTTACCCCTTCACCTAACACTACGGGCAATTTTAGCATGGCCAATTCACCT
>NC_057725.1:68054611-68059940 GCF_004010195.1 Chiloscyllium plagiosum
CCGTAGAGCATCCCACCCAGACGTGTTTCCATATCGTATTGTTCCACATTTAACCTACCTAACACATATCGAAACACTATGGGCACCTTAGCTGGCCCCATTCACCAAAACTGCACATCTTCGGACTGTGGGAGGAAACTCACGCAGACACAGGGAGAATGTGTAAACTCCACATAGGCAGTCGCCCGAAGCTTCTATCAAACCCAGGTCCATAACGCTGTGAAGCTGCAGTGCTAACCACTGAGCCAACTTGCTCCCCATTCAGTCACCAGCACTGAACACAATGTCAGACATTGTGTCTTTTACTCAGGAATATCCTGGATGTTTTCTCTGGAAGTGATACCTACTTCATGCTTGTTCTTACTCTGATAGAAAGCAATGTCAATGAAGGAGGCACTGTGACCAGACGGAAACCCCTCCCAGGTCAATCGTTCACCGTCACCTTCATAGCTTGATGGACTGCGCTTCCATGACTCTGTCTTGAATCTCGAGGGAACCATTATCCTGATGAATCAGATAGATTAGGATGTGGAAGGGGTGGAAATACTTATTGATTGAGAGGGTGGAGGAGCGGATAAATGTAGAGAACTACTGTGAGACGGGGAGGACATTCAACTTCGTACTGAAGGTGTTGTTCTTCAATGTGTGCAGTATGTGAAATGCGGTAAATGAAGTTGCAGTGCAGATTGAAATATATGGCTCAATATTTGTAAGCATCGCCAAACGTGGCTGCAATGGGATCAGAGCTGGTAATTAAATATCCAAGGATATATATCCTTTTGAAAGGAAATGCAAATGAGCAGAGGAGCAGTTCGCTTGTCAATCAGAAATGAAACTAAATCAATAAAAAGTGATCCAGGGTCTGAAGCGTAAACTCCAGAAGAGAACCAGTGCATAGTAATGTAAACCTGATGGAAACAAATCAAGTGGTTGATGCAACATTTCGGACAATTTATTTCCAAACTGTTGCAAAGAAGCATTTCAGATAAAAGAGAACATAACGAAACGGAATAAGTTTTTCTCAGCTACTGTACATCATTTCTCTTCTCTGACGTAAATTTGCTCCCGAATTTGGAATTGCAGTCACTGCTTTTGTGTGTCTGGAACACTGCTTTTAAAGATGATGTCAAGACTTTGAACTCTTTATGATCTCATTTTTGATATCTTTTCCAGCATCGACAGCGATTGCATCAACAACAGGTACGAATTTGTCTGTGTCGTTGGGTTAAACTGTTTAGTAAGTTCTTCTCCAATGCATGAAATGAGGATGATTGATGATTGTCAGCTGTATATCTGCTTCCAGAAATGATGCTTCATTCTGCACATTCACACAATTCACTGTGTTCTTTCCAGCACCAACATCAACTACGACATCATCAACAGGTACATAATTTTGAAAAAGAAATTGATGAGCAAATAGTAACAAAATTCCTGCCTGGATATCTGAAGTTAAAAAGAGAGTCAAGTCATGAAATAGAAACAAGGGTACTCACGACGATGGAGGAAGTTGCAGCTGCCGTTATATTGTCAGCAAATATTTCCTCCAAATTTGAATCTACCGCTAAATAGGTAAAACCCTCATTCATCCTGGAATAGAGCGGAGGATTAAGTGCTGCCATTATGTGATTTGCAAGAGGATCATTGTGAACAATGGGTTAAAAGCACAAAGTCTTTCAACTGATTGTGAATCTTAGCTGATAAGATCCACCTTGAATGATTTACAGCTGCATTTGTGGATGTTTGGGCAAAACCTTGTTTGATGGCAGGAGTAAGTCAAAATTCTACCTCCCTGAAAGAGGAGTGGCAACTCTTCGTAAATTTGTTGTATCCAAGGCTCTGTGAGTATTTTAATCAGTGGGAAGTCGAGGGTCCGAGGTACATGCTGGAAAGTGGAGTTGAGGGCTTTCAGGTCGGCTGTGATCTGACTCAAAGGCGGAACAGTCGCGGTGAACATTTGAATGTTTCATTCCAAACGCGCAGCCATTTCCCGCTGAATCAATTCCAATCTCAGCGTGACATAGTGAGCAAATGGCTGCTGATGGCACAAATTTCCATCTGTTTCTTCACTTCACATCTATTATTTCGTATTTGCTATTGCTGTAATTGTTCAATACCCTGCCGGTGTAAACATTCAAATCCTTACTTTGCAGCATCGACAACAACAGCACCAACAACAACCTTGACTTCAACAACAGGTATCAAATGAACTAAACCAACTGAATCATTTTCGAGTTACTTCAACAAAGTCATTGTAATTACTTTTAAGGAACGTACTAAAACTCGAAATCTGGTGTTCTTCACGCAAGGTCATAGCGTCATTTACTCACGATAATGATTATAGCCTCATCCCGTAGAAACTGACTATCGTACAGATTGCATCACGAAGTTTTGAGAGCATAATTGGCCCAAATTGTGTTGTATCCATTCATGGAGGTTTAACTTAAACTGGGAGTTGCTCCAAACGGGCACATGTGAGATGCTGCAACACATAAATTAGATGAAATTCAACGGGACATTGAATTTTCTGTGAATCTAATTGCTTCTGTCTGGTATTGAATCACAGAATTCCTGCAGTGTGGACACAGGATATTTGGCCCAACGGGTTCACGCCGAACCTCCGTAGAGCATCCCAACCAGATGTGTTCCCATACCCTAATACTCCACATTTCCCCTCACTAACACAGACGCTACACATACCCAAACACGATGGGCAACTTAGCTGATCGCATTCACCAAACCTGCACATATTCGGCCTGTGGGAGGAAACCCACGCAGACACAGGGCGAATGTGCAAACAACACATTTGCAGTCGCCCGAAGCTGGTATCAAACCCAGGTCCCTAACGCTGTCAATCTGCAGTGCTAACCACTGAGCCACCTTGCTACCCATTCAGTCTCCAACACTGAACACAATGTCAGACATTGGGTCATTTGCTCAGGAATATCCTGGATGTTTACTCTGGACGTGATACCTACTTCATGCTTGTTCGAACTCTGATAGAAAGCAATGTCACTGAAGGAGGCACTGTGACCAGACGGAAACCCCTCCCAGGTCTTGATGGACTGCGTTTCCGTGACTCTGTCTCGAACCACGAGGGGACCACTATCCTGATGAAACAACTAGATCAGGATGTGGAAGAGGCTGGAAATAATTAATGATTGAGAGGGTTGAGGAGCGGACAAATGTAGGGAACTATTGTGAGACGGGGAGGACAGTCAACTTCGTACTGAGGGTGTTGTTCTTCAACGCGTGCTGTATATAAAATGCTCTGGTTCTGTTCGCCGAGCTGGAAGTTTTTGTTGCAAACGTTTCGTCCCCTGTCTCGGTGACATCCTCAGTGCTTCGGAGCCTCCTGTGAAGCGCTTCTGTGGTGTTTCCTCCGGCATTTTTCGTGGCCTGTCCCTGCCGCTTCCGGTTGTCAGTTTCAGCTGTCCGCTGTAGTGGCCGGTATATTGGTTCCAGGTCGATGTGTTTGTTGCTGGAGTTTTTGGATGAGTGCCATGCTTCGAGGAATTCCCTGGCTGTTCTTTGTTTGGCTTGCCCTATAATGGTAGTGTTGTCCCAGTCAAATTCATGTTGCTTGTCGTCTGCGTGTGTGGCCACGAAACGACACGACCAGCTATCCCTCGTAGCCACACACGCAGACGACAAGCAACATGAATTTGACTGGGACAGCACTACCATTATAGGGCAAGCCAAACAAAGAACAGCTAGGGAATTCCTAGAAGCATGGCACTCATCCACAAACTCCATCAACAAACACATAGACCTGGACCCAATATACTGGCCACTACAGCGGACAGCTGAAACTGACAACCGGAAGCGGCAGGGACAGGCCACTATAAATGCCGGAGGAAACACCACAGAAGCGCTTCACAAAAGGCTCCCTAGCACGGAGGATCACACCTCGACAGGGGATGAAACGGTTGCAACAAAAACTTCCAGCTCGGCGAACAGAAACATAGCAACGACCACTCGAGCTACAAATCTTCTCACAAACTTTATATAAAATGCGGTAAATGAAGTTGTAGCGCAGATTGAACTTGATGGCTCCAAATTTGCAAGCATCGCCGAACGTGGCTGCAATGGGATCAGAGCTGGAAATTAAATATCCAAGGGTTCATATTCTTTTGAAAGGAAATGCAGATGAGCAGAGGAGCAGTTTGCTTGTCAATCAGAAATGAAACTAAATGAAACAAGTAATACAGGGTATGAAGCGTAGACTCCAGGAGAGAACCAGTGTGTAGTAATGTAAACCTGAGGGAAACAAATCAAGTGGTTGATGCAACACTTCGGACAACTTATTCCCAAACTGTTGCAAACAAGCATTTCAGATGAAAAAGAACACAGCGAAACGGAATAGATTTTTCTTAGCTACTGTACATCATTTCTCTTCTCTGATGTAAATTTGCTCCCGAATTTGAAATTGCTTTCACTGCTTTTGTGTGTCTGGATGATGTCAAGACTTTGAACTCTTTATGATCTCATTTTTGACATCTTTTCCAGCATCGACAGCGACTGCATCAACAACAGGTACGAATTTGTCTGTGTCGTTGGGTTAAACTGTTTAGTAAGTTCTTCTCCAATGCATGAAATGAGGATGATTGATGATTGTCAGCTGTACATCTGCTTCCGAAAATGAAGGGATGGTGCTCCATTCTGAACATTCACACAATTCACTGTGTTCTTTCCAGCACCAACATCAACAACGACATCATCAACAGGTACATAATTTTGAAAAAAACCTTGATGAGCAAATAGTAACAAAATTCCTGCCTGGATATCTGAAGTTAAAATGAGAGTCAAGTCATGAAATAGAAACAAAGGTACTCACGACGATGGAGGAAGTTGCAGCTGCCGTTATGTCAGCAAATATTTCCACCAAATTTGAATCTACCGCTAAATAGGTAAAACCCTCATTCATACTGGAATAGAGCGGAGGATTATGTGCTGCCATCAGGTGGTTTGCAAGAAGCGTTTGAACAATGGGTTAAAAGCACAAAGTCTTTCAATTGACTGTGAATCTTAGCTGATACGATCCACCTTGAGGTTTTACAGTGGAGGAGCACAGGTTACTTGATCTGTGGGGAGTCTACCAAGCTCAACAAGGTGAGGACACGTTTTTCCCAGGTCCTCCGGACATTACGTGACGAGTGTTTTGCAACTCGTCGTAAATTTGTTTTATTCAAGGATCGATGAGATATTTAATCAGTAGGAAGTCGAGGGTCCGAGGGTATAGGATGAAAAGTCGAATTGAATGTTTCCAGATGAACTGTGATCTGATTGAAAGGCAGAGCAGTCGAGGTGAGCAGACCGGCCCCAACGTTTG
>NC_057725.1:68065609-68070644 GCF_004010195.1 Chiloscyllium plagiosum
GACACGTTTTTCCCAGGTCCTCCGGACATTACTTGACGAGTGTTTTGCAACTCGTCGTAAATTTGTTTTATTCAAGGATCGATGAGATATTTCATCAGTAGGAAGTCGAGGGTCCGAGGGTATAGCATGAAAAGTCGAATTGAATGTTTCCAGATGAACTGTGATCTGATTGAAAGGCAGAGCAGTCGAGGTGAGCAGACCGGCCCCAACGTTTGCTCCAACGTTTCTCAATGCAATACCATGACGTGCATGACCTAACTGCTCAATGGTGCATGCACCGAACGTCAATTGAATCTCCAACATTCTCATTCACCATTGCACAACTTTTAGACTTTAGATACTGAACCTGAACAAGGCATGTAATGTCGCAAAAATGGCTTCTAAAGGATATTCTGTGCACGAATATTTTTCATTTTACAACTAATACTTCTGCTGAAAAAGGAAAGAATGGGGCCAGTTTTCCGAGATGTTTCTCATTTACTAACTGGTGCAAATAGCAAGGGAACAGAAGGTTTGTCTTCAGACAATTTCTTGGTAATATCTGCTCACAATTGCCAACCCACAAACAATTTGGCAGATTTTCACTTCAGAAAACGGGGCAGGCCTGCAATCTCTCCAGATCTCATATTGTTCATTGGCCAACAAGCTGGGTCACAAATGGCAAACCTGCCAACATTATGTCAAGACTCTTTGAGACAAAGAAAGTGAGTGCTCCCAAAGTAACCCCAACCGTTATGCTGATGGTCACGCTTGTGATATCTTGGAGGCTCTGTCCCCAGAAAGCCAGAAACCATTGGTGCAAAGTGCAGCCTCCAATGAAGAGATTACAAGAGAATGCCATCTGAATATTGATGACCTCAGATGGCTTTCTGGTCAGAAACTCTGAAGAATTGTTACTGCACCCGAAAAGCTACCAGACGTGTTGAGATTTGGCCGCAATTTCGCTTTTGCTTTCTGAATTTCAGCATCTCTCAGTCTTTTGCAGTTTTATGAAGTTTCTCATTTAGTTCTAGCCGCATCTTTCAAATGAATCTTTAGAATTCACAACTGGGAAGTACTCCAGAAAGATGGTGATGTTATTTTGAATTTTCTTCACTTGTCCCTTACAATATTTGTCTTCCAGCAACAACAATACCAGCAACTTCAACAACAGGTATGACATTAATAATAGACTTTCGGCAATGTCATTAGAATGATGGTTGTCAAAGTCAGAAATGCAGAACTAGGATTCCGGATCGGAACACCAATGCACAGACGTTCATTTTAAACAGTTACAGTCACTGTTTGCAACAGATACAGGGCTCGCTGTCTTAAGGTCATGCAACATTGAGCTCATGATATTTAAAGTTGATGGAGTCACCATCTAACATCTCACACCTCAACGTATAAATTCTAGTCACAATTGAAACATGGATTTATCTGAACAATGTCTGATAGTCAGATTTCATTTTATGATTTGATTTGTAAATTATGATCTGTCTTACAGAGGAACTTCCAGTTGGAGGCACAGTGGGAAGTAAGCAGTTCTTTAATTTACTTTAAGCCAATGAAACCAAGGAGTCAAAACTTCTTCAGATGATGTTGTTTATTGGGAGACTTTTGCCTTGCTGAAATGCTAATGCATGAAAGAAGAAAAGACTATATACAGATCAAGATTAACACGGCTAGTCTCTCATCCTGCAGCATTCAAAATACCCAGGATGAGGAAAATATTTTCTTCCAATCTAACCAATTCAACATTTTGGCTTCAGCACATGAGTTGTGCTGGGGCGAGTGAGTCACACACCAACAGCTGAAGGCATCCACAATTGTGCAGTCTGAAAATGTAGAGAGCTGTGTAGGATAAAGCTCATGGAATGATCCCTCGAGAAAGTTGCCTTTTAGGAAGTGCGAGAATATTAAGGAGAAGTAAGGTGAACTTTTGGAGGCTGTGCCAAGAGTTTCCGGTTGGTCCCAGGAAGCATAAAATAATGTTCAAGATGTAGTAAAATCATAACATGAAACCTTATCGCAAATCTTTGTCAGTTACTTTTAATGGATCATGGCAAAGCTCGAATAGTGTTGTGTTTAACAGAGGGAATCGAAGTTTTGAATTGCAGTCAGTACTGTTTGTAGTCACACTGCCTTTGAACAATAAAAGGATGTTTAGATATCATACCATCCATGATGATGCATTCTGAATCCTTTCCAGCATCGACGACAATGACAATGACAACTTCAACAACAGGTATGAAATTAGCTGTGCTGTAATGAAAAAACTTTCAGTGAAATTTCAAAAACAATGATTGACATGATCATATTTGATGACTTGACAACTGGAATTCTACACTGATGGATGACAGATGTTCTATTCTGCATGTTGACACCATCAAGTGTCTTCTGTCCAACAGGAAAAACAGCTAGAACAACAACAGTCACGAAAAGCTGTCAGCAATGGTTTCATACAGAGGTAGTGCGTACAAAAGCAGCGATTCATTTGAATCTTGTCTCGAGCTCTGATTTGGTTTGGTGGTCGATTCCAAAATGACCTGAAAATGCCGACTGGCCTCTTACTGTCCTGTCATGTCACTGTGACTAAGTCACTCTGTGACTGAATGACTGTTAAGGTTCAATGATGCATATGTATTTCCTTCTGTTGAACGATTTTTGTTGAGGTGACTGAATGCGGATGGAATGTAGTACTTTTCACCAACCATGAAATTCATTGCTTTTACTGCATCAGCCGAGGTCCAGCTGAACCAAAGGCTACAAATTGAGTGAGTAGATGCAGATTTCTGAATTAATACAAAAGAAGGACCAGAAATAGCTATCAGTCAAAATTATCCCCAAAACTAAACTTATTTTTGATTCTCCACCTTATTCCCTGCACAATATTTTTTCACGTATGTATGGTATTCTATTTGTCTAATGAACAATGCATTCTGTTTGTCATACAAAATAGCATTAGAATTGGCTAAGTATGGATCCAATAGTCTTGCACTCGCAGCGTTCTCCTGCCTGATGAAGGACTGATGCCCAAAACGTTGATTGTCCTGCTCCTCCGTTGCTGTCTGACCCGATGTGCTTTTCCGGCACCACACTTCGACCCGGCGCCTGCCGACCTGTTAGATTGCATTGCTCATCTCAGTCAGACATTAACCTTCATTTCGGCTCATCATTTTATTTTACTTGTTTCTTCTAGCCCGGGTGACCAGCCACCCTTATGCTCCAATACCAACATCAACCAAAGGTAAAGTAGGCATGGTTTATGATCTTATTCATGTTTATCTTGGTCCTCAAACTACCGGCAGTAGCCTCCGAAACATTATACAATTCACCAATTATTTTGTTCTTAACACTGTGTTGGGAACTTGCTTTTTTTTCCCCCATGTACACATGTAGACCCAGAATGCCAGTTCACTCCCTGCAATGATACTGGGTACAAAGCGACAACGTATTGTTCTGAAGTTCACGGTGGGAACTGAGAAAGACAATGCAGAGCACCGAGGCATGGGAGTGGGACTAAATTGAATTGTGGAACATATGAATGTTTCATTCCAAACGCGCAGCTATTTCCCGCTGAATCAATTCCAACCTCAGCATGAAATAGTGCACAAATGATTGCTGACGGTACAAATTTCCATCTGTTTCTTCACTTCACATCTATCATTGCATACTTGCTGTTGCTGTCATTGTTCAATATCCTGCTGATGTAAACATTCAAATCCTTACTTTGCAGCATCAACAACAACAGCACCAACAACAACCTTGACCTCAACAACAGGTACCAAATGAACAAAACCAACTGAATCATTTTCGATTCATCTCAACAACTTCATTGTAATTACATTTAAGGAACGTACTGAAACTCGGAATCTCGAGTTCTTCACGCAAGGTCATAGCGTCATTTCCTAACGATAATGATTGTACTCTTATCCCGTGGAAACTGGCTGTGCACACATTGCATCACCAAGATGTGAGAGAATACCTGGCCCGAGATTTTCTTGCATCCATTCATGGAGATTTAATTTAAATTGCGATATGCTCCAACGGGACACCTCAGAAATGCTGCAACAATAAATTAGAGGGAATTCAACAGGAAATTTTACATTCCTAGAATCGATTTGCTTCTATCTGGTGTAGAATCACAGAATCCCTGCAGAGTGGAAACAGGACATTTGGCCCAATGCTTTCGCACCGAACCTCCGCAGAGAGCCCAACCCAGACGCCTTCCCATACCCTGTTACTCTCCACCTCCCCTCACTAACACTGACGCTATATATACCCAAAGACTATGGACACTTCAGCTGGCCCAAGTCACCAAATCTCCACATCATCGGACTGTGGGAGGAAACCCATGCAGACACAGGGAGCATGCTCAAGCTCCATACAGGCATTCGCCTGAGGTTGGAATCAAATCAAGGTCCCGGGCTCGGTGAAGCTGCAGTGCTAACCACAGGGCCACCTTGCTTCCCATTTGGTCTCCACCAGTGAATAGAATGTTAGACATGGGGTCATTTATTCAGGAATATCGAGGCGATTTAGTCTGGAAATGATATCCCAATTCATGCGATTTCCAGCTCTGATTGAAAGCAAGATCACTGAAGGAAGCGCTGTGACCAGACACAACCCCTGGCCCAACACTATCACTCACCATGACTTTCATAACTTAATGGACTGTGCTTCCAATGACTCAGTCTTGAACCATGAGGGGACCAGTATCCTGATGAATCAGATAGATCAGGATGTGGAAGGGGCTGGAAATACTTATTGATTGAGAGGGTGGAGGAGCGGATAAATGTAGAGAACTACTGTGAGACGGGGAGGACATTCAACTTCGTACTGAAGGTGTTGTTCTTCAATGTGTGCAGTATGTGAAATGCGGTAAATGAAGTTGCAGTGCAGATTGAAATATATGGCTCAATATTTGTAAGCATCGCCGCACGTGGCTGCAATGGGATCAGAGCTGGTAATTAAATATCCAAGGATATATATCCTTTTGGATAGAAATGCAGATGAGCAGAGGAGCAGTTCGCTTGTCAATCAGAAATGAAAC
>NC_057725.1:68072061-68076267 GCF_004010195.1 Chiloscyllium plagiosum
AAAGTGGAGTTGAGGGCTTTCAGGTCGGCTGTGATCTGACTGAAAGGCGGAACAGTCGCGGGTGAACATTTGAATGTTTCATTCCAAACGCGCAGCCATTTCCCGCTGAATCAATTTCAATCTCAGCGTGAAATAGTGTGCAAATGGCTGCTGATGGCACAAATTTCCATCTGTTTCTTCACTTCACATCTATTATTTAATATTTGCTGTTGCTGTAATTGTTCAATACCCTGCCGGTGTAAACATTCAAATCCTTACTTTGCAGCATCGACAACAACAGCACCAACAACAACCTTGACTTCAACAAGAGGTATCAAATGAACTAAACTAACTGAATCATTTTCGAGTTACTTCAACACAGTCATTGTAATTACTTTTAAGGAACGTACTAAAACTCGGAACTGATGTTCTTCACGCAAGTTCATAGCGTCATTTACTCACGATAATGATTATACCCTCATTCCGTAGAAAGTGACTATCGCACAGATTGCATCACGAAGTTTTCAGAGCATACCTGGCCCAAATTGTGTTGTATCCATTCATGAAGATTTAACTTAAACTGGGAGTTGCTCCAAACGGGCACATGTGAGATGCTGCAACACATAAATTAGATGAAATTCAACGGGACATTGAATTTTCTGTGAATCTAATTGCTTCTGTCTGGTATTGAATCACAGAATCCCTGCAGTGTGGACACAGGATATTTGGCCCAACGGGTTCACGCCGAACCTTCGTAGAGCATCCCAACCAGATGTGTTCCCATACCCTAATACTCCACATTTCCCCTCACTAACACCGACGCTACACATACCCAAACACGATGGGCAACTTAGCTGATCCCATTCACCAAACCTGCACATATTCGGCCTGTGGGAGGAAACCCACGCAGGCACAGGGAGAATGTGCAAACAACACATTGGCAGTCGCCCGAAGCTGGTATCAAACCCAGGTCCCTCACGCTGTGAATCTGCAGTGCTCACCACTGAGCCACCTTGCAATCCATTCATTCCCCAACACTGAACACAATGTCAGATATTGGGTCTTTTACTCAGGAATATCCTGGATGTTTACTCTGGACGTGATACCTACTTCATGCTTGTTCTAACTCTGATAGAAAGCAATGTCACTGAAGGAGGCACCGTGACCAGACGGAAACCCCTCCCAGGTCAATCGCTCACCGTCACCTTCATAGCTTGATGGACTGCGTTTCCGTGACTCTGTCTCGAACCACGAGGGGACCATTATCCTGATGAATCAAATAGATCAGGATGTGGAAGAGGCTGGAAATACTTAATAATTGAGAGGGTTGAGGAGCGGACAAATGTAGGGAACTGCTGTGAGACGGGGAGGAGTCAACTTCGTACTGAGGGTGTTGTTCTTCAACGCGTGCTGTATATAAAATGCTGTGGTTCTGTTCGCCGAGCTGGAAGTTTTTGTTGCAAACGTTTCGTCCCCTATCTAGGTGACATCCTCAGTGCTTCGGAGCCTCCTGTGAAGCGCTTCTCTGGTGTTTCCTCCGGCATTTATAGTGGCCTGTCCCTGCCGCTTCAGGTTGTCAGTTTCAGCTGTCCGCTGTCGTGGCCGGTATATTGGGTCCAGGTCGATGTGTTTGTTGATGGAGTTTTTGGATGAGTGCCATGCTTCTAGGAATTGCCTGGCTGTTCTTTGTTTGGCTTGCCCTATAATGGTAGTGTTGTCCCAGTCAAATTCATGTTGCTTGTCGCCTGCGTGTGTGACCACGAAACGACACGACCAGCTATCCCTAGTTGCCACACACGCAGACGACAAGCAACATGAATTTGACTGGGACAACACTACCATTATAGGGCAAGCGAAACAAAGAACAGACAGGGAATTCCGAGAAGCTTGGCACTCATCCACAAACTCCATCAACAAACACAAAGACCTGGACCCAATGTACTGGCCACGACAGCGGACAGCTGAAACTGACAACCGGAAGCGGCAGGGACAGGCCACTATAAATGCCGGAGGAAACACCACAGAAGCGCTTCACAGGAGGCTCCCAAGCATGGAGGATGTCACCTCGACAGGGGACGAAACGGTTGCAACAAAAACTTCCAGCTCGGCGAACATAAACATAGCAACGAGCACCCGAGCTACAAATCTTCTCACAAACTTTATAAAAAATGCGGTAAATGAAGTTGTAGCCCAGATTGAAATTGATGGCTCCAAATTTGCAAGCATCGCCGAACGTGGCTGCAATGGGATCAGAGCTGGAAATTAAATATCCAAGGGTATATATTCTTTTGAAAGGAAATGCAGATGAGCAGAGGAGCAGTTCGCTTGTCAATCAGAAATGAAACTAAATGAAACAAGTAATACAGGGTATGAAGCGTAGACTCCAGGAGAGAACCAGTGTGTAGTAATGTAAACCTGAGGGAAACAAATCAAGTGGTTGATGCAACACTTCGGACAACTTATTTCCAAACTGTTGCAAACAAGCATTTCAGATGAAAAAGAACATAGCGAAACGGAATAGATTTTTCTTAGCTACTGTACATCATTTCTCTTCTATGATGTAAATTTGCTCCCGAATTTGAAATTGCAGTCACTGCCTTTGTGTGTCTGGAACACTGCTTTTAAAGATGATGTCAAGACTTTGAACTCTTTATGATCTCATTTTTGATATCTTTTCCAACATCGACAGCGACTGCATCAACAACAGGTACGAATTTGTCTGTGTCGTTGGGTTAAACTGTTTAGTAAGTTCTTCAATGCATGAAATGAGGATGATTGATGATTGTCAGCTGTATATCTGCTTCCGGAAATGAAGGGATGGTACTCCATTCTGCATATTCACACAATTCACTGTATTCTTTCCAGCACCAACATCAACAACGACATCATCAACAGGTACATAATTTTGAATAAAACCTTGATGAGCAAATAGTAACAAAATTCCTGCCTGGATATCTGAAGTTAAAAAGAGAGTCAAGTCATGAAATAGAAACAGAGATACTCACGACGATGGAGGAAGTTGCAGCTGCCGTTATATTGTCAGCAAATATTTCCTCCAAATTTGAATCTACCGCTAAATAGGTAAAACCCTCATTCATACTGGAATAGAGCGGAGGATTAAGTGCTGCCATTATGTGGTTTGCAAGAAGCTCATTGTGAACAATGGGTCAAAAGCACAAAGTCTTTCAACTGATTGTGAATCTTAGTTGATACGATCCACCTTGAGGTTTTACAGTGGAGGAGCACAGGTTACTTGATCTGTGGGGAATCTACCAAGCTCAGCAAGGTGAGGACACGTTTTTCCCAGGTCCTCCGGACATTACTTGACGAGTGTTTTGCAACTCGTCGTAAATTTGTTTTATTCAAGGATCGATGAGATATTTAATCAGTAGGAAGTCGAGGGTCCGAGGGTATAGCATGAAAAGTCGAATTGAATGTTTCCAGATGAACTGTGATCTGATTGAAAGGCAGAGCAGTCGAGGTGAGCAGACCGGCCCCAACGTTTGCTCCAACGTTTCTCAATGCAATACCATGACGTGCATGACCTAACTGCTCAATGGTGCATGCACCGAACGTCAATTGAATCTCCAACATTCTCATTCACCATTGCACACACTTTTCGACTTTAGATACTGAACCTGAACAAGGCATGTAATGTCGCAAGAATGGTTTCTAAAGGATATTCTGTGCGTGAATATTTTTCATTTTACAACTAATACTTCTGCAGAAAAAGGAAAGAATGGGTTCAGGTTTCCGAGATGTTTCTCATTTACGAACTGGTGCAAATAGCAAGGGAACAGAAGGTTTGTCTTTAGACAATTTCTTGGTAATATCTGCTCACAATTGCCAACCCACAAACAATTTGGCAGATATTCACTTCAGAAAAAGGGGCTGGCCTGCAATCTCTCCAGGTCTCATATTGTTCATTGGCCAACAAGTTGGGTCACAAATGGCAAAACTGCCAACATTATGTCAAGACTCTTTGAGACAGAGAAAGTGAGTGCTCCCAAAGTAACCCTAACCTTTATGCTGATGGTCACGCTTGTGATATCTTGGAGGCTCTGTCGCCAGAAAGCCAGAAACCAAGGTGCAAAGTGCAGCCTCCAATGAAGAGATTACAAGAGAATGCCATCTGAATATTGTTGACCTAAGATGGCTTTCTGTCAGAATCTCTGAAGAATTGTTACTGCACCCGAAAAGCTACCAGACTTGTTGAGCTTAGACAGC
>NC_057725.1:68076973-68082744 GCF_004010195.1 Chiloscyllium plagiosum
ACCAACAACTTCAACAACAGGTATGACATTAATAATAGACTTTCAACAATATCATTAGAATGATGATTGTCAAAAAGTCATAAATGCAGAACTAGGATTCCGGATCGGAACACCAATGCAGATACGTTCATTTTAAACAGTTACTCTCACTGTTTGCAACAGATACAGGGCTCGCTGTCTTATGGTCATGCAAAATTGAGCTCATGATATTTAAAGTTGATGGAATCATCATCTAACATCTCACATACTCAACGTATAACGTCTAGTGACATCTGAAACATGGATTTATCTGAACAATGTCTGATAGTCAGATTTCATTTTATGATTTGATTTGCAAATTATGATCTGTCTTGCAGAGGAACTTCCAGTTGGAGGCACAGTGGGAAGTAAGCAGTTCTTTAATTTACTTTAATCCAATGAAACCAAGGAGTCAAAACTTCATCAGATAATGTTGTTTATTGGGAGACTTTTGCCTTGCTCAACTGCTAATGCATGAAAGAAGAAAAGACTATATACAGATCAAGATTAACACGGCTAGTCTCTCATCCCGCAGCATTCAAAATATCTAGGATGAGGAAAATATTTTCTTCCAATCTAACCAATTCAACATCTTGGCTTCAGCACATTCATTGTGCTCGGGCGAGTCTGTCACACCACCAGCTGAAGGCATCCACAATTGTGCAGTCTGAAAATGTAATGGGTTGTGTAGGATAAAGCTCATGGAATGATCCCTCTAGAAAGTTGCCTTTTAGGAAGTGCGAGAATATTAAGGAGAAGTAAGGTGAACGTTTTGAGGCTGTGCCACGAGTTTCCAGTTGGTCCCATTAAATGGACGCATAAAATGATGTTCAAGATGGCGTAAAATCATAACATAAAACCTTATCGCCTTACTTTTAATGGATCATGGCAAAGCTCGATTATTCAATTAACATTTTGCACAGAATAGTATTGTGTTTAACAGAGGGAATCGAAGTTTTGAATTGCAGTCAGGACTGATTGTAGTCACACTACCTTTGAACAATAAAAGGATGTTTAGATATCGTACCATCCATGATGATGCATTCTGAACCCTTTACAGCATCGACGACAATGACAACTTCAACAACAGGTATGAAATTAGCTGTGCTGTAATGATAAAACCTTCAGTGAAATTTTAGACAATGATTGACATGATCATATTTGATGACTTGACAACTGGAATTCTACACTGATGGATGACAGATGTTCCATTCTGCCATCAAGTGTCTTCTGTCCAGCAGGAAAAACAGCTAGAACAACAACAGGCACGAAAAGCTGTCAGCAATGGTTTCAGACAGAGGTAGTGCGTAGAAAAGCAGGGATTCATTTGAATCTTGTCTCGAGCTCTGATTTGGTTTGGTGGTCGATCCCAAAAATGACCTGAAAATGCCGACTGGCCTCTTACTGTCCTGTCATGTCACTGTGACCAAGTCACTCTATGACTGAATGACTGTTAAGGTTCAATGATGCATATGTATTTCCTTCTGTTGAACGATTTTTGTTGAAGTGACTGAATGCGGATGGAATGTAGTACTTTTCACGAAACATGAAAGGTCATTCATTGCTTTTCCTGCATCAGCCGAGGTCCAGCTGAACCAAAGGCTACAAATTCAGTGAGTAGATGCAGATTTTTATTTCATACAAAAGACGGACCAGAAATAGCTATCAGTCAAAATTATCCCCAAAACTAAACTTATTTTTGATTCTCCACCTTATTCCCTGCACAATGTTTTTTCGCGTATTTATGGTATTTTAATTGTCTCATGAACAACGCATTGTAATGCCATGCAAAATCGCATTAGAATTGGCGAAGCATGGATCCAATAGTCTTGCAGTCGCAGCGTTCTCCTGCCTGATGAAGGGCTGATGCCCAAAACGTTGATTCTCCTGCTCCTCCGTTGCTGTCTGACCCGATGTGCTTTTCCGGCACCACACTTCGACCCAGCGCCTGCCTACCTTTTAGATTGCATTGCTCATCTCAGTCAGACATTAACCTTCATTTCGGCTCATCATTTTATTTTACTTGTTTCTTCTAGCCCGGGTGACCAGCCACCCTTATGCTCCAATACCAACATCAACCAAAGGTAAAGTAGGCATGGTTTATGATCTTATTCATGTTTATCTTGGTCCTCAATCTACCAGCAGTAGCCTCGGAAACATTATACAATTCACCAATTATTATGTTATTAACACTGTGTTGGGAACTTGCTTTTTTTCCCCTATGTACACATGTAGATCTAGAATGCCAGTTCACTCCCTGCAATGGTACTGTGTACAAAGTGACAATGTATTGTTCTGAAGTTCAAGGTGGGAACTGAGAAAGACAATGCAGAGCACCTAGGCATGGGAGTGGGACTACATTGAATTGTGGAACATATGAATGTTTCATTCCAAACGCGCAGCTATTTCCCGCTGAATCAATTCCAACCTCAGCGTGAAATAGTGAACAAATGATTGCTGACGGTACACATTTCCATCTGTTTCTTCACTTCACATCTATCATTTCATACTTGCTGTTGCTGTAATTGTTCAATATCCTGCTGATGTAAACTTTCAAATCCTTACTTTGCAGCATCAACAACAACAGCACCAACAACAACCTTGACCTCAACAACAGGTACCAAATGAACAAAACCAACTGAATCATTTTCGATTCATCTCAACAAATTCATTGTAATTACATTTAAGGAACGTACTGAAACTCGGAATCTCAAGTTCTTCACGCAAGGTCATAGCGTCATTTCCTAATGATAATGATTGTACTCTTATCCCGTGAAAACTGGCTGTTGCACAGATTGCATCGCCAAGATGTGAGAGAATACCTGGCCCAAGATTTTCTTGCATCCATTCATGGAGATTTAATTTAAATTGCGATATGCTCCAACGGGCCACCTCAGAAATGCTGCAACAAAAAATTAGGTGGAATTCAACAGGAAATTTTACATTCCTAGAATCTATTTGCTTTTATCTGGTGTAGAATCACAGAATCCCTGCAGTGTGGAAACAGGACGTATGGCCCAATGCTAACGCACCGAACTTCCGTCGACCGCCCAACACAGACGCCTTCCCATACCCTGTTACTCTCCATCTCCCCTCACTCACACTGACGCTATATTTACCCAAAGACTATGGACACCTCAGCGAGCCCAATTCACCCAACCTCCAAATCGTCGGACTGTGGGAGGAAATCCATGCAGACACAGGGAGCATGTGCAAACTCCACACAGGCATTCGCCTGAGGTTGGAATCAAACCAAGGTCTCGGGCTCTGTGAAGCTGCAGAGCTAACCACTGAGCCACCTTGCTGCCCATTTGGTCTCCACCACTGAAAAGAATGTTAGACATTGGGTCATTTATTCAGGAATATCGAGGCGATTTAGTCTGGAAGTGATATCCCAATTCATGCGATTTCTCGCTCTGATTGAAAGCAACGTCACTGAAGGAAGCGCTGTGACCAGCCATAACCCCTGGCCCAACTCTATTACTCTCCATGACTTTCATAACTTAATGGACTGTGTTTCCAATGACTCAGTCCTGAACCATGAGGGGACCAGTAGCCTGATGAATCAGATAGGTCAGGGTGTGGAAGGGGCTAGAAGTAATTATTGATTGAGAAGTTTGAGAAGAGGATAAATGTAGGGAATAACTATGAGATGGGGAGGACAGTCAACCTAACTCTGAGAGTGTTGATCATCAATGCGTGCAGTATGTGAAATAAGGTGAATGAAGTTGTAGCGCAGATTGAAATTAGTGGATATAAATTTGTGAGCATCACTGAACGTGGCTGCAATGGAATCCGAGCTGGAAGTTAAATACCCAAGTATACATATCCTTTTAAAAGGAAATGCAGATGAGCAGAGGAGTGGGTTCACTTGTCAATCAGAAATGAAACTAAATCAATAACAAGTGATACATGGTCTGAAGCGTAGACACCATGTGAGTGCAGTTGTTTTCACAAACTCACATTAGTGAGTAATAATGTAAACCTGAGGGAAACAATCAAGTTGTTTATGCAGCATTTGGGACAACTTATTTCCAAACTGTTGCAAACAAGCATTTCGGTTGAAGCAGCACATAGCGAAATGGAATAGATTTTTCCCAGCTACAATACATCATTTCTCTGCTCTAACATAAATTTCTTTCCTAATTTGGAAGTGCAGTCACTGCTTCTGTGCGTCTGGAACACTGGTTTAAAACATGATGTCAAGACTTTGAACTCTTTATGATCTCATTTTTGATATCTTTTCCAGCATCGACAGCGACTGCATCAACACCAGGTACCAATTTCTCTGTGATGTTGGGTTAAACTGTTTAGTAAATTATTTACAAATGCGTGAATTGAGGATGATTGATGATTGTCAGCTTTATATCTGCTTCCAGAAATGAAAGGATGATGTTCCATTTTGCACATTCATACAATTCACTGTGTTCTTTCCAGCACCAACATCAACAACGACATCATCAACAGGTACATAATGTTGAAAATAAACGTTGATGAGCAAATAGTAACAAAATTGCCTGCCTGGATATCTGAAGTTAAAAAGAGAGTCAAGTCAGGAAATAGAAACAGAGATACTCACGACGATGGAGGAAGTTGCAGCTGCCGTTATATTGTCAGCAAAAATTTCCACCAAATTTGAATCTACCACTAACGAGGTAAAATTTGACTACTTACAGTGTGGAAACATGCCCTTCGGCCCAACAAGTCCACACCGCACCGCCGAAGCGTAACCCACCCAGACCCATTCACCTACATTTACCCCTTCACCGAACACTACGGGCAATTTAAGCATGGCCAATTCACCTAACCTGTACCACTTTTGGATTTTGGGAGGAAACCGGAGCACCCGGAGGAAACCCACGAAGACACGGGGAGAATGTGCAAACTCCACAAAGAGAGTCGCTTGAGGTGGGAATTGAGCCCGAGTCTCTGGCCCTGTGAGGCAGCAATGCTAACCACTGTGCCACCGTGCGGCCCACTAAAACCCTCATTCATACTGAATGAGAGGGGAGGAGTAAATGGTGCCATTATGGGGTGTGCATCAGTCTCATTGTGAACAATGGATGAAAAACAAAATATCTGAGCTCAATCTTGGTGACTCTTAGCTGATAGGATCCATCTTGAATGTTTTACAGCTGCATTTGTGGATATTTGGGCAAAACCTTGTTTGATGGCAGGAGTAAGTCAAAATTCTACTTCCCTGAAAGAGGAGTGGCAACTCTTCGTAAACTTGTTGTATCCAACGCTCTGTGAGGTTTTCAATCAGTGGGAAGTCGTGGTCCGAGGGTACATGCTGAAAAGTGGAGTTGAGGGCTTTCAGGTCAGCTGTGATCTGATTGAAAGACGGAAGAGTCGCGGTGAACATTTGAATGTTTCATTCCAAACGCGCAGCTATTTCCCGCTGAATCAATTCCAACCTCAGCGTGAAATAGTGAGCAAATGGCTGCAGATAGTACAAATTTCCATCTGTTTCTTCACTTCACATCTATTATTCCATATTTGCTGTTGCTGTAATTGTTCAGTACCCTGCCGGTGTAAACATTCAAATCCTTACTTTGCAGCATCGACAACAACAGCACCAACAACATCCTTGACTTCAACAACAGGTATCAAATGAACAAAACCAACTGAATCATTTTCGGTTCATTTCAACAAAGTCACAGTAATTACTTTTAAGGAACGTCCTGAAACTCGGAATCTGGTGTTCTTCACGCAAGGTCATAGCGTCATTTACTCACGATAATGATTATACC
>NC_057725.1:68085153-68095850 GCF_004010195.1 Chiloscyllium plagiosum
AATCAGTGGGAAGTCGTGGGTCCGAGGGGACATGCTGAAAAGTGGAGTTGAGGGCTTTCAGGTCAGCTGTGATCTGACTGAAAGGCGGAACAGTCGCGGTGAACATTTGAATGTTTCATTCCAAACGCGCAGCTATTTCCCGCTGAATCAATTCCAACCTCAGCGTGAAATAGTGAGCAAATGGCTGCTGATGGTACAAATTTCCATCTGTTTCTTCACTTCACATCTATCATTCCATATTTGCTGTTGCTGTAATTGTTCAATACCCTGCCGGTGTAAACATTCAAATCCTTACTTTGCAGCATCGACAACAACAGCACCAACAACAACCTTGACTTCAACAACAGGTATCAAAAGAACAAAACCAACTGAATCATTTTCGATTCATTTCAACAAAGTCATTGTAATTACTTTTAAGGAACGTACTGAAACTCGGAATCTGGTGTTCTTCACGCAAGGTCATAGCGTCATTTACTCACGATAATGATTTTTCCCTCATCCCGTAGAAACTGACTATCGCACAGATTGCATCACGAAGGTTTGAGAGCATACCTGGCCCAAATTGTGTTGTATCCATTCATGGAGATTTAATTTAAACTGTGAGTTGCTCCAAACGGGCACATGTGAGATGCTGCAACACATAAATTAGATGGAATTCACCGGCACATTGAATTTTCTGTCAATCTAATTGCTTCTGTCTGGTATTGAATCTCAGAATCCCTGCAGTGTGGAAACAAGATATTTGGACCAACGGGTTCACGCCGAAACTCCGGAGATCATCCCAACCAGATGTGTTCCCATTCCCTAATATTCCACAATTCCCCTCACTAACGCCGACGCTACACATACCCAAACACTATGGGCAACTTAGCTGATCGCATTCACCAAACCTGCACATCTTCGGACTGTGGGAGGAAACCCACGCAGACACAGGGAGAATGTGTAAACTCCACATAGGCAGTCGCCTGAAGCTGGTATCAAACCCAGGTCCCTAACGCTGTGAATCTGCAGTGCTAACCACTGAGCCACCTTGCTACCCATTCAGTCTCCAACACTTGAACACAATGTCAGACATTGGGTCATTTACTCAGGAATATCCTGGATGTTTACTCTGGAAGAGATACCTACTTCATGATTGTTCGAATTCTGACAGAAAGCAATGTCACTGAAGGAGGCACTGTGACCAGACGGAAACCCCTCCCAGGTCAATCGCTCAACGTCACCTTCATAGCTTGATGGACTGCGTTTCACTGTCTCTGTCTTGAACCACGAGGGGACCATTATCCTGATGAATCAGATAGATCAGGATGTGGAATGGCTGGAAATACTTAATGATTGATAGTGTTGTGGAGCGGACAAATGTAGGGAACTACTGTGAGACGGGGAGGACAGTCAACATCGTACTGAGAGTGTTGTTCTTCAACGCGTGCAGTATATAAAATGCGGTAAATGAAGTTGTAGCGCAGATTGAATTTGATGGCTCCCAATTTGTAAGCATCGCCGAACGTGGCTGCAATGGGATCAGAGCTGGAAATTAAATATCCAAGGATATATATTCTTTTGAAAGGAAATGCAGATGAGCAGAGGCGCAGTTCGGTTGTCAATCAGAAATGAAACTAAATGAAACATGTAATACAGGGTAGGAAGCGTAGACTCCAGGAGAGAACCACTGTGTCGTAATGCAAACCGGATGGAAACAAATCAAGTGGTTGATGCAACACTTCGGACAACTTATTTCCAAACTGTTGCAAACAAGCTGTACATCATTTCTCTTCTCTGATGTAAATTTGCTCCCGAATTTGAAATTGCAGTCACTGCTTTTAGATGTCTGGAATACTGCTTTCAAAGATGATGTCAAGAATTTGAACTCTTTATGATCTCATTTTTGATATCTTTTCCAGCATCGACAGCGACTGCATCAACAACAGGTACGAATTTGTCTGTGTAGTTGGGTTAAACTGTTAAGTAAGTTCTTCTCCAATGCATGAAATGAGGATGATTGATGATTGTCAGCTGTATATCTGCTTCCAGAAATGAAGGGATGGTGCTCCATTCTGCACATTCACACAATTCACTGTGTTCTTTCCAGCATCAACATCAACAACGACATCATCAACAGGTACATAATTTTGAAAAAAAATCTTGATGAGCAAATAGTAACAAAATTCCTGCCTGGATATCTGAAGTTAAAAAGAGAGTCAAGTCATGAACTGGAAGGAGAGATACTCACGACGATGGAGGAAGTTGCAGCTGCCATTATATTGTCAGCAAATATTTCCTCCAAATTTGAATCTACCGCTAAATAGGTAAAACCCTCATTCATACTGGAATAGAGCGGAGGATTAAGTGCTGCCGTTATGTCGTTTGCAAGAAGCTCATTGTGAACAATGGGTTAAAAGCACAAAGTCTTTCAACTGATTGTGAATCTTAGCTGATACGATCCACCTTGAGGTTTTACAGAGGAGGAGCACAGGTTACTTGATCTGTGGGGAATCTACCAAGCTCAGCAAGGTGAGGACACGTTTTTCCCAGGTCCTCTGGACATTACTTGATGAGTGTTTTGCAAGTCGTCGTAAATTTGTTTTATTCAAGGATCGATGAGATATTTAATCAGTAGGAAGTCGAGGATCCGAGGGTATAGGATGAAAAGTCGAATTGAATGTTTCCAGATGAACTGTGATCTGATTGAAAGGCAGAGCAGTCGAGGTGAGCAGACCGGCCCCAACGTTTGCTCCAAACTTTTTCAATGCAATACCATGACGTGCATGACCTGACAGCTCAATGGTGCATGCACCGACCACCAATTGAATCTCCAACATTCTCATTCACCATTGCACACACGTTTAGACTTTAGGTACTGAACCTGAACAAGGCATGTAATGTCGCAAAAATGGCTTCGAAAGGATATTCTGTGCGCGAATATTTTTCATTTTACAACTAATACTTCTGCTGAAAAAGGAAAGAATGGGGCCAGTTTTCCGAGATGTTTGTCATTTACTAACTGGTGCAAATAGCAAGGGAAGAGAAGGTTTGTCTTTAGACAATTTCTTGGTAATATCTGCTCACAATTGCCAACCCACAAACAATTTGGCAGATTTTCACTTCAGGAAACGGGGCTGGCCTGCAATCTCTCCAGATCTCATATTGTTCATTGGCCAACAAGCTGGGTCACAAACGGCAAAACTGCCAACATTATTTCAAGACTCTTTGAGACAAAGAAAGTGAGTGTTCCCAAAGTAACCCCAACCGTTATGCTGATGGTCACGCTTGTGATATCTTGGAGGCTCTGTCCCCAGAAAGCCAGAAACCATTGGTGCAAAGTGCAGCCTCCAATGAAGAGATTACAAGAGAATGCCATCTGAATATTGTTGACCTAAGATGGCTTTCTGGTCAGAATCTCTGAAGAATTGTTACTGCACCCGAAAAGCTACCAGACTTGTTGAGCTTTGACAGCAACTTCGCTTTTGCTTTCTGAATTACAGCATCTCTCGGTCTTTTGCAGTTTTATAAAGTCTCTCATTTAGTTCTAGCCGCATCTTTCAAATGAATCTTTAGAATTCACAACTGGAAAGTTCTCCAGAAAGATTGTGATGTTATTTTGAATTTTCTTCACTTGTCCCTTGCACTATTTGTCTTCCAGCAACAACAATACCAGCAACTTCAACAACAGGTATGACATTAATAATAGACTTTCAGCATTATCATTAGGATGATGATTGTCAAAAAGTCAGAAATGCAGAACTAGGATTCCAGACTGGAACACCAACGCAGATACGTTCATTTTAAACAGTTACTGTCACTGTTTGCGACAGATACAGGGCTCGCTGTCTTAACGTCATGCAACATTGAGGTCATGATATTTAAAGTTGATGGAATCATCATCTAACATCTCACATCCTCAACGTATATCTTCTAGTAACATCTGAAACATGGATTTATCTGAACAATGTCTGATAGTCAGATTTCATTTTATGATTTGATTTGCAAATTATGATCTGTCTTACAGAGGAACTTCCAGTTGGAGGCACAGTGGGAAGTAAGCAGTTCTTTAATTTACTTTAATCCAATGAAACCAAGGAGTCAAATTTTCTTCAGATAATGTTGTCTATTGGGAGACTTTTGCCTTGCTCTACAGCTATTGCATGAAAGAAGAAAAGACTATATACAGATCAAGATTAACACGGCTAGTCTCTCATCCTGCAGCATTCAAAATACCCAGGATGAGGAAAATATTTTCTTCCAATCTAACCAATTCAACATCTTGGCTTCAGCACATTCGTTGTGCTGGGGCGAGTCAGTCACACACCAACAGCTGAAGGCATCCACAATTGTGCAGTCTGAAAATGTAGATGGCTGTGTAGGATTAAGCTCTTGGAATGATCCCTCTAGAAGGTTGTCTTTTAGGAAGTGCGAGATTATTAAGGAGAAGTAAGGTGAACTTTTGGAGGCTGTGCCAAGAGTTTCCGGTTGGTCCCAAGAAGCATAAAATGATGTTCAAGATATAGTATGATCATAACATGAAACCTTATCGCGTATCCTTGTCAGTTACTTTTAATGGATCATGGCAAAGCTCGATTATTCAATTAACATTTTGCACAGAATAGTATTGTGTTTAACAATGGGAATCGAAGTTTTGAATTGCAGTCAGTACTGATTGTAGTCACACTACCTTTGAACAATAAAAGGATGTTTAGATATCGTACCATCCATGATGATGCATTCTGAATCCTTTCCAGCATCGACGACAATGACAACTTCAACAACAGGTATGAAATTAGCTGTGCTATAATGAAAAATCCTTCAGTGAAATTTTAGACAATGATTGACATGATCATATTTGATGACTTGAAACTGGAATTCTACACTGATGGATGACAGATGTTCCATTCTGCACGTTGACACCATCACGTGTCTTCCGTCCAGCAGGAAAAACAGCGAGAACAACAACAGGCACGAAAAGCTGTCAGCAATGGTTTCATACAGAGGTCGTGCGTAGAAAAGCAGGGATTCATTTGAATCTTGTCTCGAGCTCTGATTTGGTTTGGTGGTCGATCCCAAAATGAACTCAAGATGCCGACTGGCCTCTTACTGTCCTGTCGTGTCACTGTGACCAAGTCACTCTATGACTGAATGACTCTTAAGGTTCAATGATGCATATGTATTTCCTTCTATTGAACGATTTTTGTTGAGGTGACTGAATGCGGATGGAATGTAGTACTTTTCACCAAACATGAAAGGTCATTCATGGCTTTTACTGCATCAGCCGAGGTCCAGCTGAACCAAAGGCTATAAATTCAGTGAGTAGATGCAGATTTCTGTTTCATCCAAAAGACGGACCAGAAATAGCTATCAGTCAAAATTATCCCCAAAACTAAACTTATTTTTGATTCTCCACCTGATTCGCTGCACAATCTTTCTTCACGTATTTATGGTATTCCATTTGTCTAATGAACAATGCATTGTGTTTGTCATACAAAATAGCATTATAATTGGCTAAGTATGGATCCAATAGTCTTGCACTCGCAGCGTTCTCCTGCCTGATGAAGGGCTGATGCCCAAATCGTTGATTCTCCTGCTCCTCCGTTGCTGTCTGACCCGATGTGCTTTTCCAGCACCACATCGACCCAGGGCCTGCCTACCTGTTAGATTGCATTGCTCATCTCAGGTAGACATTAATCTTCATTTCGGCTCATCATTTTATTTTACTTGTTTCTTCTAGCCCGGGTGACCAGCAACCCTTATGCTCCAATACCAACATCAACCAAAGGTAAAGTAGGCATGGTTTATGATCTTATTCATGTTTATCTTGGTCCTCAATCTACCGGCAGGAGCCTCGGAAACATTATACAATTCACCAATTATTATGTTATTAACACTGTGTTGGGAACTTGCTTTTTTTACCCCATGTACACATGTAGATCTGGAATGCCAGTTCACTCCCTGCAATGGTACTGTGTGCAAAGAGACAATGTATTGTTCTGAAGTTCAAGGTGGGAACTAAGAAAGGCAATGCAGAGCACCGAGGCATGGGAGTGGGACTACAGTGAATTGTGGAACATTTGAATGTTTCATTCCAAACGCGCAGCTATTTCCCGCTGAATCAATTCCAACCTCAGTGTGAAATAGTGAACAAATGATTGCTGACGGTATAAATTTCCATCTGTTTCTTCACTTCACATCTATCATTTCATACTTGCTGCTGCTGTAATTGTTCAATATCCTGCTGATGTAAACATTCAAATCCTTACTTTGCAGCATCAACAACAGCACCAACAACAACCTTGACTTCAACAACAGGTACCAAATGAACAAAACCAACTGAATCATTTTCGATTCATCTCAACAAATTCATTGAAATTACATTTAAGGAAGATACTGAAACTCGGAATCTCGAGTTCTTCACGCAAGGTCATAGCATCATTTCCTAACGATAATGATTGTACTCTTCACCCGTGGAAACTGGCTATTGCTCAGATTGCATCACCAAGATGTGAGAGAATACCAGGCCCAAGATTTTCTTGCATCTATTCATGTAGATTTAATTTAAATTGGGATATGCTCCAACGGGCCACCTCAGAAATGCTGCCACAAAAAATTAGGTGGAATTCAACAGGAAATTTTACATTCCTAGAATCTATTTGCTTCTATCTGGTGTAGAATCACAGAATCCCTGCAGTGTGGAAACAGGACGTTTGGCCCAATTCTATCGCACCGAACTTCTGTTGAGCGCCCAACCCAGACGCCTTCCCATACCCTGTTACTCACCATCTCCCCTCACTAACACTGACGCTATATTTACCCAAAGACTATGGACACCTCAGCTAGCCCAATTCTCCAAAGCTCCACATCGCCGGACTGTGGTAGGAAACCCATGCAGACACAGGGAGGATGTGCAAACTCCATACAGGCATTCGCCTGAGGTTGGAATCAAATCAAGGTTCCGGGCTCTGTGAAGCTGCAGTGCTAATCACTGAGCCACCTTGCTGCCCATTTGGTCTCCACCACTGAAAAGAATGTTAGACATTGGGTCATTTATTCAGGAATATCGAGGCGATTTAGTTTAGAAGTGATATCCCAATTCATGCAATTTCTAGCTCTGATTGAAAGCAACATCACTGAAGGAAGCGCTGTGACCAGACATAACCCCTGGCCAAACTCTATCACTCTCCATGACTTTCATAACTTAATGGACTGTGTTTCCAATGACTCAGTCTTGAACCATGAGGGGACCAGTATCCTGATGAATCAGATAGGTCAGGGTGTGGAAGGGGCTAGAAGTAATTATTGATTGAGAAGTTTGAGGAGAGGATAAATGTAAGGAAAACTATGAGATGGGGAGGACAGTCAACCTAGCTCTGTGAGTGTTGATCATCAGTGCGTGCAGTATGTGAAATAAGGTGAATGAAGTTGTAGCGCAGATTGAAATTAGTGGATATAAATTTGTGAGCATCACTGAACGTGGCTGCAATGGAATCCGAGCTGGAAGTTAAATACCCAAGTATACATATCTTTTAAAAGGAAATGCAGATGAGCAGAGGAGTGGGTTCACTTGTCAATCAGAAATGAAACTAAATCAATAACAAGTGATACATGGTCTGAAGCGTAGACACCATGTGAGTGCAGTTGTTTTCACAAACTCACATTAGTGAGTAATAATGTAAACCTGAGGGAAACAATCAAGTTGTTTATGCAGCATTTGGGACAACTTATTTCCAAACTGTTGCAAACAAGCATTTCGGTTGAAACAGCACATAGCGAAATGGAATAGATTTTTCTAAGCTACTGTACATCATTTCACTGCTCTAACATAAATTTGCTTCCTTATTTGGAAGTGCAGTCACTGCTTCTGTGCGTCTGGAACACTGGTTTAAAAGATGATGTCAAGACTTTGAATTCCTTGTGATCTCGTTTTTGACATCTTTTCCAGCATGGACAGCGACTGCATCAACAACAGGTACGAAGTTCTCTGTGTTGTTGGGTTAAACTGTTTAGTACATTATTTACAAATGCGTGAATTGAGGATGATTGATGATTGTCAGCTGTATATCTGCTTTCAGAAATGAAAGGATGATGTTCCATTTTGCACATTCATACTATGTTCTTTCCAGCACCAACATCAACACCGACATCATCAACAGGTACATAATTTTGAAAATAAACGTTGATGAGCAAATAGTAACAAAATTGCCTGCCTGGATATCTGAAGTTAAAAAGAGAGTCAAGTCAGGAAATAGAAACAGAGATACTCACGACGATGGAGGAAGTTGCAGCTGCCGTTATATTGTCAGCAAAAATTTCCACCAAATTTGAATCTACCGCTAACGAGTCCACACCGCAACGCCGAAGCGTAACCCAACCAGACCCATTCACCTACATTTACCCCTTCACCTAACACTCCGGGCAATTCTAGCATGGCCAATTCACCGAACCTGTACCACTTTTGGATTTTGGGAGAAAATCGGATCACCCAGAGGAAACCCACGCAGGCACGGGGAGAATGTGCAAACTCCACAAAGAGAGTCGCTTGAGGCGGGAATTGAACCCGAGTCTCTGGCCCTGTGAGGCAGCAGTGCTAACCACGGTGCCACCGTGCCGCCCACTAAAACCCTCATTCATATTGAATGAGAGGGGAGGAGTAAATGGTGCCATTATGGGGTGTGCATGAGTCTCATTGTGAACAATGGGTGAAAAACAAAGTATCTTGCAGCAGATGGTGAATCTTAGCTGATAGGATCCACCTTGAATGTTTTACAGCTGCATTTGTGGATGTTTGGGCAAAACCTTGTTTGATGGCAGGAGTAAGTCAAAATTCTACCTCCCTGAAAGAGGAGTGGCAACTCTTCGTAAATTTGTTCTATCCAAGGCTCTGTGAGATTTTTAATCAGTGGGAAGTCGTGGGTCCGAGGGTACATGCTCGAAAGTCGAGTTGCGGGCTTTCAGGTCAGCTGTGATCTGACTGAAAGACGGAACAGTCGCGGTGAACATTTGAATGTTTCATTCCAAACGCGCAGCCATTTCCCCCTGAATCAATTCCAATCTCAGCGTGAAATAGTGAGCAAATGGCTGCTGATGGTACAAATTTCCATCTGTTTCTTCACTTCACATCTATCATTCCATATTTGCTGTTGCTGTAATTGTTCAATATCCTGCCGGTGTAAACATTCAAATCCTTACTTTGCAGCATCGACAACAACAGCACCAACAACAACCTTGACTTCAACAACAGGTATCAAATGAACAAAACCAACTGAATCATTTTCGATTCATCTCAATAAAGTCATTGTAATTACATTTAAGGGACGTACTAAAACTCGGAATCTGGTGTTCTTCACGCAAGGTCACAGCGTCATTTACTCACGATAATGTTTGTACCCCCATCCCGTGGAAACTGGCTGTTGCAAAGAGTGCATCACAAAGATGTAAGTGAATACCTGGCCCAAATTGTGTTGTATACATTCATGGAGATTTAATTTAAATTGGGATATGCGGCAAACGTGCACATGTGAGATGCTGCAGCACCTAAATCAGATGAAATTCAACGGAACATTGACCATTCTATGAATCTAATTGCTTCTGTCTGGAACGGAATTACAGAATCCCTGAGTGTGGAAACAGGATATGTGGCCCAACGGGTTCACGCCGAACCTCCGTACAGCATCCCACCCAGACGTGTTTCCACATCGTATTGCTCCACATTTAACCTCCCTAACACATACCCAAACACGATGGGCACCTTAGCTGGCCCCATTCACCAAACCTGCACATCTTCGGACTGTGGGAGGAAACCCACGCAGACACAGGGAGAATGTGTAAACTCCACACAGGCAGTCGCCCGAAGCTGGTATCAAACCCAGGTCCATAACGCTGTGAAGCTGCAGTGCTAACCACTGAGCCAACTTGCGACCCATTCAGTCTCCAACACTTGAACACAATGTCAGACATTGGGTCTTTTACTCAGGAATATCCTGGATGTTTTCTCTGGAAGTGATACCTACTTCATGCTTGTTCTAACTCTGTTCGAAAGCAATTTCATTGAAAGAGGCACTGTGACCAGACGGAAACCCCTCCCAGGTCAATCGTTCACCGTCACCTTCATAGCTTGATGGACTGCGCTTCCATGACTCTATCTTGAATCTCGAGGGTACCATTATCCTGATGAATCAGATAGATTAGGATGTGGAAGGGGCTGGAAATACTTATTGATTGAGAGTGCCGAGGAGTGGAAAAAGGTCGGGAACTACTGTGAGACGGGGAGGAAAGTCAACATCGTACTGAGGCTGTTGTTCTTCAATGTGTGCAGTATGTGAAATGTTGTAAATGAAGTTGTAGCGCAGATTGAAATATATGGCTCAAAATGTGTAAGCATCGCCGAACGTGGCTGCAATGGGATCAGAGCTGGAAATTAAATTTCCAAGGATATATATCCTTTCGAAAGGAAATGCAGATGAGCAGAGGAGCAGTTCGCTTGTCAATCAGAAATGAAACTAAATCAATAACAAGTGATACAGGGTCTGAAGCATCAACTCTAGGACAGAACCAGTGCGTAGTAATGTAAACCTGAGGGAAACAAATCAAGTGGTTGATGCAACATTTCGGACAACTTATTTCCAAACTGTTGCAAAGAAGCATTTCAGATGAAAGAGAACATAACGAAACGGAATAGAGTTTTCTTAGCTACTGTACATCATTTCTCTTCT
>NC_057725.1:68096089-68115281 GCF_004010195.1 Chiloscyllium plagiosum
ACGCAGACACAGGGAGAATGTGTAAACTCCACATAGGCAGTCGCCCGAAGCTTGTTTCAAACCCAGGTCCATAACGCTGTAAAGCTGCAGTACTAACCACTGAGCCACCTTGCTACCCATGCAGTCTCCAACACTTGAACACAATGTCAGATATTGGGTCTTTTACTCAGGAATATCCTGGATGTTTTCTCTGGAAGTGATACCTACTTCATGCTTGTTCTAACTCTGTTCGAAAGCAATGTCACTGAAGGAGGCACTGTGACCAGACGGAAACCCCTCCCAGGTCAATCGTTCACCGTCACCTTCATAGCTTGATGGAATGCTCTTCAGTGGAGACTCGTGTGTCCGAGGGTGAAAAGTGGAGTTGAGGGCTTTCAGGTCAGCTGTGATCTGACTGAAAGGCGGAACAGTCGCGGTGAACATTTGAATGTTTCATTCCAAACGCGCAGCTATTTCCCGCTGAATCAATTCCAACCTCAGCGTGAAATAGTGAGCAAATGGCTGCTGATGGTACAAATTTCCATCTGTTTCTTCACTTCACATCTATTATTTCATATTTGCTGTTGCTGTAATTATTCAATACCCTGTCGGTGTAAACATTCAAATCCTTACTTTGCAGCAGCGACAACTACAGCACCAACAACAACCTTCACTTCAACAACAGGTATCAAATGAACAAAACCAACTGAATCATTTTCGATTCGTTTCAACAAAGTCATTGTAATTACTTTTAAGGAACGTACTAAAACTCGGAATCTGGTGTTCTTCACGCAAGGTCTTCGCGTCATTTACTCACGATAATGATTATACCCTCATTCCGTAGAAACTGACGATCGCACAGATTGCATCACGAAGTTTGGAGAGCATACCTGGCCCAAATTGTGTTGTATCCATTCATGGAGATTTAATTTAAACTGGGCGTTGCTCCAAACGGGCACATGTGAGATGCTGCATCACATAAATTAGATGAAATTCAACGGCACATTGAATTTTCTGTGAATCTAATTGCTTCTGTCTGGTATTGAATCTCAGAATCCCTGCAGTGTGGAAACAGGATATTTGGCCCAACGGGTTCACGCCGAAACTCCGTAGAGCATCCCAACCAGATGTGTTCCCATACCCTAATATTCCACATTTCCCCTCACTCACACCGGCGCTCCACATACCCAAACACGATGGGCAACTTAGCTGTTCCCATTCACCAAACCTGCACATCTTCGGACTGTCGGAGGAAACCCACGCAGACACAGGGAGAATGTGCAAACTCCACATAGGCAGTCGCCCGAAGCTGGTATCAAACCCAGGTCCCAAACGCTGTCAGTCTGCAGTGCTAACCACTGAGCCACCTTGCTACACATTCAGTCTCCAACACCGAACACAATGTCAGACATTGGGTCATTTACTCAGGAATATCCTGGATGTTTACTCTGGAAGTGATACCTACTTCATGCTTGTTCTAACTCTGTTCGAAAGCAATGTCACTGAAGGAGGCACTGTGACCAGACGGAAACCCCTCCCAGGTCAATCGCTCACCGTCACCTTCATAGCTTGATGGACTGCGTTTCCGTGACTCAGTCTTGAACCACGAGGGGACCATTATCCTGATGAATCAGATAGATCAGGATGTGGAAGGGGCTGGAAATTCTAAATGATTGAGAGTGTTGAGGAGCGGGAAAATGTCGGGAACTACTGTGAGACGGGTAGGACAGTCAACTTCGTATTGTGGGTGTTGTTCTTCAACGCGTGCAGTATATAAAATGCAGTGAATGAAGTTGTAGCGCAGATTGAAATTGATGGCTCCAAATTTGCAAGCATCGCCGAACGTGGCTGCAATGGGATCAGAGCTGGAAATTAAATATCCAAGGATATATATCCTTTTGAAAGGAAATGCAGATGAGCTGAGGAGCAGTTCGCTTGTCAATCAGAAATGAAACTAAATGAAATAAGTTTTACAGGGTACGAAGCCTAGACTCCAGGAGAGAACCACTGTGTAGTAATGTAAACCTGAGGGAAACAAATCAAGTGGTTGATGCAACACTTCGGACAACTTATTTCCAAACTGTTGCAAAGAAGCATTTCAGATGAAAGAACATAGCGAAACGGAATAGATTTTTCTTAGATACTGTACATCATTTCTGTTCTCTGATGTAAATTTGCTCCCAAATTTGAAATTGCAGTCATTGCTTTTGTGTGTCTGCAACACTGCTTTTAGAGATGATGTCAACACTTTGAACTCTTTATGATCTCATTTTTAATATCTTTTCCAGCATCGACAGCGACTGCATCAACAACAGGTACGAATTTGTCTGTGTCGTTGGGTTAAACTGTTTAGTAAGTTCTTCTCCAATGCATGAAATGAGGATGATTGATGATTGTCAGCTGTATATCTGCTTCCAGAAATGAAGGGATAGTGCTCCATTCTGCACATTCACACAATTCACTGTGTTCGTTCCAGCATCAACATCAACAACGACATCATCAACAGGTACATAATTTTGAAAAAAACCTTGATGAGCAAATAGTAACAAAATTCCTGCCTGGATATCTGAAGTTAAAAAGAGAGTCAAGTCATGAAATAGAAACAGAGATACTCACGACGATGGAGGAAGTTGCAACTGCCGTTGTATTGTCAGCAAATATTTCCTCCAAATTTGAATCTCCCGCGAAATAGGTAAAACCCTCATTCGTACTGGAATAGAGCGGAGGATTAAGTGCTTCCATTATGTGGTTTGCTAGAAGCACAAAGTCTTTCAATTGATTGTGAATCTTAGCTGATACGATCCACCTTGAGGTTTTACAGTGGAGGAGCACAGGTTACTTGATCTGTGGGGAATCTACCAAGCTCAGCAAGGTGAGGACACGTTTTTCCCAGGTCCTCCGGACATTACTTGACGAGTGTTTTGCAACTCGTCGTAAATTTGTTTTATTCAAGGATCGATGAGATATTTCATCAGTAGGAAGTCGAGGGTCCGAGGGTATAGGATGAAACGTCGAATTGAATGTTTCCAGATGAACTGTGATCTGATTGAAAGGCAGAGCAGTCGACGTGAGCAGACCGGCCCCAACGTTCACTCCAACATTTTTCAATGCAATGCCATGTGGGGCATGACCTGACAGCGCAATGGTGCATGCACCGACCACCAATTGAATGTCCAACGTTCTCATTCACCTTTGCACACACTTTTAGACTTTTGATTCTGAACCTGAACAAGGCGTGTAATGTCGCAAAAATGGCTTCTAAAGGATATTCTGTGCGCGAATATTTTTCATTTTACAACTAATACTTCTGCTGAAAAAGGAAAGAATGGGTCCAGGTTTCCGAGATGGTTCTAATTTACTAACTGGTGCAAATAGCAAGGGAACAGAAGGTTTGATTTCAGACAATTTCTTGGTAATATCTGCTCACAATTGCCAACCCACAAACAATTTGGCAGATTTTCTCTTCAGAAAGCGGGGCTCGCCTGCAATCTCTCCAGGTCTCATATTGTTCATTGGCCAACAAGCTGGGTCACAATTGGCAAAACTGCCAACATCATGTCAAGACCCTTTGAGACAAAGAAAGTGAGTGCTCCCAAAGTAACCCCAACCGTTATGCTGATGGTCACGCTTATGATATCTTGGAGGCTCTGTCGCCAGAAAGCCAGAAACCATTGGTGCAAAGTGCAGCCTCCAATGAAGAGATTACAGGAGAATGCCATCTAAATATTGATGACCTAAGATGGCTTTCTGGTCAGAATCTCTGAAGAATTGTTACTGCACCCGAATAGCTACCAGACTTGTTGAGCTTTGACAGCAACTTCGCTTTTGCTTTCTGAATTTCAGCATCTCTCGGTCTTTTGCAGTTTTATGAAGTTTCTCATTTAGTTCTAGTCGCATCTTTCAAATGAATCTTTGGAATTCACAACTCGGAAGTTCTCCAGAAAGATGGTGATGTTATTTTGAATTTTCTTCACTTGTCCCTTGCACTATTTGTCTTCCAGCAACAACAATACCAGCAACTTCAACAACAGGTATGACATTAATAATAGACTTTCAGCAATATCAGTAGAATGATGATTGTCAAAAAGTCAGAAATGCAGAACTAGGATTCCAGACCGGAACACCAATGCAGATGCGTTCATTTTAAACAGTTACTGTCACTGTTTGCAACCGATACAGGGCTCGCAGTCTTAAGGTCATGCAACATTGAGCTCATGATATTTAAAGTTGATGGAATCATCATCTAACATCTCACATACTCAACGTATATCTTCTAGTGACATCTGAAACATGGATTTATCTGAACAATGTCTGATAGTCAGATTTCATTTTATGATTTGATTTGCAAATTATGATCTGTCTTACAGAGGAACTTCCAGTTGGAGGCACAGTGGGAAGTAAGCAGTTCTTTAATTTACTTTAATCCAATGAAACCAAGGAGTCAAAACTTCTTCAGATGATATTGTTTATTGGGAGACTTTTGCCTTGCTCAACATGCTAATGCATGAAAGAAGAAAAGACTATATACAGATCAAGATTAACATGGCGAGTCTCTCAAAATTCAAAATACCCAGGATGCGAAAATATTTTCTTCCAATCTAACCAGTTCAACATCTTGGCTTCAGCACATTCGTGCTGGGGCGTGTCAGTCATACCAACAGCTGAAGGCATCCACAATTGTGCAGTCTGAAAATGTAGAGGGCTGTGTAGGATAAAGCTCATGGAATGATCCCTCTAGAAAGTTGTCTTTTAGGAAGTGCGAGAATATTAAGGAGAAGTAAGGTGAACTTTTGGAGGCTGTGCCAAGAGTTTCCGGTTGGTCCCAGGAATCATAAAATAATGTTCAAGATGTAGTAAAATCATAACATGAAACCTTATCGCGTATCCTTGTCAGTTACTTTTAATGGATCATGGCAAAGCTCGATTATTCAATTCACATTTTGCACAGAATAGTGTTGTGTTTAACAGAGGGAATCGAAGTTTTGAATTGCAGTCAGTACTGATTGTAGTCACACTACCTTTGAACAATAAAAGGATGTTTAGATATCGTACCAACCATGATGATGCATTCTGAATCCTTTCCAGCATCGACGACAATGACAACTTCAACAACAGGTATGAAATTGGCTGTGCAGTAATGAAAAAGCTTTCAGTGAAATTTTAGACAATGATTGACATGATCATATTTGATGACTTGACAACTGGAATTCTACACTGATGGAAGATAGATGTTCCATTCTGCATGTCGACACCATCAAGTGTCTTCTGTCCAGCAGGAAAAACAGCGAGAACGACAACAGTCACGAAAAGCTGTCAGGAATGGTTTCAGACAGAGGTAGTGCGTACAAAAGCAGGGATTCATTTGAATCTTGTCTCGAGCTCTGATTTGGTTTGGTGGTCGATCCCAAAATGACCTCAAGATGCCGACTGGCCTCTTACTGTCCTGTCATGTCACTGTGACTAAGTCACTCTATGACTGATTGACTGTTAAGGTTCAATGATGCATATGTATTTCCTTCTATTGAACGATTTTTGTTGAGGTGATTGAATGCGGATGGAATGTAGTACTTTTCACCAAACATGAAAGGTCATTCATTGCTTTTACTGCATCAGCCGAGGTCCAGCTGAACCAAAGGCTACAAATTCAGTGAGTAGATGCAGGTTTCTGTTTCATATAAAAGATGGACCAGAAATAGCTATCAGTCAAAATTATCCCCAAAACTAAACTTATTTTTGATTCTCCACCTTATTCTCTGCACAATCGTTTTTCACGTATTTATGGAATTCTATTTGTCTCATGAACAATGCATTGTGTTTGTCATACAAATAGCATTAGAATCGGCTAAGTATGGATCCAATCGTCTTGCAGTCGCAGCGTTCACCTGCCTGATGAAGGGCTGATGCCCAAAACGTTGATTCTCCTGCTCCTCCGTTGCTGTCTGGCCCGATGTGCTTTTCCGGCACCACACTTCGATCCAGCGCCTGCCGACCTCTTAGAGTGCATTGCTCATCTCAGTCAGACATTAACCTTCATTTCGGCTCATCATTTGATTTTACTTGTTTCTTCTAGCCCGGGTGACCAGCCACCCTTATGCTCCAACACCAACATCAACCAAAGGTAAAGTAGGCATGGTTTATGATCTTATTCATGTTTATCTTGGTCCTCAATCTACCGGCAGTAGCCTCGGAAACATTCTAAAATTCACCAATTATTATGTTATTAACACTGTGTTGGGAACTTTCTTTTTTTCCCCCATGTACACATGTACATCGAGAATGCCAGTTCACTCCCTGCAATGGTACTGTGTACAAAGCGACAACGTATTGATCTGAAGTTCAAGGTGGGAACTGAGAAAGACAATGCAGAGCATCTTGGCATGGGAGTGGGACTACATTGAATTGTGGAACATATGAATGTTTCATTCCAAACGCGCAGCTATTTCCCGCTGAATCAATTCCAACCTCAGCGTGAAATAGTGAACAAATGATTGCTGACGGTACAAATTTCCATCTGTTTCTTCACTTCACATTTCATACTTGCTGTTGCTGTAATTGTTCAATATCCTGCTGATGTAAACATTCAAATCCTTACTTTGCAGCATCAACAACAACAGCACCAACAACAATCTTGACCTCAACAACAGGTACCAAATGAATAAAACCAACTGAATCATTTTCGATTCATCTCAACAAATTCATTGTAATTACATTTAAGGAAGGTACTGAAACTCGGAATCTCGAGTCCTTCACGCAAGGTCATTGCGTTATTTCCTAACGATAATGATTGTACTCTTATCCCGTGGAAACTGGCTGTTGCACAGATTGCATCACCAAGATGTAAGAGAATACCTGTCCCAAGATTTTCTTGCATCCATTCACGGAGATTTAATTTACATTGGGATATGCTCCAACGGGACACCTCAGAAATGCTGCAACAATAAATTAGACGGAATTCAACAGGAACTTTTACATTCCGAAAATCTATTTGCTTCGATCTGGTGTAGAATCTCAAAATCCCTGCAGAGTGGAAACAGGACATTTGGCCCAATGCTTTCGCACCGAACTTCCGTAGAGCGCCCAACCCAGACGCCTTCCCATACCCTGTTACTCTCCATCTCCCCTCACTAACACTGACGCTATATATACCCAAAGACTATGGACACCTCAGCTCGCCCAATTCACCAAACCTCCACATCGTCGGACTGTGGGAGGAAACCCATGCAGACACAGGGAGCATGTTCATACAGGCATTCGCCTGTCGTTGGAATCAAATCAAGGTCCCGGGCTCTGTGAAGCTGCAGTGCTAACCACTGAGCCACCTTGCTGCCCATTTGGTCTCCACCACTGAAAGGAATGTTAGACATTGGGTCATTTATTCAGGAATATCGAGGCGATTTAGTCTGGAAGTGATATCCCAATTCATGCAATTTCTAGCTCTGATTGAAAGCAACGTCACTGAAGGAAGCGCTGTGACCACACATAACCCCTGACCCAACTCTATCACTCCCCATGACTTTCATAACTTAATGGACTGTGTTTCCAATGACTCAGTCTTGAACCCATGAGGGGACCAGTATCCTGATGAATCAGATAGGTCAGGGTGTGGAAGGGGCTAGAAGTAATTATTGATTGATAAGTTTGAGAAGAGGATAAATGTAGGGAATAACTATGAGATGGGGAGGACAGTCAACCTAGCTCTGAGAGTGTTGATCATCAATGCGTGCAGTATGTGAAATAAGGTGAATGAAGTTGTAGCGCAGATTGAAATTAGTGGATATAAATTTGTGAGCATCACTGAACGTGGCTGCAATGGAATCCGAGCTGGAAGTTAAATACCCAAGTATACATATCCTTTTAAAAGGAAATGCAGATGAGCAGAGGAGTGGGTACGCTTGTCAATCAGAAATGAAACTAAATCAATAACAAGTGATACAGGGTCTGAAGCGTAGACACCATGTGATTGTAGTTGTTTTTACAAACTCACATTAGTGAGTAATAATGTAAACCTGAGGGAAACAATCAAGTTGTTTATGCAGCATTTGGGACAACTTATTTCCAAACTGCTGCAAACAAGCATTTCGGTTGAAACAGCGCATAGTGAAATGGAATAGATTTTTCTAAGCTACTGTACATCATTTCACTGCTCTAACATAAATTTGCTTCCTAATTCGGAAGTGCAGTCACTGCTTCTGTGCGTCTGGAACACTGGTTTCAAAGATGATGTCAAGACTTTGACCTCTTTGTGATCTCGTTTCTGACATCTTTTCCAGCATGGACAGCGACTGCATCAACAACAGGTACGAATTTCTCTGCGGAGTTGGGTTAAACTGTTTAGTAAATTATTCACAAATGCATGAATTGAGGATGATTGATGATTTTCAGCTTTATATCTGCTTTCAGAAATGAAAGGATGATGTTCCATTTTGCACATTC
The DNA here is from genome assembly GCF_004010195.1 of Chiloscyllium plagiosum. NCBI lineage: Eukaryota > Metazoa > Chordata > Chondrichthyes > Orectolobiformes > Hemiscylliidae > Chiloscyllium > Chiloscyllium plagiosum. Next base: position 68,104,502 of record NC_057725.1, read on the forward strand.
ATACAATTCACTGTGTTCTTTCCAGCACCAACGTCAACAACGACATCATCAACAGGTACATAATTTTGAAAAAAACCCATTGATGAGCAAATAGTAACAAAATTCCTGCCTGGATATCTGAAGTTAAAAAGAGAGTCAAGTCAGGAAATAGAAACAGAAATACTCACGACGGTGGAGGAAGTTGCAGCTGCCGTTATACTGTCAGCAAATAATTTCTCCAAATTTCAATCTACCGCAAAAGAGGTAAAGTTAGATTACTTACAGTGTGGAAACATGCCCTTCGGCCCAACAATTCCACACCGCACCGCCGAAGCGGAACCCACCCAGACCCATTCTCCTACATTTACCCCTTCACCTAACACTACGGGCAATTTTAGCATGGCCAATTCACCTTTTTCGGATTGTGGGAGGAAACCGGAGCACCCGGAGGAAACCCACGCAGGCACGGGGAGAATGTGAAAACTCCTCACAGAGAGTCGCCTGAGGCGGGAATTGAGCCCGAGTCTCTGGCCCTGTGAGGCAGCAGTGCTAACCACTGTGCCACCATGCCGCCCACTAAAGCCCTCATTCTTACTGAATTAGAGGGGAGGAGTAAATGCTACCATTATGGGGTGCGCATGAGTCTCATTGTGAACAATGGGTGAAAAATAAAATATCTTGCAGCAGATGGTGAATCTTAGCTGATAGGATCCACCTTGAATGTTTTACAGCTGCATTTGTGGATGTTGGGCAAAACCTTGTTTGATGGCAGGAGTAAGTCAAAATTTTACCTCCCTGAAAGAGGAGAACCAACTCTTCGTAAATTTGTTCTATCCAAGGCTCTGTGAGATTTTTAATCAGTGGGAAGTCGAGGGTACATGCTGAAAAGTGGAGTTGAGGGCTTTCAGGTCAGCTGTGATCTGATTGAAAGACGGAACAGTCGCGGTGAACATTTGAATGTTTCATTCCAAACGCGCAGCCATTTCCCGCTGAATCAATTCCAACCTCAGCATGAAATAGTGAGCAAATGGCTGCTGATGGTACAAATTTCCATCTGTTTCTTCACTTCACATCTATCATTCCATATTTGCTGTTGTTGTAATTGTTCAATATCCTGCCGATGTAAACATTCAAATCCTTACTTTGCAGCATCGACAACAACAGCACCAACAACAACCTTGAGTTCAACAACAGGTATCAAATGAACAAAACCAACTGAATCATTTTCGATTCATCTCAATAAAGTCATTGTAATTACATTTAAGGAACGTACTGAAACTCGGAATCTGGTGTTCTTCACGCAAGGTCATAGCGTCATTTACTCACGATAATGTTTGTAACCTCATCCCGTGGAAACTGGCTGTTGCACAGATTGCAACACAAAGATGTAAGTGAATACCGAGCCGAAATTGTGTTGTATCCAATCATTTAGATTTAATTTAAATTGGGATATGCTGCAAACGTTCACGTGAGATGTTGCAGCACATAAATTAGATGAAATTCCACGGAACATTGAATTTTCTGTGAATCTAATTGCTTCTGTCTGCTATGGAATCACAGAATCCCTCAGTGTGGAAACAGGATATTTGGCTCAACGGGTTCACGCCGAACCTCCGGAGAGCATCCCACCCAGACGTGTTCCCATATCGTATTGCTCCACATTTACCCTCCCTCACACATATCCAAACACTATGGGCAACTTAGCTGGCCCCATTCACCAAACCTGCACATCTTCGGACTTTGGGAGGAAATCCACGCAGACACAGGGAGAATGTGTAAACTCCACATAGGCAGTCGCCCGAAGCTGGTATCAAACGCAGGTCCATAACGCTGTGAAGCTGCAGTGCTAACCACTGAGCCAACTTGCTACCCATTCAGTCACCAACACTTGAACACAATGTCAGACATTGGGTCTTTTACTCAGGAATATGCTGGATGTTTTCTCTGGAAGTGATACCTACTTCATGCTTGTTCTAACTCTGATAGAAAGCAATGTCACTGAAGGAGGCACTATGACCAGACGGAAACCCCTCCCAGGTCAATTGTTCACCGTCACCTTCATCGTTTGATGGACTGCGCTTCCATGACTCTGTCTTGAACCTCGAGGGGACCAGTATCCTGATGAATCAGATAGATCAGGTTGTGGAAGAGGCTGGAAATACTTAATGATTGAGAGGGTTGAGCAGCGGATAAATGTAGGGAACTACTGTGAGACGGGGAGGACATTCAACTTCGTACTGAAGGTGTTGTTTTTCGATATGTGCAGTATGTGAAATGCGGTAAATGAAGTTTTAGCGCAGATTGAAATATATGGCTCTAAATTTGTAAGCATCGCCAAACGTGGCTGCAATGAGATCAGAGCTGGAAATTAAATATCCAAGGATATATATCCTTTTGAAAGAAAATGCAGATGAGCAGAGGAGCAGTTTGCTTGGCAATCAGAAATGAAACTAAATCAATAACAAGTGATACAGGGTCTGAAGCGTAAACGGTAGGAGAGAACCAGTGCGTAGTAATGTAAACCTGAGGGAAACAAATCAAGTGGTTGATGCAACATTTCGGACAACTTATTTCCAAACTGTTGCAAAGAAGCATTTCAGGTGAAAGAGAGCATAGCGAAACGGAATAGATTTTTCTTTGCTACTGTACATCATTTCTCTTCTCTGACGTAAAATTGCTCCCGAATTTGCAATTGCAGTCACTGCTTTTGTGTGTCTGGAACACTGCTTTTAAAGATGATGTCAAGACTTTGAACTCTTTATGATCTCATTTTTGATATATTTTCCAGCATCGACAGCGACTGCATCAACTACAGGTACGAATTTGTCTGTGTCGTTGGGTTAAACTGTTTAGTAAGTTCTTCTCCAATGCATGAAATGAGGGTGATTGATGATTGTCAGCAGTATATCTGCTTCAAGAAATGAAGGGATGGTGCTCCATTCTGCTCATTCACACAATTCATTGTGTTCTTTCCAGCACCAACATCAACAACGACATCATCAACAGGTACATAATTTTGAAAAAAACCTTGATGAGCAAATAGTAACAAAATTCGTGCCCGGATATCTGAAATTAAAAAGAGAGTCAAGTCATGAAATAGAAACAGAGATACTCACAACGATGGAGGAAGTTGCAGCTCCGTTATTTTGTCAGCAAATATTTCCACCAATATTGAATCATCCGCTAAAGAGGTAAAACCCTCATTCATACTGAATTAGAGGGGAGGATTAAATGCTGCAAATATGGGGTGTGCGTGATTCTCATTGTGAACAATGGGTGAAAAGCACAAAGTCTTTCAACTGATTGTGAATCTTAGCTGATACGATCCACCTTGAGGTTTTACAGTGGAGGAGCACAGGTTACTTGATCTGTGGGGAATCGACCAAGCTCAGCAAAGTGAGGACACGTTTATCCCAGGTCCTCCGGACATTACTTGACGAGTGTTTTGCAACTCGTTGTAAATTTGTTTTATTCAAGGATCGATGAGATATTTAATCAGTAGGAAGTCGAGGGTCCGAGGGTATAGGATGAAAAGTCGAATTGAATGTTTCCAGATGAACTGTGATCTGATTGAAAGGCAGAGCAGTCGAGGTGAGCAGACCGACCCCAACGTTTGCTCCAACGTTTTTCAATGCAATACCATGACGTGCATGACCTGACAGCTCAATGGTGCATGCACCGACCATCAATTGACTCTCCAACATTCTCATTCACCATTGCACACACTTTTCGACTTTAGATACTGAACCTGAACAAGGCATGTAATGTCGCAAGAATGGTTTCTAAAGGATATTCTGTGCGTGAATATTTTTCATTTTACAACTAATACTTCTGCTGAAAAAGGAGGGAATGGGTCCAGGTTTCCGAGATGTTTCTCATTTACTAACTGGTGCAAATAGCAAGGGAACAGAAGGTTTGTCTTCAGACAATTTCTTGGTAATATCTGCTCACAATTGCCAACCCACAAACAATTTGGAAGGTTTTCACTTCAGAAAACGGGGCTGGCCTGAAATCTCTCCAGGTCTCATATTGTTCATTGGCCAACAAGCTGGGTCACAAATGGTAAAACTGCCAATATTATGTCAAGACACTTTGGGACAAAGAAAGTGAGTGTTCCCAAAGGAACCCCGACTGTTATGCTGATGGTCACGCTTGTGATATCTTGGAGGCTCTGTCCCCAGAAAGCCAGAAACCATTGGTGCAAAGTGCAGCCTCCAATGAAGAGATTACAAGAGAATGCCATCTGAATATTGATGACCTAAGATGGCTTTCTGGTCAGAATCTCTGAAGAATTGTCACTGCACCCGAAAAGCTACCAGACTTGTTGAGCTTTGACAGGAACTTCGCTTTTGCTTTCTGAATTTCAGCATCTCTCGGTCTTTTGCAGTTTTATTAAGTTTCTCATTTAGTTCTAGCCGCATCTTTCAAATGAATCTTTAGAATTCACAACTCGGAAGTTCTCCAAAAGATGGTGATGTTATTTTGAATTTTCTTCACTTGTCCCTTGCAATATTTGTCTTCCAGCAACAACAATTCCAGCAACTTCAACAACAGGTATGACATTAATTATAGATTTTCAAGAATATCATTATAATGATGGTTGTCAAAAAGTCAGAAATGCAGAACTAGGATTCCAGACCGGAACACCAATGCAGATACGTTCATTTTAATCAGATACTGTCACTGTTTGCAACACATACAGGGCTCGCTGTCTTAAGGTCATGCAACATTGAGCTCATGATATTTAAAGTTGATGGAATCATCATCTAACATCTCACATCCTCAACGTATATCTTCTAGTAACATCTGAAACATGTCTGATAGTCAGATTTCATTTTATGATTTGATTTGCAAATTATGATCTGTCTTACAGAGGAACTTCCAGTTGGAGGCACAGTGGGAAGTAAGCAGTTCTTTAATTTACTTTAATCCAATGAAACCAAGGAGTCAAAACTTCTTCAGATAATGTTGTCTATTGGGAGACTTTTGCCTTGCTCAACTGCTAATGCATGAAAGAAGAAAAGAGTATATACAGATCAAGATTAACACGGCTAGTCTCTCATCCTGCAGCATTCAAAATACCCAGGATGAGGAAAATATTTTCTTCCAATCTAACCAATTCAACATCTTGGCTTCAGCACATGCGTTGTGCTGGGGCGAGTCAGTCACACAGCAACAGCTGAAGGCATCCACAATTGTGCAGTCTGAAAATGTAGAGGGCTGTGTAGGATAAAGCTCAAAGTTGTCTTTTAGGAAGTGCGAGAACATTAAGGAGAAGTAAGGTGAACTTTTGGAGGCTGTGCGAAGAGTTTCCGGTTGGTCCCAAGAAGCATAAAATGATGTTCAAGATGTAGTAAAATCATAACAAGAAACCTTATCGCGTATCCTTGTCAGTTACTTTTAATGGATCATGGCAAAGCTCGATTATTCAATTAACATTTTGCACAGAATAGTATTGTGTTTAACAGTGGGAATCGAAGTTTTGAATTGCAGTCAGTACTGATTGTAGTCAGACTACCTTTGAACAATAAAAGGATGTTTAGATATCGTACCATCCATGATGATGCATTCTGAATCCTTTCCAGCATCGACGACAATGACAACTTCAACAACAGGTATGAAATTAGCTGTGCTGTAATGAAAAAGCTTTCAGTGAAATTTTAGACAATGATTTGAAATGATCATATTTGATGACTTGACAGCTGGAATTCTACACTGATGGATGACAGATGTTCCATTCTGCATGTTGACACCATCAAGTGTCTTCTGTCCAACAGGAAAAACAGCTAGATCAACAACAGTCAAGAAAAGCTGTCAGCAATGGTTTCATACAGAGGTAGTGCGTACAAAAGCAGGGATTCATTTGATCTTGTCTCGAGCTCTGATTTGGTTTGGTGGTCGATCCCAAAATGAACACAAGATGCCGACTGGCCTCTTACTGTCCTGTCATGTCACTGTGACCAAGTCACTATATGATTGAATGACTGTTAAGGTTCAATGATGCATATGTATTTCCTTCTGTTGAACGATTTTTGTTGAGGTGACTGAATGCGGATGGAATGTAGTACTTTTCACCAAACATGAAAGGTCATTCATTTCTTTTACGGCGTCAGCCGAGGTCCAGCTGAACCAAAGGCTACAAATTCAGTGAGTAGATGCAGATTTCTGTTTCATACATAAGACGGACCAGAAATAGCTGTCAGTCAAAATTATCCCGAAAACTAAACTTATTTTTGATTCTCCACCTTATTCCCTGCACAATGTTTTTTCACGTATTTATGGTATTCTGTTTGTCTCATGACAAACATGTTTGTCACACAAAATCGCATTTGAATTGGCTAAGTCCGGATCCAATAGTCTTGCAGGCGCAGCGTTCTCCTGCCTGATGAAGGGCTGATGCCCAAAACGTTGATTCTCCTGCTCCTCCGTTGCTGTCTGACCCGATGTGCTTTTCCGGCACCACACTTCGACCCAGCGCCTGCCTACCTGTTAGATTGCATTGCTCATCTCAGTCAGACATTAACCTTCATTTCGGCTCATCATTTTATTTTACTTGTTTCTTCTAGCCCGGGTGACCAGCCACCCTTATGCTCCAATACCAACATCAACCAAAGGTAAAGTAGGCATGGTTTATGATCTTATTCATGTTTATCTTGGTCCTCACTCTACCAGCAGTAGCCTCGGAAACATTATACAATTCACCAATTATTATGTTATTAACACTGTGTTGGGAACTTTCTTTTTTTCCCCATGTACACATGTACATCGAGAATGCCATTTCACTCCCTGCAATGATACTGTGTACAAAGCGACAACGTATTGTTCTGAAGTTCAAGGTGGGAACTGAGAAAGACAATGCAGAGCACCTAGGCATGGGAGTGGGACTACATTGTATTGTGGAACATATGAATGTTTCATTCCAAACACGCAGCTATTTCCCGCTGAACCAATTCCAACCTCAGCGTGAAATAGTGAACAAATGATTGCTGGCAGGACAAATTTCCATCTGTTTCTTCACTTCACATCTATCATTTCATACTTGCTGTTACTGTAATTGTTCAATATCCTGCTGGTGTAAACATTCAAATCCTTACTTTGCAGCATCAACAACAACAGCACCAACAACAACCTTCACCTCAACAACAGGTACCAAATGAACAATACCAACTGAATCATTTTCGATTCATCTCAACATATTCATTGTAATTACATTTAAGGAACGGACTGAAACTCGGAATCTCGAGTTCTTCACGCAAGGTCATAGCGTCATTTTCTAATGATAATGATTGTACTCTTATCCCGTGGAAACTGGCTGTTGCACAGATTGCATCACCAAGATGTTAGAGAATACCTGGCCCAAGATTTTCTTGCATCCATTCATGGAGATTTAATTTAAATTGCGATATGCTCCAACGGGAAACCTCAGAAATATGCAAGAATAAATTAGGTGGAATTCAACAGGAAATTTTACATTCCGAAAATCTATTTGCTTCTATCTGGTGTAGAATCACAGAATCCCTGCAGAGTGGAAACAGGACATTTGGCCCAATGCTTTCGCACCGAACTTCTGTAGAGCGCCCAAACCAGACGCCTTTCCATACCCTGTTACTCTCCATCTTCCCTCACTAACACTGACGCTATATTTACCCAAAGACTGTGGACACCTCAGCTCGCCCAATTCACCAAACCTCCACATCATCGGACTGTGGGAGGAAACCCATGCAGACACAGGGAGCATGTGCAAACTCCATGCAGGCATTCGCCTGAGGTTGGAATCAAACCAAGGTCCCGGGCTATGTGAAGCTGCAGAGCTAACCACTGTGCCACCTTGCTGCCCATTTGGTCTCCACCACTGAAAAGAATGTTAGACATTGGGTCATTTATTCAGGAATATCGAGGCTTTTCAGTTTGGAAGTGGTATCCCAATTCATGCGATTTCTAGCTCTGATTGAAATCAACGTCACTGAAGGGAGCGCTGTGACCAGACATCACCCCTGACCCAACTCTATCACTCACCATAACTTTCATAACTTAATGGACTGTGTTTCCAATGACTCAGTCTTGAACCATGAGGGGACCAGTATCCTGATGAATCAGATAGGTCAGGGTGTGGAAGGGGCTCGAACTAAATATTGATTGATAAGTTTGAGAAGAGGATAAATGTAGGAAATAACTATGAGATGGGGAGGACAGTCAACCTCGCTCTGAGAGTGTGATATAAGGTGAATGAAGTTGTAGCGCAGATTGAAATTAGTGGATATAAATTTGTGAGCATCACTGAATGTGGCTGCAATGGAATCCGAGCTGGAAGTTAAATACCCAAGTATACATATCCTTTTAAAAGGAAATGCAGCTGAGCAGAGGAGTGGCTTCACTTGTCAATCAGAAATGAACTAAATCAATAACAAGTGATACAGGGTCTGAAGCATAGACACCGTGTGAGTGCAGTTATTTTCACAAACTCACATTAGTGAGTAATAATGTAAACCTGAGGGAAACAATCAAGTGGTTTATGCAGCATTTGGGACAACTTATTTCCAAATTGTTGCAAACAAGCATTTCGGTTGAAACAGCACATAGCGAAATGGAATAGATTTTTCTAAGCTACTGTACATCATTTCTCTGCTCTAACATAAATTTGCTTCCTAATTTGGAAGTGCAGTCACTGCTTCTGTGCGTCTGGAACACTGGTTTAAAACATGATGTCAAGACATTGAACTCTTTGTGATCTCGTATTTGACATCTTTTCCAGCATGGACAGCGACTGCATCAACAACAGGTACGAAGTTCTCTGTGAAGTTGGGTCAAACAGTTTAGTAAATTATTTACAAATGCGTGAATTGAGGATGATTGATGATTTTCAGCTGTATATCTGCTTCCAGAAATGAAAGGATGATGTTCCATTTTGCACATTCATACAATTCACTGTGTTCTTTCCAGCACCAACATCAACAATGACATCATCAACAGGTACATAATTTTGAAAAATAAATTGATGAGCAAATAGTAACAAAATTGCCTGCCTTGATATCTGAAGTTAAAAAGAGAGTCAAGTCAGGAAATAGAAACAGAACTACTCACGACGGTGGAGGAAGTTACAGCTGCCGTTATATTGTCAGCAAATATTTCCACCAAATTTGAATCTACCGCTAAAGAGGTAAAATTAGATTACTTACAGTGTGGAAACATGCACTTCGGCCCAACAAGTCCACACCGCACCGCCAAAGCGGAACCCACCCAGACCCATTCTCCTACATTTACCCCTTCACCTAACACTACGGGCAATTTTAGCATGGCCAATTCACCTTTTTTGAATTGTGGGAGAAAACCGGAGCACACGGAGGAAACCCACGCAGACACGGGGAGAATGTGCAAACTCCACAAACAGAGTCGCTTGAGGCGGGAATTGAGCCCGAGTCTCTGGCCCTGCGAGGTAGCAATGCTAACCACTGTGCCACCGTGCCGCCCACTAAAACCCTCATTCATACTGAAATAGAGGGGAGGAGTAAATGGTGCCATTATGGGGTGTGCATGAGTCTCATTGTGATCAATGGGTGAAAAACAAAAAATCTTGCAGCAGATTGTGAATCTTAGCTGATAGGATCCACCTTGAATGTTTTACAGCTGCATTTGTGGATGTTTAGGCAAAACCTTGTTTGATGGCAGGAGTTAAATCAAAATTCTACCTCCCTGAAAGAGGAGAACCAACTCTTCGTAAATTTGTTGTATCCAAGGCTCTGTGAGATTTTTAATCAGTGGGAAGTCGAGGGTAGATGCTGAAAAGTGGAGTTGAGGGCTTTCAGGTCAGCTGTGATCTGACTGCAAGACGGAACAGTCGCGGTGAACATTTGAATGTTTCATTCCAAACGCGCAGCTATTTCCCGCTGAATCAATTCCAATCTCAGCGTGAAATAGTGAGCAAATGGCTGCTGATGGTACAAATTTCCATCTGTTTCTTCACTTCACATCTATCATTCCATATTTGCTGTTGCTGTAATTGTTCAATATCCTGCCGGTGTAAACATTCAAATCCTTACTTTGCAGCATCGACAACAAAAGCACCAACAACAACCTTGACTTCAACAACAGGTATCAAATGAACAAAACCAACTGAATCATTTTCGATTCATCTCAATAAAGTCATTGTAATTGCATTTAAGGGACGTACTGAAACTCGGAGTCTGGTGTTCTTCACGCAACGTCATAGCGTCATTTACTCACGATAATGTTTGTACCCCCATCCCGTGGAAACTGGCTGTTGCACAGAGTGCATCACAAAGATGTAAGTGAATACCTGGCCCAAATTGTGTTGTATACATTCATGGAGATTTAATTTAAACTGGGAGATGCGGGAAACGTGCACATGTGAGATGCTGCAACACATAAATTAGATGAAATTCAACGGAACATTGAACATTCTATGAATCTAATTGCTTCTATCTGGAACGGAATTACAGAATCCCTGAGTGTGGAAACAGGATATTTGGCCCAACGGGTTCACGCCGAACCTCCGTACAGCATCCCACCCAGATGTGTTCCCATATCGTATTGCTCCACATTTAACCTCCCTAACACATACCCAAACACGATGGGCACCTCAGCTGGCCCCATTCACCAAACCTGCACATCTTCGGACTGTGGGAGGAAACCCACGCAGACACAGGGAGAATGTGTCAACTCCACATAGGCAGTCGCCCGAAGCTGGTATCAAACCCAGGTCCATAACGCTGTAAAGCTGCAGTGCTCACCACTGAGCCACCTTGCTACCCATTCAGTCTCCAACACTTGAACACAATGTCAG